>NC_091408.1:16667399-16969199 GCF_032191515.1 Phaenicophaeus curvirostris | reverse complement strand
GGTAAGTTATGGAAAGTTAAGGTAAGTTATGGTATGGAACATTAAGGTAAGTTATGGTATGGAAAGTTAAGGTATGGTAAGTTATGGAAAGTTAAGGTAAGTTATGGTATGGAAAGTTAAGTTATGGTAAGTTATGGAACGTTAAGGTTAGTTTTCTATGGAAATTTAAGGTAAGATAAGGTAAGTTATGGTATGGAATGTTAAGGTATGATAAGTTATGGAAAGTTAAGGTAAGTTATGGTATGGAAAGTTAAGGTAAGGTAAGTTATGGTATGGAAATTTAAGGGAAGTTATTGTATGGAAAGATAAGGTAAGTTAAGGTAAGTTATGGTATGGAAAGTTAAGGTAAGTTATGGTATGGAAAGTTAAGGTAAGTTTAGGTAAGTTATGGTATGGAAAGTTAAGGTAAGTTATGGTATGGAAAGTTAAGGTAAGTTAAGGTAAGTTATGGAAAGTTAAGGTAAGTTAGGGTATGGAAAGTTAAGGTAAGTAATTATGGAAAGTTAAGGTAAGTTAGGGTATGGTATGTTATGGAAAGTTAAGGAAAGTTATGGTATGGAAAGTTAAGGTAAGTTATTGTATGGAAAATTAAGGTAAGTTAAGGTAAGGTATGGAAAGTTAAGGTAAGTTAGGGTATGGAAAGTTAAGGTAAGTTAAGTTATGGAAAGTTAAGGTAAGTTATGTTATGGAAAGTTAAGGTAAGTTATGGTATGGAAAGTTAAGGTAAGTTAAGGTAAGTTATGGAAAGTTAAGGTAAGTTAGTGTATGGTAAGTTATGGAAAGTTAAGGTAAGTTATGGTATGGAAAGTTAAGGTAAGTTAAGGTAAGTTATGGAAAGTTAAGGTAAGTTAGTGTATGGTAAGTTATGGAAAGTTAAGGTAAGTTAGGTTATGGTAAGTTATGGAAAGTTAGGGTATGGTAAGGTAAGTTAAGGTAATTTAGTGTATGGTAAGTTATGTAAAGTTAAGGTAAGTTAGGGTACGGTAAGTTATGGAAAGTTAGGGTATGGTAAGGTAAGTTAAGGTAATTTAGGGTATGGTAAGTTATGGAAAGTTAGGGTATTGTAAGTTATGGAAAGTTAAGGTATGGTAAAGTAAGTTAAGGTAAGTAATGTTATGGTAAGTTATGGAAAGTTGAAGTATGGTAAGGTAATTTAAGTTAAGTAAGGGTATGGTAAGTTATGGAAAGTTAGGGCATGGTAAGTTATGGAAAGTTAAGGTACGGTAAGGTAAGTTAAGGTAAGTAAGTGTATGGTAAGTTATGGAAAGTTAGGGTATGGTAAGGTAAGTTAAGGCAATTTAGGGTATGCTAAGTTATGGAGAGTTAAGGTATGGTAAGTTATGGAAAGTAAAGGTAAGTTATGGTATGGAAAGTTAAGGTAAGTTAAGGTAAGTTATGGAAAGTTAAGGTAAGTTAAGTTATGGAAAGTTAAGGTAAGTTAGGGTATGGTTAGTTATGGAAAGTTAGGGTATGGTAAGTTATGGAAAGTTAAGGTAAGTTAGGTTATGGTAAGTTATGGAAAGTTAAGGTAAGTTAGGGTATGGTAAGTAATGGAAAGTTAGGGTATGGTAAGTTATGGAAAATTAGGTTATGGTAAGTTATGGAATGTTAAGGTAAGTTAGGGTATGGTAAGTTATTCAAAGTTAAGGTATGGTAAGTTATGGAAAGTTAAGGTATGGTAAGTTATGGAAAGTTAAGTTAAGTTATGGTATGGTAAGTTATGGAAAGTTAAGGTAAGTTAGGGTATGGTAAGTTATGGAAGTTAAGGTATTGTAAGTTATGGAAAGTTAAGGTAAGTTAGGGTATGGTAAGTTATGGAAAGTTAAGGTAAGTTAAGGTATGGTAAGTTATGGAATGTTGAGGTATGGTATGTTATGGAAAGTTAAGATAAGTTAGGGTATGGTAAGTTATGGAAAGATAAGGTATGGTAAGTTATGGAAAGTTAAGGTAAGTTAGGGTATGGTAAGTTATGGAAAGTTAAGGTATGGTAAGGTATGGAAAGTTAAGGTAAGTTAGGGTATGGTAAGTTATGGAAAGTTAAGGTAAGTTAGGTTATGGTAAGTTATGGAAAGTTAAGGTATCGCAAGTTATGGAAAGCTAAGTTAAGTTTGGGTATGATAAGTTATGGAAATTTAAGGTAAGTTAGGGCATGGTAAGTTATGGAAAGTTAAGGTAAGTTAGGGTATGGTAAGTTATGGAAAGTTAAGGTATGGTAAGTTATGGAAACTTAAGGTAATTTATGGTATGGTAAGTTATGGAAAGTTAAGGTAAGTTAGGGTATGGTAAGTTATGGAAAGTTAAGGTATGGTAAGTTATGGAAATTTAAGTTAAGATAGGGTATGGTAAGTTATGGAATGTTAAGATATGGTAAGTTATGGAAAGATTAAGTATGGTAAGTTATAGAAAGTTAAGGTAAGTTATGGTATGGTAAGTTATGGAAAGTTAAGGTATGGTAAGGTATGGAAAGTTAAGGTAAGTTAGGGTATGGTAAGTTATGGAAAGTTAAGGTAAGTTAGGTTATGGTAAGTTATGGAAAGTTAAGGTATCGTAAGTTATGGAAAGCTAAGTTAAGTTTGGGTATGGTAAGTTATGGAAATTTAAGGTAAGTTAGGGCATGGTAAGTTATGGAAAGTTAAGGTAAGTTAGGGTATGGTAAGTTATGGAAAGTTAAGGTATGGTAAGTTATGGAAACTTAAGGTAATTTATGGTATGGTAAGTTATGGAAAGTTAAGGTAAGTTAGGGTATGGTAAGTTATGGAAAGTTAAGGTATGGTAAGTTATGGAAATTTAAGTTAAGATAGGGTATGGTAAGTTATGGAATGTTAAGATATGGTAAGTTATGGAAAGATTAAGTATGGTAAGTTATAGAAAGTTAAGGTAAGTTACGGTATGGTAAGTTATGGAAAGTTTAGTTATGGTAAGTTATGGAAAGTTAAGGTATGGTAAGTTATGGAAAGTTAAGTTAAGTTAGGGTATGGCAAGTTATGGAAAGTTAAGGTATGGTAAGTTATGGAAAGTTAAGGTAAGTTAGGGTATGGAAAGTTATGGAAAGTTAAGGTATGGTAAGTTTTGGAAAGTTAAGATAAGTTAGCGTATGGTAAGTTAGGGAAAGTGAAGGTAATTTAGGGTATGGTAAGTTATGGAAAATTAAGGTAAGTTAGGGTATGGTAAGTTATGGAAAGATAATGTAAGTTAGGATAAGGAAAGTTAAGGTAAGTTATGGTATGGAAAGTTAAGGTATGGTAAGTTATGGAAAGTTAAGTTAAGTTATGTTATGGAAAGTTATGGTATGGTAAGTTATGGAAAGTTAAGGTAAGTTATGGTATGGAACATTAAGGTAAGTTATGGTCTGGAAAGTTAAGGTATGGTAAGTTATGGAAAGTTAAGGTAAGTTATGGTATGGTAAGTTATGGAAAGTTAAGGTAAGTTAGGGTATGGTAAGTAATGGAAAGTTAAGGTAAGTTAGGTTATGGTAAGTTATGGAAAGTTAAGGTAAGTTAGGGTATGGTAAGTAATGGAAAGTTAGGGTATGGTAAGTTATGGAAAATTAGGTTATGGTAAGTTATGGAATGTTAAGGTAAGTTAGGGTATGGTAAGTTATTCAAAGTTAAGGTATGGTAAGTTATGGAAAGTTAAGGTATGGTAAGTTATGGAAAGTTAAGTTAAGTTATGGTATGGTAAGTTATGGAAAGTTAAGGTAAGTTAGGGTATGGTAAGTTATGGAAGTTAAGGTATTGTAAGTTATGGAAAGTTAAGGTAAGTTAGGGTATGGTAAGTTATGGAAAGTTAAGGTAAGTTAAGGTATGGTAAGTTATGGAATGTTGAGGTATGGTATGTTATGGAAAGTTAAGATAAGTTAGGGTATGGTAAGTTATGGAAAGATAAGGTATGGTAAGTTATGGAAAGTTAAGGTAAGTTAGGGTATGGTAAGTTATGGAAAGTTAAGGTATGGTAAGGTATGGAAAGTTAAGGTAAGTTAGGGTATGGTAAGTTATGGAAAGTTAAGGTAAGTTAGGTTATGGTAAGTTATGGAAAGTTAAGGTATCGCAAGTTATGGAAAGCTAAGTTAAGTTTGGGTATGATAAGTTATGGAAATTTAAGGTAAGTTAGGGCATGGTAAGTTATGGAAAGTTAAGGTAAGTTAGGGTATGGTAAGTTATGGAAAGTTAAGGTATGGTAAGTTATGGAAACTTAAGGTAATTTATGGTATGGTAAGTTATGGAAAGTTAAGGTAAGTTAGGGTATGGTAAGTTATGGAAAGTTAAGGTATGGTAAGTTATGGAAATTTAAGTTAAGATAGGGTATGGTAAGTTATGGAATGTTAAGATATGGTAAGTTATGGAAAGATTAAGTATGGTAAGTTATAGAAAGTTAAGGTAAGTTATGGTATGGTAAGTTATGGAAAGTTAAGGTATGGTAAGGTATGGAAAGTTAAGGTAAGTTAGGGTATGGTAAGTTATGGAAAGTTAAGGTAAGTTAGGTTATGGTAAGTTATGGAAAGTTAAGGTATCGTAAGTTATGGAAAGCTAAGTTAAGTTTGGGTATGGTAAGTTATGGAAATTTAAGGTAAGTTAGGGCATGGTAAGTTATGGAAAGTTAAGGTAAGTTAGGGTATGGTAAGTTATGGAAAGTTAAGGTATGGTAAGTTATGGAAACTTAAGGTAATTTATGGTATGGTAAGTTATGGAAAGTTAAGGTAAGTTAGGGTATGGTAAGTTATGGAAAGTTAAGGTATGGTAAGTTATGGAAATTTAAGTTAAGATAGGGTATGGTAAGTTATGGAATGTTAAGATATGGTAAGTTATGGAAAGATTAAGTATGGTAAGTTATAGAAAGTTAAGGTAAGTTACGGTATGGTAAGTTATGGAAAGTTTAGTTATGGTAAGTTATGGAAAGTTAAGGTATGGTAAGTTATGGAAAGTTAAGTTAAGTTAGGGTATGGCAAGTTATGGAAAGTTAAGGTATGGTAAGTTATGGAAAGTTAAGGTAAGTTAGGGTATGGAAAGTTATGGAAAGTTAAGGTATGGTAAGTTTTGGAAAGTTAAGATAAGTTAGCGTATGGTAAGTTAGGGAAAGTGAAGGTAATTTAGGGTATGGTAAGTTATGGAAAATTAAGGTAAGTTAGGGTATGGTAAGTTATGGAAAGATAATGTATGTTAGGATAAGGAAAGTTAAGGTAAGTTATGGAATGGAAAGTTAAGGTATGGTAAGTTATGGAAAGTTAAGTTAAGTTATGTTATGGAAAGTTATGGTATGGTAAGTTATGGAAAGTTAAGGTAAGTTATGGTATGGAACATTAAGGTAAGTTATGGTCTGGAAAGTTAAGGTATGGTAAGTTATGGAAAGTTAAGGTAAGTTATGGTATGGTAAGTTATGGAAAGTTAAAGTTAGTTTTGGTATGGAAATTTAAGTTAAGATAAGGTAAGTTATGGTATGGAATGTTAAGGTATGGTAAGTTATGGAAAGTTAAGGTAAGTTATGGTATGGAAATTTAAGGTAAGTTAAGGTAAGTTATGGTATGGAAATTTAAGGTAAGTTATGGTATGGAAAGATAAGGTAAGTTAAGGTAAGATATGGTATGGAAAGTTAAGGTAAGTTATGGTATGGAAAGTTAAGGTAAGTTTAGGTAAGTTATGGTATGGAAAGTTAAGGTAAGTTATAATGGAAAGTTAAGGTAAGTAAGGGTATGGTATGTTATGGAAAGTTAAGGAAAGTTATGGTATGGGAAGTTAAGGTAAGTTAAGGTAAGTTAGGGTATGGAAAGTTAAGGTAAGTTAAGTTATGGAAAGTTAAGGTAAGTTAGGGTATGGTAAGTCATGGAAAGTTAAGGTAAGTTATGTTATGGAAAGTTAAGGTAAGTTATGGTATGGAAAGTTAAGGTAAGTTAAGGTAAGTTATGGAAAGTTAAGATAAGTTAGTGTATGGTAAGTTATGGAAAGTTAAGGTAAGTTAGGGTATGGTAAGTTATGGAAAGTTAGGGTATGGTAAGATAAGTTAAGGTAATTTAGTGTATGGTAAGTTATGGAAAGTTAAGGTAAGTTAGGGTATGGTAAGTTATGGAAAGTTAGGGTATGGTAAGGTAAGTTAAGGTAATTTAGGGTATGGTAAGTTATGGAAAGTTAGGGTATGGTAAGTTATGGAAAGTTATGGTATGGTAAAGTAAGTTAAGGTAAGTAATGTTATGGTAAGTTATGGAATGTTAGGGTATGGTAAGGTAAGTTAAGGTAATTTAGGGTATGGAAAGTTATGGAAAGTTAAGGTATGGTAAGTTATGGAAATTTGAAGTATGGAAAGGTAATTTAAGGTAAGTAAGGGTATGGTAAGTTATGGAAAGTTAATGTAAGTTAGGGTATGGAAAGTTAAGGTACGGTATGGTAAGTTATGGAGAGTTAAGGTATGGTAAGTTATGGAAAGTTAAGGTAAGTTATGGTATGGAAAGTTAAGGTAAGTTAAGGTAAGTTATGGAAAGTTAAGGTAAGTTAAGTTATGGAAAGTTAAGGTAAGTTAGGGTATGGTAAGTTATGGAAAGTTAAGGTATGGTAAATTATGGAATGTTAAGTTAAGATAGGGTATGATAAGTTATGGAAAGTTATGGTAAGTTAGGTTTTGGTAAGTTATGGAAAATTAGGGTATGGTTAGTTATGGAAAGTTAGGGTATGGTAAGTTATGGGAAGTTAAGGTAAGTTAGGGTATGGTAAGTTATGGAATGTTAAGGTAAGTTACGGTATGGTAAGTTATGGAAAGTTAGGGTATGGTAAGTTATGGAAAGTTAGGGTATGGTAAGTTATGGAATGTTAAGGTAAGTTAGGGTATGGTAAGTTATGGAAAGTTAAGGTAAGTTAGGGTATGGTATGTTATGGAAAGTTAAGGTATGGTAAGTTATGGAAAGTTAAGGTACGTTATGGTATGGTAAGTTATGGAAAGTTAATATAAGTTAGGGTATGGTAAGTTATGGAAAATTAAGGTATTGTAAGTTTTGGAAAGTGAAGGTAAGTTAGGGTATGGTAAGTTATGGAATGTTGAGGTATGGTATGGTATGTTATGGAAAGTTAAGGTAAGTTAGGGTATGGTAAGTTATGGAAAGTTAAGGTATGGTAAGTTATGGAAATTTAAGTTAAGATAGGGTATGGTAAGTTATGGAATGTTAAGATATGGTAAGTTATGGAAAGATAAAAATGGTAAGTTATAGAAAGTTAAGGTAAGTTAGGGTATGGCAATTTATGGAAAGTTAATGTATGGTAAGTTATGGAAAGTTAAGGTAAGTTAGGGTATGGAAAGTTATGGAAAGTTAAGGTATGGTAAGTTTTGGAAAGTTAAGGTAAGTTAGTGTATGGTAAGTTAGGGAAAGTGAAGGTAAGTTAGGGTATGGTAAGTTATGGAAAATTAAGGTAAGTTAGGGTATGGTAAGTTATGGAAAGTTAAGGTAAGTTAGGGTATGGTAAGTTATGGAAAGTTAAGGTATGGTAAGTTATGGAAAGTTAAGGTAAGTTATGGTATGGAAAGTTAAGTTATGGTAAGTTATGGAAAGTTATGGTATGGAAAGTGAAGTTATGGTAAGTTATGGAATGTTAAGGTAAGTTATGATACGGAAAGTTAAGGTATGGTAAGTTATGGAAGGTTATGGTATGGAAAGTTAAGTTATGGTAAATTATGGAAAGTTAAGGTAAGTTATGGTATGGAAAGTTAAGGTAAGTTTTGGTATGGAAAGTTAAGGTATGGTAAGTTATGGAAAGTTAAGGTAAGTTATGGTATGGAAAGTTAAGGTAAGTTAAGGTAAGTTATGGAAAGTTAAGGTAAGTTTCGGTATGGTAAGTTATGGAATGTTAAGGTAAGTTAGGGTATGGTAAGTTAGGGAAAGTTAAGGTATGGTAAGTTATGGAAAGTTAAGGTAAGTTAAGGTATGGTAAGTTATGGAAAGTTAAGGTAAGTTAGGGTATGGTAAGTTATGGAAAGTTAATGTATGGTAAATTATTGAAAGTTGAGGTAAGTTAGGGTATGGTAAGTTATGGAAAGTTAAGGTAAGTTAGGGTATGGTAAGTTATGGAAAGTTAATGTAAGTTAGGGTATGGTAAGTTATGGAAAGTTAAGGTATGGTAAGTTATGGAAAGTTAAGATAAGTAAGGGTATGGTAAGTTATGGAAATTTAAGGTAACTTAGGTTATGGTAAGTTATGGAAAGTTAAGGTATGGTAAGTTATGGAAAGTTAAGGTAAGTTAGGGTATGGTAAGTTATGGAAATTTAAGGTAAGTTAGGGTATGGTAAGTTATGGAAAGTTAAGGTAAGTTAGGGTATGGTAAGTTATGGAAAGTTAAGGTAAGTTAGGGTATGGTAAGTTATGGAAAGTTAAGGTATAGTAAATTATGGAAAGTTAAGGTAAGTTAGGGTACGGTAAGTTATGGAAAGTTAAGGTATGTTAGGGTATGGTAAGTTATGGAAAGTTAAGGTAAGTTAGGGTATGGTATGTTATGGAAATTTAAGGTAAGTTAGGGTATGGTAAGTTATGGAAAGTTAAGGTTAGTTAGGGTATGGTAAGTTATGGAAATTTAAGGTATGGTAAGTTATGGAATGTTAAGATTAGTTATGGTATGGTAAGTTATGGAAAGTTAAGGTAAGTTAGGGTATGGTAAGTTATGGAAAGTTAAGGTATGGTAAGTTATGGAAAGTTATGTAAAGTTAGGGTATGGTAAGTTATGGAAAGTTAAGGTAAGTTAGGGTATGGTAAGTTATGGAAAGTTAAGGCAAGTTAGGTTATTGTAAGTTATGGAAAGTTAAGGTATGGTAAGTTATAGAAAGTTAAGGTAAGTTAGGGTATGGTAAGTTATGGAAAGTGAAGGTAAGTTAGGGTATGATAAGTTATGGAGAGTTAAGTTAAGTTAGGGTATGGAAAGTTAAGGTAAGTTAAGGTAAGTTAATGTATGGTAAGTTATGTAAAGTTAAGGTAAGTTAGGGTATGGTAAGTTATGGAAAGTTAAGGTATGGTAAGTTATGGAAATTTAAGTTAAGATAGGGTATGGTAAGTTATGGAATGTTAAGATATGGTAAGTTATGGAAAGATAAATATGGTAAGTTATAGAAAGTTAAGGTAAGTTAGGGTATGGTAAGTTATGGAAAGTTTAGATATGGTAAGTTATGGAAAGTTAAGTTATGGTAAGTTATGGAAAGTTAAGTGAAGTTAGGGTATGGCAAGTTATGGAAAGTTAAGGTATGGTAAGTTATGGAAAGTTAAGGTAAGTTCGGGTATGGAAAGTTATGGAAAGTTAAGGTATGGTAAGTTTTGGAAAGTTAAGGTAAGTTAGTGTATGGTAAGTTAGGGAAAGTGAAGGTAAGTTAGGGTATGGTAAGTTATGGAAAATTAAGGTAAGTTAGGGTATGGTAAGTTATGGAAAGTTAATGTAAGTTAGGGTATGCAAAGTTAAGGTATGTTAAGTTATGGAAAGTTAAGGTAAGTTATGGTATGGAAAGTTAAGTTATGGTAAGTTATGGAAAGTTATGGTATGGAAAGTGAAGTTATGGTAAGTTATGGAATGTTAAGGTAAGTTATGATATGGAAAGTTAAGGTATGGTAAGTTATGGAAGGTTATGTTATGGAAAGTTAAGTTATGGTAAATTATTGAAAGTTAAGGTAAGTTATGGTATGGAAAGTTAAGGTAAGTTTTGGTATGGAAAGTTAAGGTGTGGTAAGTTATGGAAAGTTAAGGTAAGTTATTGTATGGAAAGTTAAGGTAAGTTAAGGTAAGTTATGGAAAGTTAAGGTAAGTTACGGTATGTTAAGTTATGGAATGTTAAGGTAAGTTAGGGTATGGTAAGTTAGGGAAAGTTAAGGTATGGTAAGTTATGGAAAGTTAAGGTAAGTTAAGGTATGGTAAGTTATGGAAAGTTAAGGTAAGTTAGGGTATGGCAAGTTATGGAAAGTTAAGGTATGGTAAATTATGGAAAGTTGAGGTAAGTTAGGGTATGATAAGTTATGGAAAGTTAAGGTAAGTTAGGGTATGGTAAGTTATGGAAAGTTAAGGTATGGTAAGTTATGGAAAGTTAAGATAAGTTAGGTTATGTTAAGTTATGGAAAGTTAAGGTATGGTAAATTATGGAAAGTTAAGGTAAGTTAGTGTATGGTAATTTATGGAAAGTTAAGGTAAGTTAGCGTATGGTAAGTTATGGAAATTTAAGGTAAGTTAGGGTATGGTAAGTTATGGAAAGTTAAGGTAAGTTAGGGTATGGTAAGTTATGGAAAGTTAAGGTAAGTTAGGGTACGGTAAGTTATGGAAAGTTAAGGTATGGTAAATTATGGAAAGTTAAGGTAAGTTAGGGTATGGTAAGTTATGGAAAGTTAAGGTAAGTTAGGGTATGGTAAGTTATGGAAAGTTAAGGTAAGTTAGGGTATGGTATGTTATGGAAATTTAAGGTAAGTTAGGGTATGGTAAGTTATGGAAAGTTAAGGTAAGTTAGGGTATGGTAAGTTATGGAAATTTAAGGTATGGTAAGTTATGGAATGTTAAGATAAGTTATGGTAGGGTAAGTTATGGAAAGTTAAGGTAAGTTAGGGTATGGTAAGTTATGGAAAGTTAAGGTATGGTAAGTTATGGAAAGTTATGTAATGTTAGGTTATGGTAAGTTATGGAAAGTTAAGGTAAGTTAGGGTATGGTAAGTTATGGAAAGTTAAGGTATGGTAAGTTATGGAAAGTTAAGGTAAGTTAGGGTATGGTAAGTTATGGAAAGTTAAGGCAAGTTAGGTTATTGTAAGTTATGGAAAGTTAAGGTATGGTAAGTTATAGAAAGTTAAGTTAAGTTAGGGTATGGTAAGTTATGGAAAGTGAAGGTAAGTTAGGGTATGATAAGTTATGGAAAGTTAAGGTAAGTTAAGGTATGGTAAATTATGGAAAGTTAAGGTAAGTTAGGGTATGGTAAGTTATGGAAAGTTAATGTATGGTAAATTATTGAAAGTTGAGGTAAGTTAGGGTATGGTAAGTTATGGAAAGTTAAGGTAAGTTAGGGTATGGTAAGTTATGGAAAGTTAATGTAAGTTAGGGTATGGTAAGTTATGGAAAGTTAAGGTATGGTAAGTTATGGAAAGTTAAGATAAGTAAGGGTATGGTAAGTTATGGAAATTTAAGGTAACTTAGGTTATGGTAAGTTATGGAAAGTTAAGGTATGGTAAGTTATGGAAAGTTAAGGTAAGTTAGGGTATGGTAAGTTATGGAAATTTAAGGTAAGTTAGGGTATGGTAAGTTATGGAAAGTTAAGGTAAGTTAGGGTATGGTAAGTTATGGAAAGTTAAGGTAAGTTAGGGTATGGTAAGTTATGGAAAGTTAAGGTATAGTAAATTATGGAAAGTTAAGGTAAGTTAGGGTACGGTAAGTTATGGAAAGTTAAGGTATGTTAGGGTATGGTAAGTTATGGAAAGTTAAGGTAAGTTAGGGTATGGTATGTTATGGAAATTTAAGGTAAGTTAGGGTATGGTAAGTTATGGAAAGTTAAGGTTAGTTAGGGTATGGTAAGTTATGGAAATTTAAGGTATGGTAAGTTATGGAATGTTAAGATAAGTTATGGTATGGTAAGTTATGGAAAGTTAAGGTAAGTTAGGGTATGGTAAGTTATGGAAAGTTAAGGTATGGTAAGTTATGGAAAGTTATGTAAAGTTAGGGTATGGTAAGTTATGGAAAGTTAAGGTAAGTTAGGGTATGGTAAGTTATGGAAAGTTAAGGCAAGTTAGGTTATTGTAAGTTATGGAAAGTTAAGGTATGGTAAGTTATAGAAAGTTAAGGTAAGTTAGGGTATGGTAAGTTATGGAAAGTGAAGGTAAGTTAGGGTATGATAAGTTATGGAGAGTTAAGTTAAGTTAGGGTATGGAAAGTTAAGGTAAGTTAAGGTAAGTTAATGTATGGTAAGTTATGTAAAGTTAAGGTAAGTTAGGGTATGGTAAGTTATGGAAAGTTAAGGTATGGTAAGTTATGGAAATTTAAGTTAAGATAGGGTATGGTAAGTTATGGAATGTTAAGATATGGTAAGTTATGGAAAGATAAATATGGTAAGTTATAGAAAGTTAAGGTAAGTTAGGGTATGGTAAGTTATGGAAAGTTTAGATATGGTAAGTTATGGAAAGTTAAGTTATGGTAAGTTATGGAAAGTTAAGTGAAGTTAGGGTATGGCAAGTTATGGAAAGTTAAGGTATGGTAAGTTATGGAAAGTTAAGGGTTATGGAAAGTTAAGGTATGGTAAGTTTTGGAAAGTTAAGGTAAGTTACTGTATGGTAGTTAGGGAAAGTGAAGGTAAGTTAGGGTATGGTAAGTTATGGAAAATTAAGGTAAGTTAGGGTATGGTAAGTTATGGAAAGTTAATGTAAGTTAGGGTATGCAAAGTTAAGGTATGTTAAGTTATGGAAAGTTAGGTAAGTTATGGTATGGAAAGTTAAGTTATGGTAAGTTATGGAAAGTTATGGTATGGAAAGTGAAGTTATGGTAAGTTATGGAATGTTAAGGTAAGTTATGATATGGAAAGTTAAGGTATAGTAAGTTATGGAAGGTTATGTTATGGAAAGTTAAGTTATGGTAAATTATTGAAAGTTAAGGTAAGTTATGGTATGGAAAGTTAAGGTAAGTTTTGGTATGGAAAGTTAAGGTGTGGTAAGTTATGGAAAGTTAAGGTAAGTTATTGTATGGAAAGTTAAGGTAAGTTAAGGTAAGTTATGGAAAGTTAAGGTAAGTTACGGTATGTTAAGTTATGGAATGTTAAGGTAAGTTAGGGTATGGTAAGTTAGGGAAAGTTAAGGTATGGTAAGTTATGGAAAGTTAAGGTAAGTTAAGGTATGGTAAGTTATGGAAAGTTAAGGTAAGTTAGGGTATGGTAAGTTATGGAAAGTTAAGGTATGGTAAATTATGGAAAGTTGAGGTAAGTTAGGGTATGATAAGTTATGGAAGTTAAGGTAAGTTAGGGTATGGTAAGTTATGGAAAGTTAAGGTATGGTAAGTTATGGAAAGTTAAGATAAGTTAGGTTATGTTAAGTTATGGAAGTTAAGGTATGGTAAATTATGGAAGTTAAGGTAAGTTAGTGTATGGTAATTTATGGAAAGTTAGGTAAGTTAGGGTATGGTAAGTTATGGAAATTTAAGGTAAGTTAGGGTATGGTAAGTTATGGAAAGTTAAGGTAAGTTAGGGTATGGTAAGTTATGGAAAGTTAAGGTAAGTTAGGGTACGGTAAGTTATGGAAAGTTAAGGTATGGTAAATTATGGAAAGTTAAGGTAAGTTAGGGTATGGTAAGTTATGGAAAGTTAAGGTAAGTTAGGGTATGGTAAGTTATGGAAAGTTAAGGTAAGTTAGGGTATGGTATGTTATGGAAATTTAAGGTAAGTTAGGGTATGGTAAGTTATGGAAAGTTAAGGTAAGTTAGGGTATGGTAAGTTATGGAATTTAAGGTATGGTAAGTTATGGAATGTTAAGATAAGTTATGGTAGGTAAGTTATGGAAAGTTAAGGTAAGTTAGGGTATGGTAAGTTATGGAAAGTTAAGGTATGGTAAGTTATGGAAAGTTATGTAATGTTAGGGTATGGTAAGTTATGGAAAGTTAAGGTAAGTTAGGGTATGGTAAGTTATGGAAAGTTAAGGTATGGTAAGTTATGGAAAGTTAAGGTAAGTTAGGGTATGGTAAGTTATGGAAAGTTAAGGCAAGTTAGGTTATTGTAAGTTATGGAAAGTTAAGGTATGGTAAGTTATAGAAAGTTAAGTTAAGTTAGGGTATGGTAAGTTATGGAAAGTGAAGGTAAGTTAGGGTATGATAAGTTATGGAAAGTTAAGTTAAGTTAGAGTATGGAAAGTTAAGGTAAGTTAAGGTAAGTTAATGTATGGTAAGTTATGTAAAGTTAAGGTAAGTTAGGGTATGGTAAGTTATGGAAAGTTAAGGTATGGTAAGTTATGGAAAGATAAATATGGTAAGTTATAGAAAGTTAAGGTAAGTTAGGGTACGTTAAGTTATGGAAAGTTTAGATATGGTAAGTTATGGAAAGTTAAGGTAAGTTAGGGTATGGAAAGTTATGGAAAGTTAAGGTATGGTAATTTTGGAAAGTTAAGGTAAGTTAGTGTATGGTAATTTAGGGAAAGTGAAGGTAAGTTAGGGTATGGTAAGTTATGGAAAATTAAGGTAAGTTAGGGTATGGTAAGTTATGGAAAGTTAATGTAAGTTAGGGTATGCAAAGTTAAGGTATGTTAAGTTATGGAAAGTTAAGGTAAGTTATGGTATGGAAAGTTAAGTTATGGTAAGTTATGGAAAGTTATGGTATGGAAAGTGAAGTTATGGTAAGTTATGGAATGTTAAGGTAAGTTATGATATGGAAAGTTAAGGTATGGTAAGTTATGGAAGGTTATGGTATTGAAAGTTAAGTTATGGTAAATTATGGAAAGTTAAGGTAAGTTATGGTATGGAAAGTTAAGGTATGGTAAGTTATGGAAAGTTAAGATAAGTTATGGTATGGAAAGTTAAGGTAAGTTTTGGTATGGAAAGTTAAGATATGGTAAGTTATGGAAAGTTAAGTTAAGTTATGGTATGGAAAGTTAAGGTAAGTTAAGGTAAGTTATGGAAAGTTAAGGTAAGTTACGGTATGGTAAGTTATGGAATGTTAAGGTAAGTTAGGGTATGGTAAGTTAGGGAAAGTTAAGGTATGGTAAGTTATGGAAAGTTAAGGTAAGTTAAGGTATGGTAAGTTATGGAAAGTTAAGGTAAGTTAGGGTATGGTAAGTTATGGAAAGTTAAGGTATGGTAAATTATGGAAAGTTGAGGTAAGTTAGGGTATGGTAAGTTATGGAAAGTTAAGGTAAGTTAGGGTATGTTAAGTTATGGAAAGTTAAGGTATGGTAAGTTATGGAAAGTTAAGATAAGTTAGGGTATGGTAAGTTATGGAAATTTAAGGTAACTTAGGTTATGGTAAGTTATGGTAAGTTAAGGTATGGCAATTTATGGAAAGTTAAGGTAAGTTAGTGTATGGTAAGTTATGGAAATTTAAGGTAAGTTAGGGTATGGTAAGTTATGGAAAGATAAGGTAAGTTAGGGTATGGTAAGTTATGGAAAGTTAAGGTAAGTTACTGTATGGAAAGTTAAGGTAAGTTAAGGTAAGTTATGGAAAGTTAAGGTAAGTTAAGTTATGGAAAGTTAAGGTAAGTTAGGGTATGGTAAGTTATGGAAAGTTAAGGTATGGTAAGTTATGGAATGTTAAGCTAAGATAGGGTATGATAAGTTATGGAAAGTTATGGTAAGTTAGGTTTTGGTAAGTTATGGAAAATTAGGGTATGGTTAGTTATGGAAAGTTAGGGTATGGTAAGTTATGGGAAGTTAAGGTAAGTTAGGGTATGGTAAGTTATGGAATGTTAAGGTAAGTTACGGTATGGGAAGTTATGGAAAGTTAGGGTATGGTAAGTTATGGAAAGTAAGGGTATGGTAAGTTATGGAATGTTAAGGTAAGTTAGGGTATGGTAAGTTATGGAAAGTTAAGGTAAGTTAGGGTATGGTAAGTTATGGAAAGTTAAGGTATGGTAAGTTATGGAAAGTTAAGGTACGTTATAGTATGGTAAGTTATGGAAAGTTAATGTAAGTTAGGGTATGGTAAGTTATGGAAAGTTAAGGTATTGTAAGTTTTGGAAAGTTAAGGTAAGTTAGGGTATGGTAAGTTATGGAATGTTGAGGTATGGTATGGGATGTTATGGAAAGTAAAGATAAGTTAGGGTATGGTAAGTTATGGAAAGTTAAGGTATGGTAAATTATGGAAAGTTAAGGTAAGTTAGGGTATGGTAAGTTATGGAAAGTTAAGGTAAGTTAGGTTATGGTAAGTTATGGAAAGTAAAGTTATCGTAAGTTATGGAAAGCTAAGTTAAGTTTGGGTATGGTAAGTTATGGAAATTTAAGGTAAGTTAGGGCATGGTAAGTTATGGAAAGTTAAGGTAAGTTAGGGTATGGTAAGTTATGGAAAGTTAAGTTAATTTATGGTATGGTAAGTTATGAAAGTTAAGGTACGTTAGGGTATGGTAAGTTATGGAAAGTTAAGGTATGGTAAGTTATGGAAATTTAAGTTAAGATAGGGTATGGTAAGTTATGGAATGTTAAGATATGGTAAGTTATGGAAAGATAAAAATGGTAAGTTATAGAAAGTTAAGGTAAGTTAGGGTATGGCAAGTTATGGAAAGTTAAGGTATGGTAAGTTATGGAAAGTTAAGGTAAGTTAGGGTATGGAAAGTTATGGAAAGTTAAGGTAAGTTAGGGTATGGTAAGTTATGGAAAGTTAATGTAAGTTAGGGTATGCAAAGTTAAGGTATGGTAAGTTATGGAAAGTTAAGGTAAGTTATGGTATGGAAAGTTAAGTTATGGTAAGTTATGGAAAGTTATGGTATGGAAAGTGAAGTTATGGTAAGTTATGGAATGTTAAGGTAAGTTATGATATGGAAAGTTAAGGTATGGTAAGTTATGGAAGGTTATGGTATGGAAAGTTAAGTTATGGTAAATTATGGAAAGTTAAGTTAAGTTATGGTATGGAAAGTTAAGGTATGGAAAGTTATGGAAAGTTAAGGTAAGTTATGGTATGGAAAGTTAAGGTAAGTTTTGGTATGGAAAGTTAAGGTATGGTAAGTTATGGAAAGTTAAGGTAAGTTATGGTATGGAAAGTTAAGGTAAGTTAAGTTAAGTTATGGAAAGTTAAGGTAAGTTACGGTATGGTAAGATATGGAATGTTAAGGTAAGTTAGGGTATGGTAAGTTAGGGAAAGTTAAGGTATGGTAAGTTATGGAAAGTTAAGGTAAGTTAAGGTATGGTAAGTTATGGAAAGTTAAGGTAAGTTAGGGTATGGTAAGTTATGGAAAGTTAAGGTATGGTAAATTATTGAAAGTTGAGGTAAGTTAGGGTATGGTAAGTTATGGAAAGTTAAGGTAAGTTAGGGTATGGTAAGTTATGGAAAGTTAAGGTAAGTTAGGGTATGGTAAGTTATGGAAAGTTAAGGTATGGTAAGTTATGGAAAGTTAAGATAAGTAAGGGTATGGTAAGTTATGGAAATTTAAGGTAACATAGGTTATGGTAAGTTATGGAAAGTTAAGGTATGGTAATTTATGGAAAGTTAAGGTAAGTTAGGGTATGGTAAGTTATGGAAATTTAAGGTAAGTTAGGGTATGGTAAGTTATGGAAAGTTAAGGTAAGTTAGGGTATGGTAAGTTATGGAAAGTTAAGGTAAGTTAGGGTATGGTAAGTTATGGAAAGTTAAGGTATAAAAAATTATGGAAAGTTAAGGTAAGTTAGGGTACGGTAAGTTATGGAAAGTTAAGGTAAGTTAGGGTATGGTAAGTTATGGAAAGTTAAGGTAAGTTAGGGTATGGTATGTTATGGAAATTTAAGGTAAGTTAGGGTATGGTAAGTTATGGAAAGTTAAGGTAAGTTAGGGTATGGTAAGTTATGGAAATTTAAGGTATGGTAAGTTATGGAATGATAAGATAAGTTATGGTATGGTAAGTTATGGAAAGTTAAGGTAAGTTAGGGTATGGTAAGTTATGGAAAGTTAAGGTATGTTAAGTTATGGAAAGTTATGTAAAGTTAGGGTATGGTAAGTTATGGAAAGTTAAGGTAAGTTAGGGTATGGTAAGTTATGGAAAGTTAAGGCAAGTTAGGTTATTGTAAGTTATGGAAAGTTAAGGTATGGTAAGTTATAGAAAGTTAAGGTAAGTTAGGGTATGGTAAGTTATGGAAAGTGAAGATAAGTTAGGGTATGATAAGTTATGGAAAGTTAAGTTAAGTTAGGGTATGGAAAGTTAAGGTAAGTTAAGGTAAGTTAATGTATGGTAAGTTTTGTAAAGTTAAGGTAAGTTAGGGTATGGTAAGTTATGGAAAGTTAAGGTATGGTAAGTTATGGAAATTTAAGTTAAGATAGGGTATGGTAAGTTATGGAATGTTAAGATATGGTAAGTTATGGAAAGATAAATATGGTAAGTTATAGAAAGTTAAGGTAAGTTAGGGTATGGTAAGTTATGGAAAGTTTAGATATGGTAAGTTATGGAAAGTTAAGGTATGGTAAGTTATGGAAAGTTAAGTGAAGTTAGGGTATGGCAAGTTATGGAAAGTTAAGGTATGGTAAGTTATGGAAAGTTAAGGTAAGTTCGGGTATGGAAAGTTATGGAAAGTTAAGGTATGGTAAGTTTTGGAAAGTTAAAGTAAGTTAGTGTATGGTAAGTTAGGGAAAGTGAAGGTAAGTTAGGGTATGGTAAGTTATGGAAAATTAAGGTAAGTTAGGGTATGGTAAGTTATGGAAAGTTAATGTAAGTTAGGGTATGCAAAGTTAAGGTATGTTAAGTTATGGAAAGTTAAGTTAAGTTATGGTATGGAAAGTTAAGTTATGGTAAGTTATGGAAAGTTATGGTATGGAAAGTGAAGTTATGGTAAGTTATGGAATGTTAAGGTAAGTTATTATATGGAAAGTTAAGGTATGGTAAGTTATGGAAGGTTATGTTATGGAAAGTTAAGTTATGGTAAAATATGGAAAGTTAAGGTAAGTTATGGTATGGAAAGTTAAGGTAAGTTTTGGTATGGAAAGTTAAGGTATGGTAATTTATGGAAAGTTAAGGTAAGTTATGGTATGGAAAGTTAAGGTAAGTTAAGGTAAGTTATGGAAAGTTAAGGTAAGTTACGGTATGTTAAGTTATGGAATGTTAAGGTAAGTTAGGGTATGGTAAGTTAGGGAAAGTTAAGGTATGGTAAGTTATGGAAAGTTAAGGTAAGTTAAGGTATGGTAAGTTATGGAAAGTTAAGGTAAGTTAGGGTATGGTAAGTTTTGGAAAGTTAAGGTATGGTAAATTATGGAAAGTTGAGGTAAGTTAGGGTATGTTAAGTTATGGAAAGTTAAGGTAAGTTAGGGTATGGTAAGTTATGGAAAGTTAAGGTATGGTAAGTTATGGAAAGTTAAGATAAGTTAGGTTATGGTAAGTTATGGAAAGTTAAGTTATGGTAAATTATGGAAAGTTAAGGTAAGTTAGTGTATGGTAATTTATGGAAAGTTAAGGTAAGTTAGGGTATGGTAAGTTATGGAAATTTAAGGTAAGTTAGGGTATGGTAAGTTATGGAAAGTTAAGGTAAGTTAGGGTATGGTAAGTTATGGAAAGTTAAGGTAAGTTAGGGCACGGTAAGTTATGGAAAGTTAAGGTATGGTACATTAAGGAAAGTTAAGGTAAGTTAGGGTATGGTAAGTTATGGAAAGTTAAGGTAAGTTAGGGTATGGTAAGTTATGGAAAGTTAAGGTAAGTTAGGGTATTGTATGTTATGGAAATTTAAGGTAAGTTAGGGTATGGTAAGTTATGGAAAGTTAAGGTAAGTTAGGGTATGGTAAGTTATGGAAATTTAAGGTATGGTAAGTTATGGAATGTTAAGATAAGTTATGGTAGGGTAAGTTATGGAAAGTTAAGGTAAGTTAGGGTATGGTAAGTTATGGAAAGTTAAGGTATGGTAAGTTATGGAAAGTTATGTAAAGTTAGGGTATGGTAAGTTATGGAAAGTTAAGTTAAGTTAGGCTATGGTAAGTTATGGAAAGTTAAGGTATGGTAAGTTATGGAAAGTTAAGGTAAGTTAGGGTATGGTAAGTTATGGAAAGTTAAGGCAAGTTAGGTTATTGTAAGTTATGGAAAGTTAAGGTATGGTAAGTTATAGAAAGTTAAGGTAAGTTAGGGTATGGTAAGTTATGGAAATTTAAGGTATGGTAAGTTATGGAATGTTAAGATAAGTTATGGTAGGGTAAGTTATGGAAAGTTAAGGTAAGTTAGGGTATGGTAAGTTATGGAAAGTTAAGGTATGGTAAGTTATGGAAAGTTATGTAATGTTAGGGTATGGTAAGTTATGGAAAGTTAAGGTAAGTTAGGGTATGGTAAGTTATGGAAAGTTAAGGTATGGTAAGTTATGGAAAGTTAAGGTAAGTTAGGGTATGGTAAGTTATGGAAAGTTAAGGCAAGTTAGGTTATTGTAAGTTATGGAAAGTTAAGATATGGTAAGTTATAGAAAGTTAAGTTAAGTTAGGGTATGGTAAGTTATGGAAAGTGAAGGTAAGTTAGGGTATGATAAGTTATGGAAAGTTAAGTTAAGTTAGAGTATGGAAAGTTAAGGTAAGTTAAGGTAAGTTAATGTATGGTAAGTTATGTAAAGTTAAGGTAAGTTAGGGTATGGTAAGTTATGGAAAGTTAAGGTATGGTAAGTTATGGAAAGATAAATATGGTAAGTTATAGAAAGTTAAGGTAAGTTAGGGTACGTTAAGTTATGGAAAGTTTAGATATGGTAAGTTATGGAAAGTTAAGGTAAGTTAGGGTATGGAAAGTTATGGAAAGTTAAGGTATGGTAATTTTGGAAAGTTAAGGTAAGTTAGTGTATGGTAATTTAGGGAAAGTGAAGGTAAGTTAGGGTATGGTAAGTTATGGAAAATTAAGGTAAGTTAGGGTATGGTAAGTTATGGAAAGTTAATGTAAGTTAGGGTATGCAAAGTTAAGGTATGTTAAGTTATGGAAAGTTAAGGTAAGTTATGGTATGGAAAGTTAAGTTATGGTAAGTTATGGAAAGTTATGGTATGGAAAGTGAAGTTATGGTAAGTTATGGAATGTTAAGGTAAGTTATGATATGGAAAGTTAAGGTATGGTAAGTTATGGAAGGTTATGGTATTGAAAGTTAAGTTATGGTAAATTATGGAAAGTTAAGGTAAGTTATGGTATGGAAAGTTAAGGTATGGTAAGTTATGGAAAGTTAAGATAAGTTATGGTATGGAAAGTTAAGGTAAGTTTTGGTATGGAAAGTTAAGATATGGTAAGTTATGGAAAGTTAAGTTAAGTTATGGTATGGAAAGTTAAGGTAAGTTAAGGTAAGTTATGGAAAGTTAAGGTAAGTTACGGTATGGTAAGTTATGGAATGTTAAGGTAAGTTAGGGTATGGTAAGTTAGGGAAAGTTAAGGTATGGTAAGTTATGGAAAGTTAAGGTAAGTTAAGGTATGGTAAGTTATGGAAAGTTAAGGTAAGTTAGGGTATGGTAAGTTATGGAAAGTTAAGGTATGGTAAATTATGGAAAGTTGAGGTAAGTTAGGGTATGGTAAGTTATGGAAAGTTAAGGTAAGTTAGGGTATGTTAAGTTATGGAAAGTTAAGGTATGGTAAGTTATGGAAAGTTAAGATAAGTTAGGGTATGGTAAGTTATGGAAATTTAAGGTAACTTAGGTTATGGTAAGTTATGGTAAGTTAAGGTATGGCAATTTATGGAAAGTTAAGGTAAGTTAGTGTATGGTAAGTTATGGAAATTTAAGGTAAGTTAGGGTATGGTAAGTTATGGAAAGATAAGGTAAGTTAGGGTATGGTAAGTTATGGAAAGTTAAGGTAAGTTACTGTATGGAAAGTTAAGGTAAGTTAAGGTAAGTTATGGAAAGTTAAGGTAAGTTAAGTTATGGAAAGTTAAGGTAAGTTAGGGTATGGTAAGTTATGGAAAGTTAAGGTATGGTAAGTTATGGAATGTTAAGCTAAGATAGGGTATGATAAGTTATGGAAAGTTATGGTAAGTTAGGTTTTGGTAAGTTATGGAAAATTAGGGTATGGTTAGTTATGGAAAGTTAGGGTATGGTAAGTTATGGGAAGTTAAGGTAAGTTAGGGTATGGTAAGTTATGGAATGTTAAGGTAAGTTACGGTATGGGAAGTTATGGAAAGTTAGGGTATGGTAAGTTATGGAAAGTAAGGGTATGGTAAGTTATGGAATGTTAAGGTAAGTTAGGGTATGGTAAGTTATGGAAAGTTAAGGTAAGTTAGGGTATGGTAAGTTATGGAAAGTTAAGGTATGGTAAGTTATGGAAAGTTAAGGTACGTTATAGTATGGTAAGTTATGGAAAGTTAATGTAAGTTAGGGTATGGTAAGTTATGGAAAGTTAAGGTATTGTAAGTTTTGGAAAGTTAAGGTAAGTTAGGGTATGGTAAGTTATGGAATGTTGAGGTATGGTATGGGATGTTATGGAAAGTAAAGGTAAGTTAGGGTATGGTAAGTTATGGAAAGTTAAGGTATGGTAAATTATGGAAAGTTAAGGTAAGTTAGGGTATGGTAAGTTATGGAAAGTTAAGGTAAGTTAGGTTATGGTAAGTTATGGAAAGTAAAGTTATCGTAAGTTATGGAAAGCTAAGTTAAGTTTGGGTATGGTAAGTTATGGAAATTTAAGGTAAGTTAGGGCATGGTAAGTTATGGAAAGTTAAGGTAAGTTAGGGTATGGTAAGTTATGGAAAGTTAAGTTAATTTATGGTATGGTAAGTTATGAAAGTTAAGGTACGTTAGGGTATGGTAAGTTATGGAAAGTTAAGGTATGGTAAGTTATGGAAATTTAAGTTAAGATAGGGTATGGTAAGTTATGGAATGTTAAGATATGGTAAGTTATGGAAAGATAAAAATGGTAAGTTATAGAAAGTTAAGGTAAGTTAGGGTATGGCAAGTTATGGAAAGTTAAGGTATGGTAAGTTATGGAAAGTTAAGGTAAGTTAGGGTATGGAAAGTTATGGAAAGTTAAGGTAAGTTAGGGTATGGTAAGTTATGGAAAGTTAATGTAAGTTAGGGTATGCAAAGTTAAGGTATGGTAAGTTATGGAAAGTTAAGGTAAGTTATGGTATGGAAAGTTAAGTTATGGTAAGTTATGGAAAGTTATGGTATGGAAAGTGAAGTTATGGTAAGTTATGGAATGTTAAGGTAAGTTATGATATGGAAAGTTAAGGTATGGTAAGTTATGGAAGGTTATGGTATGGAAAGTTAAGTTATGGTAAATTATGGAAAGTTAAGTTAAGTTATGGTATGGAAAGTTAAGGTATGGAAAGTTATGGAAAGTTAAGGTAAGTTATGGTATGGAAAGTTAAGGTAAGTTTTGGTATGGAAAGTTAAGGTATGGTAAGTTATGGAAAGTTAAGGTAAGTTATGGTATGGAAAGTTAAGGTAAGTTAAGGTAAGTTATGGAAAGTTAAGGTAAGTTACGGTATGGTAAGATATGGAATGTTAAGGTAAGTTAGGGTATGGTAAGTTAGGGAAAGTTAAGGTATGGTAAGTTATGGAAAGTTAAGGTAAGTTAAGGTATGGTAAGTTATGGAAAGTTAAGGTAAGTTAGGGTATGGTAAGTTATGGAAAGTTAAGGTATGGTAAATTATTGAAAGTTGAGGTAAGTTAGGGTATGGTAAGTTATGGAAAGTTAAGGTAAGTTAGGGTATGGTAAGTTATGGAAAGTTAAGGTAAGTTAGGGTATGGTAAGTTATGGAAAGTTAAGGTATGGTAAGTTATGGAAAGTTAAGATAAGTAAGGGTATGGTAAGTTATGGAAATTTAAGGTAACATAGGTTATGGTAAGTTATGGAAAGTTAAGGTATGGTAATTTATGGAAAGTTAAGGTAAGTTAGGGTATGGTAAGTTATGGAAATTTAAGGTAAGTTAGGGTATGGTAAGTTATGGAAAGTTAAGGTAAGTTAGGGTATGGTAAGTTATGGAAAGTTAAGGTAAGTTAGGGTATGGTAAGTTATGGAAAGTTAAGGTATAAAAAATTATGGAAAGTTAAGGTAAGTTAGGGTACGGTAAGTTATGGAAAGTTAAGGTAAGTTAGGGTATGGTAAGTTATGGAAAGTTAAGGTAAGTTAGGGTATGGTATGTTATGGAAATTTAAGGTAAGTTAGGGTATGGTAAGTTATGGAAAGTTAAGGTAAGTTAGGGTATGGTAAGTTATGGAAATTTAAGGTATGGTAAGTTATGGAATGATAAGATAAGTTATGGTATGGTAAGTTATGGAAAGTTAAGGTAAGTTAGGGTATGGTAAGTTATGGAAAGTTAAGGCAAGTTAGGTTATTGTAAGTTATGGAAAGTTAAGGTATGGTAAGTTATAGAAAGTTAAGGTAAGTTAGGGTATGGTAAGTTATGGAAAGTGAAGATAAGTTAGGGTATGATAAGTTATGGAAAGTTAAGTTAAGTTAGGGTATGGAAAGTTAAGGTAAGTTAAGGTAAGTTAATGTATGGTAAGTTTTGTAAAGTTAAGGTAAGTTAGGGTATGGTAAGTTATGGAAAGTTAAGGTATGGTAAGTTATGGAAATTTAAGTTAAGATAGGGTATGGTAAGTTATGGAATGTTAAGATATGGTAAGTTATGGAAAGATAAATATGGTAAGTTATAGAAAGTTAAGGTAAGTTAGGGTATGGTAAGTTATGGAAAGTTTAGATATGGTAAGTTATGGAAAGTTAAGGTATGGTAAGTTATGGAAAGTTAAGTGAAGTTAGGGTATGGCAAGTTATGGAAAGTTAAGGTATGGTAAGTTATGGAAAGTTAAGGTAAGTTCGGGTATGGAAAGTTATGGAAAGTTAAGGTATGGTAAGTTTTGGAAAGTTAAAGTAAGTTAGTGTATGGTAAGTTAGGGAAAGTGAAGGTAAGTTAGGGTATGGTAAGTTATGGAAAATTAAGGTAAGTTAGGGTATGGTAAGTTATGGAAAGTTAATGTAAGTTAGGGTATGCAAAGTTAAGGTATGTTAAGTTATGGAAAGTTAAGTTAAGTTATGGTATGGAAAGTTAAGTTATGGTAAGTTATGGAAAGTTATGGTATGGAAAGTGAAGTTATGGTAAGTTATGGAATGTTAAGGTAAGTTATTATATGGAAAGTTAAGGTATGGTAAGTTATGGAAGGTTATGTTATGGAAAGTTAAGTTATGGTAAAATATGGAAAGTTAAGGTAAGTTATGGTATGGAAAGTTAAGGTAAGTTTTGGTATGGAAAGTTAAGGTATGGTAATTTATGGAAAGTTAAGGTAAGTTATGGTATGGAAAGTTAAGGTAAGTTAAGGTAAGTTATGGAAAGTTAAGGTAAGTTACGGTATGTTAAGTTATGGAATGTTAAGGTAAGTTAGGGTATGGTAAGTTAGGGAAAGTTAAGGTATGGTAAGTTATGGAAAGTTAAGGTAAGTTAAGGTATGGTAAGTTATGGAAAGTTAAGGTAAGTTAGGGTATGGTAAGTTTTGGAAAGTTAAGGTATGGTAAATTATGGAAAGTTGAGGTAAGTTAGGGTATGTTAAGTTATGGAAAGTTAAGGTAAGTTAGGGTATGGTAAGTTATGGAAAGTTAAGGTATGGTAAGTTATGGAAAGTTAAGATAAGTTAGGTTATGGTAAGTTATGGAAAGTTAAGGTATGGTAAATTATGGAAAGTTAAGGTAAGTTAGTGTATGGTAATTTATGGAAAGTTAAGGTAAGTTAGGGTATGGTAAGTTATGGAAATTTAAGGTAAGTTAGGGTATGGTAAGTTATGGAAAGTTAAGGTAAGTTAGGGTATGGTAAGTTATGGAAAGTTAAGGTAAGTTAGGGCACGGTAAGTTATGGAAAGTTAAGGTATGGTACATTAAGGAAAGTTAAGGTAAGTTAGGGTATGGTAAGTTATGGAAAGTTAAGGTAAGTTAGGGTATGGTAAGTTATGGAAAGTTAAGGTAAGTTAGGGTATTGTATGTTATGGAAATTTAAGGTAAGTTAGGTTATGGTAAGTTATGGAAAGTTAAGGTAAGTTAGGGTATGGTAAGTTATGGAAATTTAAGGTATGGTAAGTTATGGAATGTTAAGATAAGTTATGGTAGGGTAAGTTATGGAAAGTTAAGGTAAGTTAGGGTATGGTAAGTTATGGAAAGTTAAGGTATGGTAAGTTATGGAAAGTTATGTAAAGTTAGGGTATGGTAAGTTATGGAAAGTTAAGTTAAGTTAGGCTATGGTAAGTTATGGAAAGTTAAGGTATGGTAAGTTATGGAAAGTTAAGGTAAGTTAGGGTATGGTAAGTTATGGAAAGTTAAGGCAAGTTAGGTTATTGTAAGTTATGGAAAGTTAAGGTATGGTAAGTTATAGAAAGTTAAGGTAAGTTAGGGTATGGTAAGTTATGGAAAGTGAAGGTAAGTTAGGGTATGATAAGTTATGGAAAGTTAAGTTAAGTTAGGGTATGGAAAGTTAAGGTAAGTTAAGGTAAGTTAATGTATGGTAAGTTATGTAATGTTAAGGTAAGTTAGGGTATGGTAAGGTATGGAAAGTTAAGGTATGGTAAGTTATGGAAATTTAAGTTAAGATAGGGTATGGTAAGTTATGGAATGTTAAGATATGGTAAGTTATGGAAAGATAAATATGGTAAGTTATAGAAAGTTAAGGTAAGTTAGGGTATGTTAAGTTATGGAAAGTTTAGATATGGTAAGTTATGGAAAGTTAAGGTATGGTAAGTTATGGAAAGTTAAGTTAAGTTAGGGTATGGAAAGTTAAGGTATGTTAGGGTATGGTAAGTTATGGAAATTTAAGGTAAGTGAGGGTATGTAATGTTAAGGTAAGTTAAGGTAAGTTATGGAAAAATAAGGTAAGTTAAGGTAATTTATGGAAAGTTAAGTTAAGTTTAGTTAAGTTATGGAAAGTTAAGGTAAGTTAGGTTATGGAAAGTTAAGGAAAGTTAAAGTAAGTTATGGAAATTTAAGGTAAGTTAGGGTATGGAATGTTAAGGTAAGTTAAGGTAAGTTATGGAAAGTTAAGTTAAGTTAGGGTATGGAAAGTTGAGGTAACTTAAGTTATGGAAAGTTAAGGTAAGTTAGGGTATGGTAAGTTATGGAAAGTTAAGGTATGGTAAGTTATGGTAAGTTAAGGTAAGTTAAGGTATGGAAAGTTAAGTTAAGTTAAGGTAAGTTATGGAAAGTTAAGGTAAGTTAGGGTATGGAAAGTTAAGGTAAGTTAAGGTATGGAAAGTTAAGGTAAGTTAAGGTATGGAAAGTTAAGGTAAGTTAAGGTAAGTTATGGAAATTAAATGTAAGATAAGGTAAGTTAAAATATGGAAAGTTAAGGTAAGATAAGGTATGGAAAGTTAAGGTAAGTTAAGTTATGGAAATTAAAGGTAAGTTAAGATATGGAAATTAAAGGTAAGTTAATGTAAGTTATGGAAATTAAAGGTAAGTTAAGGTTAGTTAAGGTATGTTATGGAAATTAAAGGTATGTTAAGGTAAGTTAACGTATGTAAAGTTAAGGTAAGTTAAGGTAAGTTATGGAAATTAAAGGTAAGTTTAGGTAAGTTTAGGTATGGAAAGTTAAGGTAAGTTAAGTTATGGAAAGTTAAGTTAAGGTAAGTTAAGGTATGGAAAGTTAAGGTAAGTTAAGGTAAGGTATGGAAAGTTAAGGTAAGTTAAGGTAATTTTAGGTATGGAAATGTAAGGTAAGTTAAGGTAAGTTATGGAAATTAAAGATAAGTTAAGGTTAGTTAAGGTATGGAAAGTTAAGGTAAGTTAAGGTAAGTTAAGGTATGGAAATTTAAGGTAAGTTAAGGTAAGTTAAGGTATGGACGTTTAAGTTAAGTTAAGGGAAGTTAAGGCAAGGTAAAGTAAGCTACGTAAAATTAAGGTAAATTAAGGCAAGGTAAGTAAAGGTAATAGAATTTAAGATAAGGTAAGGTAAGTAAAGTTAAGTTTAGTTAAGTTAAGTTAAGGTAAGGTAGGTAAAGTTAAGGTAAGGTAAGTTAAGGTATGTTACGTTAACTTAAGGTAAGGTAAGTTAAGTTAAGCTAAAGTAAGTTAAATTAAGGTTAATTTAAGTTAAGGTAGGTTAAGTTAAGGTAAGTTAAGTTAAGGAAAGTTAAGGTAAGTTAAGTTCAGATAAGTAAAGTTAAGTTAAATACAGTTAAGTTAAGGTAAGTTAAGGTAGGTTAAGGTAAGGTAAGTTAAGGCAAGACAAGGTAAGTTAAGGTAAATTTTGTTAAGGCAATGAAAGTTATGGTAAATTTAGTCAAGGTAAGTTAAGGTAAAATAAGTTAAGATTAGTTAGTTAAGTTAAGGTAAGTTAAGCGAAGGCAAGGTAAGTTAAATTAATTTAGGGTAAGGGAAGGTAAGTTAAGTTAAGGTAAGTTAAGGTAAGTTTGGTTAAGGTAAGTTAAGTTAGAGTAAGGAAAGTTAAGGTAAGTTAAGCTAAGGAAAGTTAAGTTAAGTTAAGGTAAGTAAAGGAAAACTAAGGCAAGGCAAGGTAAGTTAACGTAAGTTTAGTTAAGGCAAGGTAAGTTAAGGTAAGTTAAGTGAAGGTAATTTAAGGTAAGTTAAGGCTAGGCAAAGTAAGTTAAGGTAAGTTAAGGCAATTTAAGTTAAGTTATGTTAAGGTAAGGTAAGGTAAGTTAAGACAAGGAAAGGTAAGTTAAGGTAAGGTTTGAAAAGGCAAGGTAAGTTAAGGTAAGTTAAGTTTAGGTAAGGTAAGCTAAATTAAGTTAAGTAAGTTTAGATAAAGTAAGTTAAATTAAGGTAAGTTAAGTTAAGTTTAGTAAAGACAATGTTACTCAAGGTAAGGTAAGTTTAGTTAAGTTAGGTTAAGGTAACATAAGTCAAGGAAAGTTAAGTTAAGGTATATTAAGGAAAGTTAAGTTAAGGTAAGTTAATTTAAGTTAAGGTAAGTTAAGGTAAGTTAAGTTATGGTAAATTAAGTTAAGTTAATGTAAGTTAAGTGAAGTTAAGGTAAGTTAAGTTAGGTTAAGGTAAGAATTCAAGGTAAGTTAAGTAAAGGTAAGTTAAGGTAAGTTAAGTTAAGGTAAGGTAAGATAAGGTAAGTAAAGTTAATTTAAGTCAACTTAAGTTAAATAAGTTAAGTTAATGCAAGGTAAGTTAAGGTAATTTAAGGTAAGGTAAGTTAAGGTAAGTTATAGTAAGTTAAGGTAAGTAAAGTTAAGTTAAGTTAAGGTACTTTAGGGCAAGTTTAGTTAAGGTAAGTTATAGTAAGTTAAGGTAAGTAAAGTTAAATTAAGTTAAGGTACTTTAAGGCAAGGCAAGGTAATTTAAGGTAAGTTTAGTTAAGGCAAGTTAAGTTAAGGTGAGTTAAGGTAAGTTAAGTTAAGGTAAGGTAATTAAGTTAAGGTAAGTTAAGATAATGTAAGGTAAGTTAAGGTATCTTAAGCTTAGGAAAGTTAAGGTAAGTTAAGATAATGTAAGGTAAGGTAGGTTAAGTTAAGGAAAGTTATGGAAAATTAAGGAAAGGCAAGGTAATTTAAGGTAAGTTAAGGCAAGGTAAGGTAATTTAAGGTAAGTTTAGTCAAGGCAAGGTAAGTTAAGGTGAGTTAAGGTAAGTTAAGTTAAGGTAAGGTAATTAAGTTAAGGTAAGTTAAGATAATGTAAGGTAAGTTAAGGTATCTTAAGCTTAGGAAAGTTAAGGTAAGTTAAGATAATGTAAGTTAAGGTAGGTTAAGTTAAGGAAAGTTATGGAAAATTAAGGAAAGGCAAGGTAATTTAAGGTAAGTTAAGGCAAGGTAAGGTAATTTAAGGTAAGTTTAGTCAAGGCAAGGTAAGTTAAAGTTAAGGTAAGGTAAGTTAAGTAAAGGTAAGTTAAGTTACGTTAAGTTAATGTAAGTTAAGGTAAGTTATGTTAAGGTAATTTAAGTTAAGGTAAGGTAAGAAAAGTTAAGTTAAGTTAAGGTAAGGTAAGTTAAGTTAAGGGAAGTTAAGGTAAGGTAAGTTAAGGTAAGTAAAGGTAAGTTAAGGTAAGTTAAGATAGAGTAAGGAAAGTTAAGGTAAGTTAAGCTAAGGAAAGTTAAGGTAAGTTAAGGTAAGTTAAGGAAGGTTAAGTTAAGTTACGGTAAGTAAAGGAAAACTAAGGCAAGGCAAGGTAAGTTAACGTAAGTTTACTTAAGGCAAGGTAAGTTAAGGTAAGTTAAGTGAAGGTAATTTAAGGTAAGTTAAGGCTAGGCAAAGTAAGTTAAGGTAAGTTAAGGCAATTTAAGTTATGTTAAGTTAAGGTAAGGTAGGTTATGTTATGTTATGTTATGTTAAGGTAAGTTAAGACAAGGAAAGGTAAGTTAAAGTAAGGTTTGAAAAGGCAAGGTAAGTTAAGGTAAGTTAAGTTTAGGAAAGGTAAGCTAAATTAAGTTAAGTAAGTTTAGTTAAAGTAAGTTAAATTAAGGTAAGTTAAGTTTAGTAAAGACAATGTTACTCAAGGTAAGTTAAGGTAAGGTAAGTTAAGGTAAGTTAAGTTTAGTTAAGTTAGGTTAAGGTAACATAAGTCAAGGAAAGTTAAGTTAAGGTATATTAAGGAAAGTTAAGTTATGCTAAGTTAATTTAATTTAAGGTAAGTTAAGGTAAGTTAAGTTATGGTAAATTAAGTTAAGTTAAGGTAAGTTAAGTTATGGTAAATTAAGTTAAGTTAATGTAAGTTAAGTGAAGTTAAGGTAAGTTAAGTTAGGTTAAGGTAAGAATTCAAGGTAAGTTAAGTAAAGGTAAGTTAAGGTAAGTTAAGTTAGGGTAAGGTAAGTCAAGGTAAGTAAAGTTAATTTAAGTCAACTTAAGTTAAGTTAAATACGTTAAGTTAATGCAAGTTAAGTTAAGGTAAGAAAGGTAATTTAAGGTAAGGTAATTAAGGTAAGTTATAGTAAGTTAAGGTAAGTAAAGTTAAATTAAGTTAAGGTACTTTAAGGCAAGGCAAGGTAATTTAAGGTGAGTTAAGGTAAGTTAAGTTAAGGTAAGGTAATTAAGTTAAGGTAAGTTAAGATAATGTAAGTTAAGGTAGGTTAAGTTAAGGAAAGTTATGGAAAATTAAGGAAAGGCAAGGTAATTTAAGGTAAGTTAAGGCAAGGTAAGGTAATTTAAGGTAAGTTTAGTTAAGGCAAGGTAAGTTAAAGTTAAGGTAATGTAAGTTAAGTAAAGGTAAGTTAAGTTACGTTAAGTTAATGTAAGTTAAGTTAAGTTATGTTAAGGTAATTTAAGTTAAGTTAAGGTAAGGTAAGAAAAGTTAAGGTAAGGGAAGTTAAGTTAAGGTAAGTTAAGGTAAGTAAATGCAAGGCAATGTAAATTAAGGTAAGGTAAGGTAAGTTAAGTTAACTTAAAGTAAGTCAAATTATGGTAAGTCAAGTTAAGTTAAGTCAAGTTAGGGTAAATTAAGGTAAGTTAAGCTAAGATAAATTAAGGTAAGGTAAGTTAAGTTCTGTTAAGTAAAGGTAAGATAAGTTCTGTTAAGTTAAGATAAGGTAAGTTAAGTTAAGGAAAGTTAAGTTAAGTTTAATTTAAGTTAAGGTAAGGTAAGTTAAATTAAGGTAAGTTAAGTTCACTTAAGGTAAATTAAGGTAAGGTAAGGTAAATGAAGTGAAGTTAAGGTAAGTTAAGTTAAGTATAGTTAAGTCAAGTCAAGTTAAAGAAAGTTTTGGCAAGTTAAGGCAAGTTTAACCAAGGCAAGTTAAGGCAAGTTAAGGCAAGTTGACGCAGTTTGAGGAAGTTGAGGCAAGCTAAGTTAAGGCAAGTTAAGTTTAGTTAAGTTATGGCAAGTTTTGTTAAGGCAAGTTAAGTTAAGGCAAGTAAAGGCAAGTTTATTTAAGGCAAGTGAAGTTAAGCGAAGGCAAGTAATGTTAAGGTAAGTTAAGTAAAGTTAAGGCGTGTTAAGGCAAGTTAAGGCAAGTGAAGGCATGTTAACGCAAGTTAAGGCAAATAAAGGTTGGTTAAGGCAAGGCAAGTTAAGGCAAATAAAGGTTGGTTAAGGCAAGGCAAGTTAAGGCAAATAAAGGTTGGTTAAGGCAAGGCAAGTTAAGGCAAGATAATGCAACTTAAGGCAAATTAAGGCAAGTTAAGTTAAGTTAAGTTAAGTTAAGGCAAGTTATTTAAAGGTAAGATAAGTTTAATTAAGTGGTTATGTTAAGTTAATTTGAGCGTAAGGTAAGGTCAGGTAAGTTACGGTCAGGTAATGTAAGGTCAGGGTAAGGTCAGGTCAGGTCAGGGTTAGGTCAGGGTTAGGTCAGGTCAAGGTAAGGTAAGTTCGGTTAAGGTAAGGTAATGATAAGGCAAGGCAAGGCAAGGCAAGGCACTGACATTTACCTGACCTTGAGCTTTTCTTGACATTGACCTGACTTTACCTTACCATACCTTACCTTACCTTACGTAAGGTACAGAGGGAGGGGAGATGCTCTCTCCATCGCACTTGTTCCCTGCTGCCCTGAACTTAAACCCTTCTGAGATGTAGGGAGATCAAACCCCCATGTTTCCCAGCAAAGCCACCAGGACCTGTTAAGAGTAGAGGGTCTACCTCAGGGTACTCAAGGTCAGAGAAAGGTCAGGTTAGGTCAGGGTAAGGTGACTTCAGGGTACGTTAAGGTAACATAAGGTAAAGTAAGGTAGTGAAGGGTAGGGTAAAGAAAGGTAAGGTAAGGTCAGGTCAAGGTCAATGTCAGATCTGGTCAGGTGAGGGTAAGGAAAGATCAAGTAAGGCAAGGTCAGTTAAGGTAAGGTAATGTAAGTAAAGGAAAGATAAGGTGAGATAAAGTTAGTTATGGGTAAGACGTGGCTAAGTTAATTTAAGGTAAGGTTAAGAGTTAGGTAAGTTCAGGTAAGTTCAGGTAAGGTAAGGTAAAGTAAGGTAAGATTAGGTAAGTTAAGGAAAGTTAAGTTAAGGTGAGGTAAGTTTAGTTAAGTTAAGATTAGGTAAGATAAGTTAAGGTAAGTTGAAGTAAGGTAAGGCAAGGTAACGTAAGGTACTTTAAGTTAAGGTAAGTTAAGGAAATTAAAGGTAAGTTAAGGTAAGTTTACTTAAGGTAAGTTAAGTTAAGGGATGTTCAGGCAAGGTAAAGTAAGGTACGTAAAGTTAAGGTAAGTTAAGGTAAGATAAGTAAAGGTAATAGAAGTTAAGATAAGGTAAGGTAAGTAAAGTTAAGTTTAGGTAAGTTAAGTTAAGGTAAGGTAGGTAAAGTTAAGTTAAGGTAAGGTAAGTTAAGGTAAGTTACGTTAACTTAAGGTAAGGTAAGTTAAGTTAAGCTAAAGTAAGTTAAATTAAGGTTAAGTTAAGTTAAGGTAGGTTAAGTTAAGGTAAGTTAAGTTAAGGTAAGGTAAGTAAAGTTAAGTTAAATACAGTTAAGTTAAGTTAAGGTAAGGTAAGTTAAGGTAAGTTAAGGTAGGTTAAGGTAAGGTAAGTTAAGGTAAGTCAAGGTAAAACAAGGTAAGTTACTGTAAGTTAAGTTAAGGTAAGTTAAGGCAAGGCAAGGTAAGTTAAGGTATGTTTAGTAAAGGCAAGGTAAGTTAGGGTAAGTGCAGTTAAGGTAAGGTAAGTTAAGTAAAGTTAAGTTAAGGTTAGTTATGTTAAGGTAATTTAAGTTAAGGTAAGTTAAGCTAAGGTAAAGTGAATTTAAGTTAAGGTAAGTTAAGTTGAGTTAAGTCAAGGTAAGTTAAGGAATGTAAAGGTAAGTTATGTTAAGGTAAGTGAAGTTAAGGTAAGATAAGTTAAGGTAAGTTAATGTAAGTTAAGGCAAGGTAAGTTAAGGCAAGTTTATTTAAGGCAAGGTAAGTTAAGGTAAGTATAGGTAAGTTAAGTTAAGGTAAGGTAAGTTAAGGTAAGGTAAGGTAAGTTAAGGTAAGTTAAGTTAAGGTAAGGTAAGTGAAGTTAAGGTAAGTGAAGTAAAGTTAAGTTATGTAAGGTAAGGTAAGGTAAGTTAAGGCAAGTTAAGGTAAATTTAGTTAAGGCAAGGTAAGTTAAGGTATTTTTAGTTAAGGCAAGATAAGTTAAGGTAAGTTAAGTTAAGGTAAGTAAAACTAAGGTAAGTTAAGATTAGTTAACGTTAATTACGTTGAGTTAAGGAAAGGGAAGATAAGTTAAGTTAAGTTAAGGTAAGTTAAAACAAGGTAAGTGAAGGTAAATTAAGTTAACGTAAGTTAAGGTAAGTTAAGTAAAGGTAAGTTAAGTTCAGGTAAGTTAAGTAAAGTTAAGGAAAGGTAAGTTAAAAGTTAAGTTCAGGTAAGTTAAGGCAAGGTAAGTTAAGGTAACTTAAGATAAGGTAATTTAAGGTGAGTTAGGTTAAGTTAAGTAAAGGTTCGTTAAGTTAAGTTAAGTTAAGTTAAGTTAAGTTAAGTTAAGTTAAAGTAAGGTAAGTGAAGTTACGGTAAGTGAAGTAAAGTTAAGGTAAGTTAAGGTAAGGTAAGTTAAGTTAAGTGAAGGTAAGTTAAGGTAAGTTAAGGCAAGGCAATGTAAGTTAAAGAAAGTTTAGTTAAGGTAAGGTGAGTTAAGGTAAATTAAAGTAAGGTAAGTTAAGGTAATTTAAGGTAAGAGAAGTTAAAGTAAGATAAGTTAAGTTAAGTTAAGGTAAAGTAAGTTAAGTTAAGTTAAATTAAGTTAAGGTAAGTTATGTTAAGGGAAGTTAAGGTAAGTTAAGTTTAAGTTAAGGGAAGTTAAGGTGAGTTAAGTTAAGTTAAGGTAAATTAAGATAAGTAAGTTAAGGTTAGATAAGTTATGTTAAGGTAAGTTACGGTAAGTTAAGGTAATTTAGGTTAAGGTAAGATAAGTTAAGGTAAGGTAAGTTAAGTTAAGTTGAGGTAAGTTTAGGTAAGTTAAGGTAAGAGAAGTTAATGTTAGTAAGGGTAAGATAAATTTAATTAAGGTAAGTAAAGTTAAGGTAAGGTTAGTTAAGTTAAGTTAAGTTTACTTAAGTTGAGGTAAGTGAAGTGAAGTTAAGGTAAGTTAAGTTAAGGTAAGTCTAAGTAAGTTAGGTTAACTTTGCTTAACTTGACTTAACTTGACCAAACTTGCCTTAACTTGACTTAACATGACTTACCTTGCCTTCACTTGCCTTAACTAAACTTAACTTAACTTGACTTAACTTGCCTTGCCTTAACCTAAGATAACTTAACTTGTCATAACTTAACTTAACTTGCCTTAACTTAAATTTGCCTTAACTTAACATGACTTAACTTGACTTAACTTGCCTTCACTTGCCTTAATGGAACTTGCTTTAACTTGCATTAACTTAAATTGCCTTTACCCACCTTAACTACCTTAACTTGTTTTAACTTAACTTTCCTTGCCTTGCCTTAACTTAACTTACCTTTACTTAACTTGCCTTAACTTGCCATAACTTGCCTTAACTTAACTTGCCTTTGCTTGCTTTAACTTGCCTTAAGTTAACTTGCCATGCCATAACTTAACTTAACTTAACTTAAACTACCTTAACTTTTCTTACCTTATCTTAATTTACCTTACTTTAACTTAACTTAAACTACCTTAACTTTTCTTACCTTATCTTAATTTACCTTACTTTAACTTAACTTACCTTAACTTACCTTGCCCTAACTAAACTTACCTTACCTTAACTTACCTTGCCTTGCCTTAATTTACCTTACCTTCACTTACCTTACCTTAACTTAACTTCACTTACCTTAATTTAACTTACCTTAAATTTCCTTAACTTAATTTACCTTACCTTAACTAAACTTAACTTACCTTACCTTACCTTAACTTCCCTTGCCTTAACTAAACTTACCTTAATTTACCTCACCTTGACCTAACTTACTTAGACTTACCTTAACTTAACTTACCTTAACTTCACTTCACTTACCTCAACTTAAGTAAACTTAACTTAACTTAACTAACCTTACCTTAACTTTACTTACCTTAATTAAATTTATCTTACCCTTACTAACATTAACTTCTCTTACCTTAACTTACCTAAACTTACCTCAACTTAACTTAACTTACCTTACCTTAACTTATCTTACCTTAACCTAAATTACCTTAACTTACCGTAACTTACCTTAACTTAACTTATATTAACTTTCCTTAACTCACTGTAACTTACCTTAACTAAACTTACCTTAACTTACCTTTCCTTAACTTACCTTAACTTTCCTTAACTTAACATAACTTATCTAACCTTAACTTACTTATCTTAATTTACCTTAACTTAACTTAACTCACCTTAACTTCCCTTAACTTAAACTTAACTTACCTTAACTTCCCTTAACATAACTTACCTTAACTTAATTTAACTTAACTTAACTTACTTTACCTTAACTTAACTTAACTTATCTTACTTTAACTTCTCTTACCTTAAATTACCTTAACTTACCTTACTTTAATTTACCTTAACTCACCTTACCTTAACTAAACTTTCTTTAACTTACATTGCCTTGCCTTAACTTACCTTAACTTACCTTCACTTAACTTAACTTACCTTACCTTAACTTACCTTAACTTTACTTCACTTACCGTAACTTCACTTACCTTACTTTAACTTAACTTAACTTAACTTAACTTAACGAACCTTTACTTAACTTAACCTAACTCACCTTAAATTACCTTATCTTAAGTTACCTTAACTTACCTTGCCTTAACTTACCTGAACTTAACTTAACTTACCTTTCCTTACCTTTACTTAACTTACCTTTACTTACGTTAACTTACCTTCACTTACCTTGTCTTACCTTACCTTACCTTACCTTAACTTAACTTATCTTAACATAACTTAATATAACTTAACTTAACTTAACTTACCTTTCCTTAACTTAATTAACGTTGACTAATCTTAACTTACCTTAGTTTTACTTAACTTACCTTAACTTATCTTGCCTTAACTAAACATACCTTAACTTACCTTGCCTTTCCTTAACTTACCTTAACTTACCTTGCCTTAACAAAATTTACCATAACTTACCTTACCTTATATAACTTAACTTCCCTTAACTTGCCTTTACCTTAACTTATCTTACCTTAACTTATCTTACCTTAACTTCACTTACCTTAACATAACTTTCCTTTACTTCCCTTAACGTACCTTGCCTTAAATTAACTTAACTTACCTTAACTTAAACTCACTTTACCTTAGCCTAACTTAGGTTAACTTAAATTACCTTATACTTAACTAACCTTAACTTAACGTAACTTTACTTAACTTACCTTAACTTAACTTACCTTACCTTAACCGAACTTACCTTAACTTATCTTGCCTTAACTAAACATACCTTAACTTACCTTGTCTTACCTTGACTTACCTTAACTTACCTTAACTTAATCTAACTTACCTTAACTTACCTTACCTTACCTTAACTTACCTTACCTTACCTTAACTTACCTTACCTTACCTTACCTTAACTTACCTTAATTTAACTTACCTTAGCTTACCTTAACTTACCTTGCCTTAACTAAACTTACCTTAACTTACCTTGCCTTGCCTTATTTTACCTTAACTTACCTTAACTTTACTTACCTTACCTTAACTTACCTTGCCTTAACTAAACCTACCTTAACTTACCTTGCCTTGCCTTACCTTACTTTAACTTACCTTAACTTAACTTACCTTAACTTCCTTGAACTGATGTTATATTAACTTAACTTAATTTAACTAAACTTAACTTACCTTAACCTTACTTAACTTAACTTACCTTACCTTAAATTAACTTACCTTAACTTACCTTAACTTACCTTAAGTCACCTTAACTTACCTTACCTTAACTTGCCTTAACTTACCTTTCCTTAACTAAACATACCTTAACTTACCTTGCCTTGCCTTACCTTACTTTAACTTACCTTAACTTCCCTTAACTGATGTTATATTAACTTAACTTAATTTAACTAAACTTAACTTAACTTACCTTAACCTTACTTAACTTATCTTAACTTACCTTGCCTTAACTAAACATACCTTAACTTACCTTACCTTACCTTAACTTACCTTACCTTACCTTACCTTAAGTCACCTTAACTTACCTTACCTTAACTTGCCTTAACTTACCTTGCCTTAACTAAACATACCTTAACTTACCTTACCTTAACTTAACTTACCTTCACTTTTTTGTCTTGTCTTGTCTTGTCTTACCTTACCTTACCTTACCTTACCTTACCTTACCTTACCTTACCTTACCTTACCTTACCTTACCTCATCTTAACTTAACTTAACTTAACTTAACTTAACATAACTTAACATAACTTAACATAACTTAACTTAGCTCAACTTAACTTAGCTCAACTTAACTTCAGTAAAGAGGAAGGGCTTGTTTCGGGCAGAGCATGGGAAAAGGTGGGGCTTGGGAACGGGCTGGGCGTGGGAAATAGTCTGGTCCTTGGAACTCTAACCTTAACCCTAACCCTAAGGCTTATAGGAGCAAAGTCCTACACTACATATTCTGGCCCGCCCATTCCCACCATTCCCACCACTTACCTTACCTTACGTTACCCAGACCTGACCTTACCCTGACCTGACCTGACCTTACCCTAACCTGACCTGACCTGAACTAACCTTACTCTGACCTTGAGAGGGAGACAGCATCTCACCTCCCTCTGCACCTTACCCTGACTTTACCTTACCTGACCTTAGCTTGCCTTACGTTACCTTACCTTACCTTACCTTACCTTACCTCACCTTATCTTATCTTATCGTTATGTTAACTTACCTTAAGTTAACTTAACCTCACTTAACTTACCTTAAATTAACTCTCCTTAACTTAGCTAAACTTAACTTGCCTTAACTGAACTTGCCTTAACTTAACTTATATTGTGTTAACTTAACTTAACTTGCCTTAACTTGACTTGCCTTAATTTAACTTGCCTTTACTTTACATAACGTGGCTTACCTTGCCTTAACTTTACTTAACTTTACTTAATTTGTCTTGCCTTGACTTACCTTGACTTGCCTTGACTTAACTAGACTTAGCTTGACTTAACTTGACTTAACTTGACTTACCTTTACTTAACTTAACTTTTTTTTACTTGACATAACTTGGCATAACTTGATTTTACTTGCTGCAATTTGACTTAACTTGTCTTAACTTTACTTATCATGATTAAACTTGTCTTGCATTGCTTTACCTTGTCTTGCCTTCCCTTGCCTTGCCTTAACTTAACTTAACTTAACTTAACTTAACTTAACTTAACTTAACTTAACTTAACTTAACTTGCCTTAACCAAACTTGCCTGAACTTAACTTGTCTTAACTTGCCTTGCCTTACCTTACCTTGCCTTGCCTTGCCTTGCCTTGCCTTACCTTACATTACCTTACCTTGCCTTACCTTACCTTGCCTTACCTTGCCTTACCTTACCTTGCCTTACCTTGCCTTGCCTTACCTTACCTTACCTTACCTTGCCTTGCCTTGCCTTGCCTTGCCTTGCCTTGCCTTGCCTTACCTTACCTTGCCTTACTTTGCCTTACCTTACCTTTCCTTACCTTTCCTTACCTTATCATTACCTTACCTTAACCGAACTTACCTTACTTTGACCTGACCTAACCCTGACCTAACCCTGACCTGACCTTACCCTGACCTTACATTACCTGACCGTAACTTACCTGACCTTACCTTATGCTCAAATTAACTTAACATAACCACTTAATTAAACTTATCTTACCTTTAAATAACTTGCCTTAACTTAACTTAACTTAACTTGCCTTACTTGACTTAACTTGTCTTAACATGCCTTAACTTAACTTAACTTAACTTAACATAACTTGACATGCCTTACCTTAACTTAACTTGCCTTAATTTGCCTTAAGTTGCATTATCTTGCCTTAACTTGCCTTGCCTTAACCAACCTTTATTTGCCTTAACTTGCGTTAACATGCCTTCACTTGCCTTAACTTGCCTTAACATGCCTTAACTTTACTTAACTTACCTTAACTTTACTTGCCTTCACTTAACTTGACTTGCCTTAAATTAACTTGCCTTTACTTGCCTTAACTTAACTTGCCTTAACAAAACTTGCCATAACTTAACTAAACTTAACTTGCCTTAACTTAGCTTGCCTCAACTTCCTCAAACTGCGTCAACTTGCCTTAACTTGCCTTAACTTCCCTTAACTTGCCTTGGTTAAACTTGCCTTAACTTGCCAAAACTTTCTTTAACTTGACTTGACTTAACTATACTTAACTTAACTTACCTTAACTTCACTTCACTTACCTTACCTTACCTTAATTTACCTTAAGTGAACTTAACTTACCTTAATTTAACTTACCTTTAACTTAACTTACCTTACCTTAACTTAAATTAAACTTAACTTAACTTTCCATAACTTAACTTACCTTATCTTAACTTAACTGAACTTATCTTACTTAACAGAACTTAACTTACCTTACCTTAATTTACCTTACCTTAACTTACCTTAATTTACCCTAACTTAACTTATCTTAACTTAACTTGACTTACCATAATTTGACTTACTTTAAGTTAACTTAACTTACCTTACCTTAATTTACATTGCCTTGCATTTACTTACCTTAACTTACCTTACCTTAACTTCCCTTAACTTAACTTACCTTAACTTAACTTTTCTTACCTTACCTTAACTTAAATTACCTTAACATAACTTACCTTAACTTACATTAACTTAACGTAACTTAACTTACCTTTACTTAACTTACCTTACCTTAACTTTAACTTACCTTGCCTTGACTAAACTTACCTTAAATTACCTTACCTTGCCTTAACTTACCTTAAATTACCTTGCCTTTCCTTAATTTTCCATAACTTTCCTTAACTTAACCTACCTTAACTTACATTATCTTAACTTACCTTAACTTTCCTAAGCTTAAGATACCTTAACTTACCTTACATTATCTTAACTTACCTTAACTTAATTACCTTACCTTAACTTAACTTACCTTAACTCACCTTAACTTACCTTGCCTTGACTAAACTTACCTTAAATTACCTTACCTTGCCTTAACTTACCTTAAATTACCTTGCCTTTCCTTAATTTTCCATAACTTTCCTTAACTTAACCTACCTTACCTTACATTATCTTAACTTACCTTAACTTTCCTAAGCTTAAGATACCTTAACTTACCTTACATTATCTTAACTTACCTTAACTTAGTTACCTTACCTTAACTTAACTTACCTTAACTCACCTTAACTTAACTTGCCTTAACTAAACTTACCTTAAATTACCTTGCCTTGCCTTAAAGTACCTTAACTTAATTTAACTTTACTTACCTTAACTTACTATAACTTACCTTAACTTAACTTGCCTTAAAGTACCTTAACTTAACTTTACTTACCTTAACTTACTATAACTTACCTTAACTTAACTTGCCTTAAAGTACCTTAACTTAACTTTACTTACCTTAACTTACTATAACTTACCTTAACTTACCTTACCTTAAATTACCTTAACTTACCTTGCATTAACTTAACTTATTTAACTTAAGTTGACTTAAATTAACTTTACTTACCTTATCTTACCTTACCTTAACTTAACTTACCTTAACTTACCTTTACTTAACTTACCTTGAATTCTTACCTTAACCTAACTTAACTTACCTTAACTTCACTTAACTTACATTAACTTAACTTAATTTACCATAACTTAACTTACCTTAACTTAAATTAACTTACCTTAACTTAACTTTCCTTAATATACCTTAACTTAACTTTCCTTGACTTATGTTACCTTAACCTAACTTAACTAAACTTACCTTACCTTGAGTAACATTGTCTTTACTAAACTTAACTTAACTTACCTTAATTAAACTTAATTTATCTAAACTTACTTAACTTAATTTAGCTTACCTTACCTAAACTTAACTTACCTTAACTTACCTTGCTTTTTCAAACCTTACCTTAACTTACCTTTCCTTGTCTTAACTTACCTTAACATAACTTAAATTACCTTACCTTACCTTAACATAACTTAACTTAAATTGCCTTAACTTACCTTAACTAACTTTGCCTAGCCTTAACTTACCTTAAATTACCTTCACTTAACTTACCTTAACTTACCTTGCCTTAACTAAACTTACGTTAACTTACCTTGCCTTGCCTTAGTTTTCCTTTACTTACCTTAACTTAACTTAACTTTCCTTAGCTTAACTTACCTTAACTTTCCTTACTCTATCTTAACTTACCTTAACCAAACTTACCTTAACTTACTTTACTTCCCTTAACTTACCTTACCTTTACTTACCTTAACTTACCTTAACTTACCTTCCCTTACCCTAACTTACTTTAACTTACCTTGCCTTGGCTTAACTTACCTTAACTTAACTAACTAATCTTAACTTATTTTACCTTAACTTACCTTGACTAAATTTACCATAACTTTCATTGCCTTAACAAAATTTACCTTAACTTACCTTGTCTTGCCTTAACTTACCTTACCTTAACCTACCTTACCTTACCTTAACTTAACTGTATTTAACTTAACTTTACTTATCTGAACTTAACTTACCTTAACTTTCCTTAACTTAACTTACCTTAACTTAACCTACCTTAACTTAAATTAACCTTAATTTAACTTACTTTAGCTTAACTTAACTTACCTTACCTTAAGTTAACGTAACATACCTTAACTTACCTTACCTTAACTTTACCTACCTTACCTTAACTTAACTTAACTAAACTTAACTTTACTTACCTTACCTTATCTTAAATTCTATTACCTTTACTTACCTTGCCTTAATTTACCTTAATTTTACGTACCTTACATTACCTTGCCTTAACTTCCCTTAACTTAACTTAAACGTCCATACCTTAACTTACCTTAACTTACCTTAAATTTCCATAACTTAACTTACCTTAACTTACCTTAACTTTCCATACCTTAACTAACCTTAACTTATCTTTAATTTCCATAACTTACCTTAACTTACCTTACATTTCCATACCTAAAATTACCTTAACTTAACTTTAATTTCCATAACTTACCTTAACTTACCTTAACTTTCCATACCTTAACTTACCTTAACTTAACTTTCTATAACTTAACTTACCTTAAATTTCCATACCTTAACTTACCTAAACTTACCATTAATTTCCATAACTTACCATAACTTACCTTAACTTTACATACGTTAACTTACCTTAACTTACCTTTAATTTCCATAACATACATTAACAAACCTTAACTTACCTTTAATTTCCATAACATACCTTAACTAACCTTAACTTACCTTTAATTTCCATAACTTAAATTAACTTACCTTTAATTTCCATACCTTATCTTATATTTAATTTCCATAACTTAACTTACCTTAACTTTCCATACCTTAACTTACTTTAACTTTCCATACTTTAACTTACCTTACCTTACCTTTAATATCCATAACTTACCTTAACTTACCTTAACTTTCCATACCTTAACTTACCTTAACTTTCCATACCTTAACTTACCTTAACTTTCCATACCCTAACTTACCTTAACTTTCCATAACTTACCTTAACTTACCTTAACTTTCCATACCTTAACTTACCTTAACTTTCCATAACTTACCATACCTTAACTTTCCATAACTTACCATACCCTAACTTACCTTAACATTCCATAACTTAACTTACCTTAACTTTCCATGCCCTAACTTACCTTAACTTTCCATAATTTACCTTAACTTACCTTAACATTCCATACCCTAACTTACCTTAACTTTCCATAACTTACCTTAACTTTCCTTAATTTCCATAACTTAACTTACCTTAACTTTCCATAACTTACCTAAACTTAACTTAACTTTCCATAAGTTACCTTAACTTACCTTAATTTTCCATAACTTACCTTAACTTACATTAATATTCCATACCCTAACTTACCTTAAATTTCCATAACTTACCATACCCTAACATACCTTAACTTTCTATACCCCAACTTAACTTAACCTTCCATAACTTACCATACCTTAACTTTCCATAACTTACCTTAACTTACCTTAACTTTCCATACCCAAACTTACCTTAACTTACCTTAAATTTCCATACCCTAACTTACCTTAACTTTCCATAACTTACCATACCTTAACTTACATTAACTTACTTTAACTTACCATACCTTACCTTACCTTAACTTACCTTAGCTTTACATACCCTAACTTACCTTAACTTTCCATAACTTACCATACCCTAACTTACATTAACTTTCCATAACTTTCCATACCCTAACTTACCTTAACTTTCCATATCTTACCATACCCTAACTTACCTTAACTTTCCATAACTTACCATACCCTAACTTACCTTAAATTTCCATAACTTACCATGCCCTAACTTAACTTGACTTACCATAACTTACCTTACCTTAACTTTCCATAACTTACCATACCCTAACTTTCCATAACTTACCATACCCTAACTTACCTTAACTTTCCATAACTTACCATACCCTAACTTACCTTAACTTTCTATAACTTACCATACCATAACTTACCATACCTTAACTTTCCATAACTTACCATACCATAACTTACATTAACTTTACATAACTTACCATACCATAAATTACCTTAACTTTCCATAACTTACCATACCTTAACTTTCCATAACTTACCATACCCTAACTTACATTAACTTTACATAACTTACCATACCATAAATTACCTTAACTTTCCATAACTTACCATACAATAACTTACCTTAAATTTCCATAACTTACCATACCCTAACTTACCTTAACTTTCCATAACTTAACATACCTTAACTTTCAATAACTTACCATAACCTAACTTACCTTATCTTTCCAGAACTTACCATACCCTAACTTAACTTAACTTTCCATAACTTACCATACCTTAACTTTCCACAACTTTCCATACCCTAACTTACCTTAACTTTCCATAACTTACCATACCTTAACTTACCTTAACTGTCCATAACTTACCATTCCTTAACTTTCCATAACTTACCATACCCTAACTTACCTTAACTTTCCATAACTTACCATACCCTAACTTACCTTAGCTTTCCATAACTTACCATACAGTAACTTACCTTAACTTTCCATAACTTACCATACCCTAACTTACCTTAACTTTCCATAACTTACCACACCCTAACTTACCTTGACATTCCATAACTTACAATACCTTAACTTTCCATAACTTACCATAACTTAACTTTCCATAACTTACCAAACCCTAACTTACCTTAACTTTCCATAACTTCCCATACCTTAACTTTCCGTAACTTACCATACCTTAATTTCCATAACTAACCATACCCTCTCTTACCTAAACTTTCCATAACTTACCATATCTTCACTTTCCATAACTTATCATACCCTAACTTACCTTAACTTTCCATATCTTACCATACCTTATCTTTCCATAACTTACCATACCCTAACTTACCTTAACTTTCCATATCTTACCTTACCTTACCTTTCCATAACTGACCATACCCTAACTTACCTTAACTTTCCATAACTTACCATACCCTAATTTACCTTAACTTTCCATAACTTACCATAACTTAACTTTACATAACTTTCTATACCCTAACTTACCTTAACTTTCCATAACTTACCATACCTTAACTTTCCATAACTTACCATGCCCTAACTTACCTTAACTTTCCATAACTTACCATACCTTAACTTTCCATAACTTACCCTACCTTAACTTTCCATAACTTACCATACCCTAAATTACCTTAATTTTCCATAACTTACCATACGTTAACTTCCCAAAACTTACCATACCCTAACTTACCTTAACTTTCCATAACTTACCATACCCTAACATAACTTAACTTTCCATAACTTACCATACCTTAACTTTCCATAACTTACCATACCCTAACTTACCCTAACTTTACATAACTTACCATACCCTAACTTACCTTAACTTTCCATAACTTAGCATACCCTAACTTTCCAGAACTTACCATACCCTAACTTAACCTAACTTTCCATAACTTACCATACCCTAACTTACCTTAACATTCCATAACTTAGCATAACTTAACTTTCCATAACTTACCATACCCTAACTTACCTTAACTTTCCATAACTTAACTTAACTTTCCATAACTTACCTTAACTTACCTTATCTTTCCATACCATAACTTACCTTAACTTTCCATAGCTTACCATAACATAACTTTCCATAACTTACCATAACCTAAATTACCTTAACTTACCTTACCATACCCTAACTTTACATAACTTACCATACCATTACTTACCTTAACTTACCTTACCATACCTTAACTTTCCATAACTTACCATACCCTAACTTTCCATAACTTACCATACCCTAAATTACCTTAACTTACCTTACCATACCCTAACTTTCCATAACTTACCATACCCTTACTTACCTTAACTTACCTTACCATACCTTAACTTTCCATAACATACCATACCCTAACTTTCCATAACTTAACTTTCCATAACTTAACTTACCTTAACTTTCCATAACTTAACTTTCCATAACTTTCCATAACTTAACTTACCTTAACTTTCCATAACTTAACTTTCCATAACTTTCCATAACTTAACTTTCCATAACTTTCCATAACTTTCCAAAACTTTCCATAACGTAACTTTCCATAACATAACTTTCCATAACTTTCCATAACTTTCCATAATTTAACTTTCCATATCTTTCCATAACTTTCCATAACTTAACTTTACAAAACTTTCATTAACTTTCCATAACTTAACTTTCCATAACTTTCCATAACTTTCCATAACATTCCATAACTTAACCTTCCATTACATTCCATAACTTTCCATAACTTTCCATAACTTAACTTTCCATAACTTAACTTTCCATAACTTTCCATAACTTTCCGTAACTTCCCATAACTTTCCATAACTTTCCATAACTTAACTTTCCATAACTTTCCATAACTTAACTTTCCATAACTTTCCATAACTTTCCATAACTTAACTTTCCATAACTTAACTTTCCATAACTTTCCATAACTTAACTTTCCATAACTTTCCATAACTTTCCATAACTTTCCATAAATTTCCATAACTTAACTTTCCATAACTTTCCATAACTTTCCATAACTTAACTTTCCATAACTTTCCATAACTTTCCATAACTTTCCATAACATAACTTTTCCATTGCCTCGCCTCGCCTCGCCTCGCCTCGCCTTGCCTTGCCTTGCCTTACGTTGCCTTGCCTTGCTTTACGATGCTTTACGTTGCCTTGCTTTACGATGATTTACGCTGCATTACGTAGCATTACGTTGTCTTGCTTTACGATGCTTTACGCTGCATTACGTTGCATTACGTTGCCTTGCTTTACGATGCTTTACGCTGCATTACGTTGCATTACGTTGCCTTGCTTTACGATGCTTTACGTTGCATTACGTAGCATTACGTTGCCTTGCTTTACGATGCTTTATGCTGCATTACGTTGCATTACGTTGCCTTGCTTTACGCTGCATTACGTTGCATTACGTTGCTTTACGTTGCTTTACGTTGCCTTGCTTTACGATGCTTTACGTTGCATTACGTTGCTTTACTTTGCCTTGCTTTACTATGCTTTACGTTGCCTTGCTTTACGATGCTTTACGTTGCATTACGTTGCTTTACGTTGCCTTGCTGTACGATGCTTTACGTTGCCTTGCTTTACAATGCTTTACGTTGCATTACGTTGCTTTACGTTGCTTTACGTTGCCTTGCTTTACGATGCTTTACGTTGCATTACGTTGCTTTACATTGCCTTGCTTTACGATGCTTTACGTTGCATTACGTTGCTTTACATTGCCTTGCTTTACGATGCTTTACGTTGCATTACGTTGCTTTACGTTGCCTTACGTTGCTTTACATTGCCTTGCTTTACGATGCTTTACGTTGCATTACGTTGCTTTACATTGCCTTGCTTTACGATGCTTTACGTTGCATTACGTTGTTGTACGTTGCCTTGCTTTACGATGCTTTACGTTGCATTACGTTGCTTTACGTTGCTTTACGTTGCCTTGCTTTACGATGCTTTACGTTGCATTACGTTGCTTTACGTTGCATTACGTTGCCTTGCTTTACGTTGCTTTACGTTGCCTTGCTTTATGCTGCATTACGTTGGATTACGTTGCTTTAAGTTGCATTACGTTGCCTTGCTTTACGTTGCTTTACGTTGCATTCGGTTGCTTTACGTTGTATTACGTTGCCTTGCTTTACGTTGCTTTACGTTGCATTACGTTGCATTACGTTGCTTTACGTTGCCTTGCTTTACATTGCTTTACGTTGCCTTGCTGTACGTTGCATTACGTTGCATTACGTTGCCTTGCTTTACGTTGCATTACGTTGCCTTGCTTTACGTTGCCTTGCCTTGCCTTGCTTTATTTTGCCTTATGTTTCCCTGCTTTTCGTTGCCTTGATTTACCTTGCTTTACGTTGCTTTACGATGCCTTGCTTTACGTTGCTTTACGTTGCCTTGCTTTACGTTGCCTTGCCTTGCCTTGCTTTACGTTGCCTTGCCTTGCCTTGCTTTACGTTGCTTTACGTTGCCTTTCTTTACGTTGCTTTATGTTGCCTTGCTTTACGATGCCTTGCTTTACGTTGCTTTAAGTTGCCTTGCTTTACGTTGCCTTGCTTTACGTTGCTTTACGTTGCCTTGCTTTACGTTGCTTTACGTTGTCTTGCTTTACGTTGCCTTACATTGCATTGATTTACGTTTCTTTACGTTGCCTTGCTTTACGTTGCCTTGCCTTGCCTTGCTTTACGTTGCTTTACGTTGCCTTGCTTTACGTTGCTTTACGTTGCCTTGCTTTACGTTGCCTTTCCTTGCCTTGCTTTATGTTTCTTTCCGTTGCCTTGCTTTACATTGCCTTGCCTTGCCTTGCTTTACGTTTCTTTACGTTGCCTCGCTTTACGTTGCTTTACGTTGCATTACGTTGCTTTAAGTTGCATTACGTTGCCTTGCTTTACGTTGCTTTACGTTGGATTACGTTGCTTTAAGTTGCATTACGTTGCCTTGCTTTACGTTGCTTTACGTTGCATTCCGTTGCTTTACGTTGTATTACGTTGCCTTGCTTTACGTTGCTTTACGTTGCATTACGTTGCATTACGTTGCTTTACGTTGCCTTGCTTTACGTTGCTTTACGTTGCCTTGCTGTACGTTGCATTACTTTGCATTACGTTGCCCTGATTTACATTGCATTACGTTGCCTTGCTTTACGTTGCCTTGCCTTGCCTTGCTTTACTTTGCCTTATGTTGCCCTGCTTTTCGTTGCCTTGATTTACCTTGCTTTACGTTGCTTTACGATGCCTTGCTTTACGTTGCTTTACGTTGCCTTGCTTTACGTTTCTTTATGTTGCCTTGCTTTACGTTGCCTTGCTTTACGTTGCTTTAAGTTTCCTTGCTTTACGTTGCCTTGCATTATGTTGCCTTGCCTTGCCATGCTTTACGTTGTTTTACGTTGCCTTGCTTTACGTTGATTTACGTTGCCTTGCTTTACGTTGCTTTACGTTGTCTTGCTTTACGTTGCCTTACTTTGCATTGATTTACGTTTCTATCCATTGCCTTGCTTTACTTTGCCTTGCCTTGCCTTGCTTTACGTTTCTTTACGTTGCCTCGCTTATGTTGCTTTACGTTGCCTTGCTTTACGTTGCTTTAAGATGCCTTGCATTACGTTGCCTTGTCTTGCCTTGCTTTACGTTGCTTTACCTTGCCTTGCTATACGTTCCTTTACATTGCCTTGCTTTACGTTGCATTACTTTATGTTGCCTTGCTTTACGTTGCTTTACGTTGCCTTGCTTTACGATGCTTTATGTTGCCTTGCTTTACGTTGCCTTGCGTTACGTTGCCTTGCTTTACGTTGCCGTACGTTCCCTTATGTTGCCTTGCCTTGCTCTACGTTGCTTTTTGTTGCCTTGCTTTACATTGATTTACGTTGCCTTGCTTTACGTTGCCTTGCTTTACGTTGCCTTGCCTTGCCTTGCTTTACGTTATTTTACTTTGCCTTGCTTTACGTTGCCTTGCCTTGCCTGGCTTTACGTTGCTTTACGTTGCCTTGCTTTACGTTGCTTTACGTTGCCTTGCTTTACGTTGCCTTGCTTTACGTTGCCTTGCCTTGCCTTGCTTTCCGTTGCTTTACGTTGCATTGCTTTACGTTGCTTTACGTTGCCTTGCTTTACGTTGCCTTGCCTTGCTTTATGTGTCTTTACTTTGCCTTGCTTTATGTTGCCTTGCCTTGCCTTGCTTTACGTTGCTTTAAGTTGCCTTGCTTTACGTTACCTTGCCTTGCCTTGCTTTAAGTTGCTTTACCTTGCCTTGCTTTATGTTGCTTTACGTTGTCTTGCTTTACGTTGCCTTGCCTTGCCATGATTTATGTTGCTTTACGTTGCCTTGCTTTACGTTGCTTTACATTGCCATTTTTTACGTTGCCTTGCCTTGCCTTGCTTTACGTTACTTTTCGTTGCCTTGCTTTACGTTACTTTATGTTGCCTTGATTTACGTTTCCTTTCCTTGCCTTGCTTTATGTTGCTTTACGTTGCCTTGGTTTACTTGCTTTACGTTCCCTTGCTTTACGTTGCCTTGCCTTGCCTTGCTTTACCTTGCTTTACGTTGCCTCGCTTTATGTTGCTTTACGTTGCCTTGCTTTACGTTGCTTTACGTTGCCTTGCTTTACGTTGCCTTGCCTTTCCTTGCTTTAAGTTGCTGTACGTTGCCTTGCCTTACGTTGCTTTATGTTACCTTGCTTTACCTTGCCTTACTTTACGTTGCCTTGCTTTACGTTGCTTTACGTTGCCTTGCTTTACGTTGCTTTACGTTGCCTTACTTTACGTTGCCTTACGTTGCCTTGCCTTGCTTTACGTTGCTTTAAGTTGCCTTGCTTTACGCTGCTTTACGTTGCCTTGCTTTACGTTGCCTTGCTTTACGTTGCCTTGCTTTACATTGCTTTACGTTGCCTTACGTTGCCTTGCTTTAAGTTGCCTTGCTTTACGTTGCTTTACGGTGCCTTGCTTTACGTTGCCTTGACTTACGTTGCTTTACGTTGCCTTGCTTTACGTTGCCTTGCTTTACGTTGCCTTGCCTTGGCTTGCTTTACGTTGCCTTGCTTTTCGTTGCCATGATTTACCTTGATTTACGTTGCTTTACGATGCCTTGCTTTACGTTGCGTTACGTTGCCTTGCTTTATGTTTCCTTACGTTGCCTTGCTTTACGTTGCCTTGCCTTGCTTTACGTTGCTTTACGTTGCCTTGCTTTACGTTGCTTTACGTTGCCTTCCATTACGTTGCCTTGCTTTACGTTGCTTTACGTTGCCTTGCTTTACGCTGCTTTACGTTGTCTTGATTTACGTTGCCTTACGTTGCATTGATTTACGTTGCTTTACGTTGCCTTGCTTTACTTTGCCTTGCCTTGCCTTGCTTTACGTTGCTTTACGTTGCCTTGCTTTACGTTGCTTTACGTTGCCTTGCTTTACGTTGCCTTTCCTTGCCTTGCTTTACGTTGCTTTCCGTTGCCTTGCTTTACGTTGCCTTGCCTTGCTTTACGTTTCTTTACGTTGCCTCGCTTTACGTTGCTTTACCTTGCCTTGCTTTACGTTGCTTTACGTTCACTTATGTTGCCTTGCCTTGCTCTACGTTGCTTTTTTTTCCTTACTTTACGTTGCATTACGTTGCCTTGCTTTACGATGCTTTATTTTGCCTTGATTTACGTTTCTTGCTTTACGTTGCCTTGCTTTATGTTGCTTTACCTTGCCTTACGTAGCCTTTCCTTACGTTGCCTTGCCTTACGTTGCTTTACGTTGCCTTACTTTACGTTACCTTACTTTACGTTGCCTTGCCTTACATTGCTTTAAGTTGCTTTACGTTGCCTTACTTTACGTTTCCTTACTTTATGTTGCCTTTCCTTTCATTGCCTTGCCTTGCCTTGCCTTACGTTGCCTTGCCTTGCCTTACTTTACGTTGCCTTACTTTACGTTGCCTTGCCTTACGTTGCTTTACGTTGCCTTACTTTACATTGCCTTACTTTACGTTGCCTTGCCTTACGTTGCCTTACTTTACGTTGCCTTGCCTTACGTTGCTTTACGTTGCCTTACTTCACGTTGCCTTACCTTACGTTGCCTTGCCTTACGTTGCTTTACGTTTCCTTACTTTACGTTGCCTTACTTTACGTTGCCTTGCCTTGCTTTACGTTGCCTTGCCTTTACTTTACCTTGCCTTGCCTTACTTTACGTTGCCTCGCCTTGCCTTACATTGCCTTGCCTTGCCTTGCCTTACGTTGCCTTACTTTACGTTGCCTTGCCTTACTTTACGTTACCTTGCCTTAATTTACGTTGCCTTGCCTTACTTTATGTTCCCTTGCCTTACTTTACGTTGCCTTGCCTTGCCTTATGTTGCCTTGCCTTGCCTTGCCTAACATTGCCTTGCCTTGCCTTACGTTGCCTTAATTTATGTTGCCTTGCCTTACTTTACGTTGCCTTGCCTTACTTTACGTTGCCTTGCCTTACTTTACGTAGCCTTGCCTTGCCTTGCCTTGCGTTGCCTTAGTTTACTTTGCCTTGCCTTACTTTACGTTGCCTTGCCTTGCCTAACCTTGCCTTGCCTTACTTTACGTTGCCTTGCCTTGCCTTGCCTTACGTTGCCTTACTTTACGTTGCCTTGCCTTGCCTTTCCTTACGCTGCCTTACTTTACGTTGCCTTGCTTTACGTTTCCTTTATTTACGTTACCTTACTTTACGTTGCCTTACGTTTCCTTACTTTACATTGCCTTGCTTTACCTTGCTTTACGTTGCCTTAATTTATATTGCCTTACTTTACGTTGCTTTACGTTGCCTTGCTTTACGTTGCCTTACTTTACTTTGCTTTAACTTGCCTTGCTTTACGTTGCCTTGCTTTACGTTGCTTTACGTTGCCTTGCTTTACGTTGCTTTACGTTGCCTTACTTTACTTTGCCTTACTTTACGTTGGTTTACGTTGCCTTACTTTACTTTGCCTTAATTTACGTTGCTTTACGTTGCCTTACTTTACGTTGCCTTCCTTTGTGTTGCCTTACTTTACGTTGCTTTACGTTGCCTTACTTTACGATGCCTTATTTACGTTGCTTTACGTTGCCTTGCTTTACTTTGCCTTACTTTATGTTGCCTTGCTTTACGTTGCCTTGCTTTACGTTGCTTTACGTTGCCTTACTTTACGTTGCTTTACGTTGCCTTACTTTACGTTTCTTTACGTTGCCTTACTTTACGTTGCCTTGCTTTACCTTGCCTTGCTTTATGTTGATTTACATTGCCTTACTTTACGTTGCTTTACGTTGCCTTACTTTACGTTGCCTTCCTTTATGTTGCCCTGCTTTACGTTGCCTTAGTTTACGTTGCCTTACTTTACGTTGATTTACGTTGCCTTAATTTACGTTGCCTTACTTTACGTTGCCTTGCCTTACGTTGCTTTACGTTGCCTTACCTTACGTTGCCTTGCCTTACGTTGCTTTACGTTGCATTAATTTACGTTGCCTTACTTTACGTTGCCTTGCCTTACGTTGCTTTACGTTGCCTTACTTTACGTTGCTTTACGTTGCCTTACTTTACGTTGCCTTACTTTACGTTGCCTTGCCTTAAGTTGCTTTACGTTGTCATACTTTACGTTACCTTACTTTATGTTGCCACGCCTTATGTTGCCTTACTTTACGTTGCCTTACTTTACATTGCTTTACGTTGCCTTACTTTACGTTTCCTTACTTTAGGTTGACTTGCCTTACGTTGATTTACGTTGCCTTACTTTACGTTGCCTTACTTTACGTTGCCTTACTTTACGTTGCCTTGCCTTACACTGAATTACTTTACGTTGCCTTAATTTACGTTGCTTTACGTTGCCTTACTTTACGTTGCCTTACTTTACGTTGCCTTGGCTTACGTTGCTTTACGTTGACTTGCTTTACGTTGCCTTAGTTTACGTTGCCTTTATTTACGTTGCCTTACTTTATGTTGATTTACGTTGCCTTACTTTACGTTGCCTTTCCTTACGTTGCCTTGCCTTACGTTTCTTTACGTTGCCTTGCCTTACGTTTCTTTACGTTGCCTTACTTTACGTTACCTTACTTTACGTTGCCTTGCCTTACGTTGCTTTAAGTTGCTTACGTTGCCTTACTTTACGTTTCCTTACTTTATGTTGCCTTTCCTTTCGTTGCCTTGCCTTGCCTTGCCTTACGTTTCCTTGCCTTGCCTTGCCTTGCCTTACGTTGCCTTACTTTACGTTGCCTTACGTTGCTTTACGTTGCCTTACTTTACGTTGCCTTACTTTACGTTGCCTTACGTTGCTTTACGTTTCCTTACTTTATGTTGATTTACATTACGTTGCCTTCCCTTACGTTGCTTTACGTTGCCTTAATTTACGTTGCCTTACTTTACGTTGCCTTGCCTTACGTTGCCTTACTTTACGTTGCCTTACGTTGCTTTACGTTGCCTTATTTTACGTTGCCTTACTTTACGTTGCCTTATGTTGCTTTACGTTGCCTTACTTTACGTTGCCTTGCCTTACGTTGAATTACTTTACGTTGCCTTATTTACGTTGCCTTGCTTTACGTTGCCTTTCTTTACGATGCTTTACGTTGCTTTACTTTACGTTGTCTAACTTTACGTTGCTTTATTTTGCCTTACTTTACGTTGCCTTGCTTTACGTTGCCTTGCATTACGTTGACTTACTTTACATTGTTTTACGTTGCCTTACTTTACGTTTCCTTACTTTACGTTGCTTTACGTTGCCTTGCTTTACTTTGCCTTGTTTTACGTTGCTTTACGTTGCCTTGCTTTCGTTGCCTTGCTTTACGTTGCCTTGCTTTACGTTGCTTTACGTTGCCTTGTTTTACGTTGCCTTGCTTTACATTGCTTTACGTTGCCTTGCTTTACGTTTACCTTGCTTTACATTGACTTACTTTACGTTGCTTTACGGTGCCTTACTTTACGTTGCCTTGATTTACGTTGCTTTACGTTGCCTTACTTTATGTTGCCTTCCTTCATGTTGCTTTGCTTTACGTTGCTTTACGTTGCCTTGCTTTACGTTGCCTTACTTTACGTTACTTTACGTGGCCTTCCTTTACGTTTCTTTACGTGGCCTGCTTTACGTTGCTTTACGTAGCCTTACTTTACGTTGCCTTTCTTTACGTTGCTTTACGTTGACTTCGTTACGTTGCCTTAATTTACGTTGCTTTACGTTGCCTTACTTTACGTTGCCTTGCTTTACGTTGCCTTACTTTACGTTGCTTTACGTTGCCTTACTTTACGATGCCTTACTTTACGTTGCTTTACGTTGCCTTGCTTTACGTTGCCTTGCTTTACATTGACTTACTTTACGTTGCTTTACGTTGCCTTACTTTACGTTGCCTTGCTTTACGTTGCTTTACGTTGCCTTATTTTATGTTGCCTTACTTCATGTTGCCTTGCTTTACGTTGCTTTACGTTGCCTTGCTTTACGTTGCCTTACTTTACGTTACTTTACGTGGACTTGCTTTACGTTGCTTTACGTGGCCTTTCTTTACGTTGCTTTACGTAGCCTTACTTTACGTTGCCTTACTTTACGTTGCTTTACGTTGACTTCGTTACGTTGCCTTAATTTACGTTGCTTTACGTTGCCTTACTTTACGTTGCCTTGCTTTACGTTGCCTTACTTTACGTTGCTTTACGTTGCCTTACTTTACGATGCCTTACTTTACGTTGCTTTACGTTGCCTTACTTTACGTTGCCTTGCTTTACGTTACCTTGCTTTACGTTGCCTTGCTTTACGTTGCCTTACTTTACGTTGCTTTACGTTGCCTTACTTTACGTTGCCTTAGTTTGCGTTGCTTTACTTTGCGTTGCCTTACTTTACGTTGCTTTACGTTGCCTTACTTTACGTTGCCTTACTTTACGTTGCCTTGCTTTACGTTGCCTTGCTTTACGTTGATTTACTTTGCCTTTTTTTACGTTTTTTTACGTTGCCTTACTTTACGTTGCCTTGCTTTACGTTGCCTTGCTTTACGTTGCCTTACTTTACGTTGCTTTACTTTGCCTTACTTTACGTTGGCTTACTTTACGTTGCCTTGCCTTACTTTGCTTTACGTTGCCTTACTTAACGTTGCCTTGCCTTACATTGCTTTCTGTTGCCTTACTTTACGTTATCATACTTTACGTTGCCTTGCCTTACGTTGCTTTACGTTGCCTTATATTACGTTGACTTACGTTGCCTTACATTACGTTGCCTTACTTTACGTTGCCTTGCCTTACGTTGCCTTGCCTTGCCTTGCCTTACGTTGCCTTACTTTACGTCACCTTATTTTACGTTGCCTTACTTTACGTTTCTTTACGTTGCCTTACTCTACGTTGCCTTACTCTACGTTGCCTTACTTTATGTTGCCTTGCTTTAAGTTGCCTTGATTTACGTTGCTTTACGTTGCTTTACGTTGCCTTTATTTACGTTACCTTACTTTACGTTGATTTACTTTGCCTTACTTTACGTTTCCTTACTTTACGTTGCTTTACGTTGCCTTGCTTTACGTTGCATTGCTTTACGTTGCCTTACTTTACGTTGCTTTACGTTGCCTTACTTTACGTTGCTTTACGTTGCCTTACTTTACGTTTCCTTACTTTACGTTGCTTTACGTTGCCTTACTTTACGTTGCCTTGCTTTATGTTGCCATGCTTTACGTTGCTTTACGTTGCTTTACATAACGTTGTCTAACTTTACGTTGCTTTACGTTGCCTTACTTTACGTTGCCTTGCTTTACGTTGCCTTGCTTTACGTTGACTTATTTTACATTGCTTTACGTTGCCTTACTTTACGTTTCCTTACTTTACGTTGATTTACGTTGCCTTGCTTTACTTTGCCTTGTTTTACGTTGCTTTACTTTGCCTTGCATTCGTTGCCTTGCTTTACGTTGCCTTTCTTTACGTTGCTTTACGATGCCTTGCTTTATGTTGCCTTACTTTACGTTGCTTTACGTTGCCTTGTTTTACGTTGCCTTGCTTTACATTGCTTTACGTTGCCTTGCTTTACGTTGAATTGCTTTACGTTGCCTTGCTTTACATTGACTTACTTTACGTTGCTTTACATTGCCTTACTTTACGTTGCCTTGCTTTATGTTGCTTTACGTTGCCTTACTTTATGTTGCCTTACTTCATGTTGCCATAATTTACGTTGCTTTACGTTCCCTTGCTTTACGTTGCCTTACTTTACGTTACTTTACGTTGCCTTGCTTTACGTTGCTTTACGTGGCCTTGCTTTACGTTGCTTTACGTAGCCTCACTTTACGTTGCCTTACTTTACGTTGCTTTACGTTTACTTCGTTATGTTGCCTTACTTTAGGTTGCTTTACGTTGCCTTACTTTACGTAGCCTTGCTTTACGTTGCCTTACTTTACGTTGCTTTACGTTGCCTTACTTTACGATGCCTTACTTTACGTTGCTTTACGTTGCCTCTACTTTACGATGCCTTACTTTACGTTGCTTTACGTTGCCTTACTTTACGTTGACTTGCTTTACGTTGCCTTGCTTTACGTTGCCTTGCTTTACGTTGCCTTACTTTACGTTGCTTTACGTTGCCTTACTTTACGTTGCCTTAGTTTACGTTGCTTTAATTTGCGTTGCTTTACGTTGCCTTACTTTACTTTGCCTTGCTTTACGTTGCCTTACTTTACGTTGCTTTACGTTGCCTTGCTTTACGTTGCCTTTCCTTACTTTGCCTTGCCTTACGTTGCTTTACGTTGCATTACTTTACGTTGCCTTGCCTTGCCTTACGTTGCCTTACTTTACGTTGCTTTACTTTACGTTGCCTGGCCTTACGTTGCCTTACATTACGTTTCCTTACGTTGCTTTACGTTACCTTACTTTACGTTGCCTTACTTTACGTTGCTTTACGTTGCCTTACATTACGTTGCCTTGCTTTAAGTTGCCTTGCTTTACGTTGCTTTATGTTGCTTTACGTTGCCTTACTTTACGATGCCTTAGTTTACGTTGCTTTACGTTGCCTTACTTTACGTTGCTTTACTTTACGTTGCCTTGCTTTACGTTGCCTTGCTTTACGTTGCCTTGCTTTATGTTAACTTTACGTTGCCTTGCTTTACGTTGCCTTACTTTACGTTGCTTTACGTTGCCTTACTTTACGTTGCCTTACTTTACGTTGCTTTACGTTGCATTACTTTACGTTGCCTTGCTTTGCGTTGCCTTACATTACGTTTTTTACGTTGCCTTACTTTACGATGCCTTGCTTTACGTTGCCTTGCTTTACGTTGCCTTACTTTACGTTGCTTTACGTTGCCTTACTTTACGTTGCCTTACTTTACGTTGCCTTGCTTTAACTTGCCTTGCTTTATGTTGCTTTACATTGCCTTACTTTACGTTGCTTGACGTTGCCTTACTTTACGTTGCCTTGCTTTACGTTGCCCTGCTTTACGTTGCCTTACTTTGCGTTGCTTTACGTTGCCTAACTTAACGTTTCCTTGCCTTACGTTGCTTTATGTTGCCTTTAATTTACGTTGCCTTACTTTACGTTGCCTTGCCTTAGGTTGCTTTACATTGCCTTACTTTACGTTCCCTTTACTTACGTTGGTTTACGTTGCCTTACTTTACGTTGCCTTACTTTACGTTGCCTTACCTTACGTTGCTTTACGTTGCCTTACTTTACGTTGCCTTACTTTACTTTGCTTTACGTTGCCTTACTTTACGTTGCCTTGCCTTACGTTGCTTTACTTTGCCTTAGTTTACGTTGCCTTACTTTACGTTGCCTTACTTTACGTTGCTTTACGTTGCCTTACTTTACTTTGCTTTACGTTGCCTTACTTTACGTTGCCTTGCCTTAAGTTGCTTAACGTTGTCATACTTTACGTTACCTTACTTTACGTTGCTTTGCCTTATGTTTCCTTACTTTACGTTGCCTTACTTTTGATTGCTTTACGTTGCCTTACTTTACGTTTCCTTACTTTACGTTGACTTGCCTTACGTTGATTTACGTTGCCTTATTTTACGTTGCCTTACTTTACGTTGCCTTGCCTTACGTTGAATTACTTTACGTTGCCTTACTTTACGTTGCTTTACGTTGCCTTACTTTACGTTGCCTTACTTTACGTTGCCTTGCCTTACGTTGCTTTACCTTGCCTTGCTTTACGTTGCCTTAATTTACGTTGCCTTTATTTACGTTGCCTTACTTTATGTTGCTTTACATTGCCTTACTTTACGTTGACTTTCCTTACGTTGCCTTGCCTTATGTTGCTTTACGTTGCCTTACTTTACGTTACCTTACTTTACGTTGCCTTGCCTTACGTTGCTTTAAGTTGCTTTACGTTGCCTTACTTTACGTTGCCTTACTTTATGTTGGCTTTCCTTACGTTGCCTTGACTTGCCTTGCCTTACGTTGCCTTGCCTTGCCTTGCCTTACGTTGCCTTACTTTACGTTGCCTTACGTTGCTTTACGTTGCCTTACTTTACGTTGCCTTACTTTACGTTGCTTTACGTTGCCTTAATTTAAGTTGCCTTACTTTAAGTTGCCTTGACTTCCGTTGCTTTACGTTGCCTTGCTTTACGTTGCCTTAATTTACGTTGCCTTTATTTACGTTGCCTTACTTTATGTTGCTTTACGTTGCCTTACTTTACGTTGCCTTTCCTTACGTTGCCTTGCCTTACTTTACTTTACGTTGCCTTACTTTACGTTACCTTATTTTACGTTGCCTTGCCTTACGTTGCTTTATGTTGCTTTACGTTGCCTTACTTTACGTTGCCTTACTTTATGTTGCCTTTCCTTTCGTTGCCTTGCCTTGCCTTGCCTTACGTTGCCTTGCCTTGCCTTCCCTTACGTTGCCCTACTTTACGTTGGCTTACGTTGCTTTACGTTGCATTACTTTACGTTGCCTTGCCTTACGTTGCCTTACTTTACGTTGCCTTACGTTGCTTTACGTTGCCTTACTTTACGTTGCCTTACTTTACGTTGCCTTATGTTGCTTTACGTTGCCTTACTTTACGTTGCCTTTACTTTACGTTGCCTTGCCTTACGTTGCTTTACGTTGCCTTACTTTACGTTGCCTTATTTTACGTTGCCTTGCCTTACATTGCCTTACTTTACGTTGCCTTGCCTTACGTTGCTTTACGTTGCCTTACTTCACGTTGCCTTACTTTACGTTGCCTTGCCTTACGTTGCTTTACGTTGCCTTACTTTACGTTGCCTTACTTTACGTTGCCTTGCCTTACGTTGCCTTACTTTACGTTGCCTTCCCTTGCCTTACATTCCCTTGCCTTGCCTTGCCTTACTTTACGTTGCCTTGCCTTACTTTACGTTGACTTGCCTTGCTTTACGTTGCCTTGCCTTTACTTTACGTTGCCTTGCCTTACTTTACGTTGCCTCGCCTTGCCTTACGTTGCCTTGCCTTGCCTTGCCTTACGTTGCCTTACTTTACGTTGCCTTGCCTTATTTTACGTTACCTTGCCTTAATTTACGTTGCCTTGCTTTACGTTTCTTTACGTTGCCTTACTTTACGTTGCCTTGCCTTGCCTTGCCTTATGTTGCCTTGCCTTGCCTTCCCTTACATTGCCTTGCCTTGCCTTGCGTTGCCTTACTTTATGTTGCCTGGCCTTACTTTACGTTGCCTTGCCTTACTTTACGTTGCCTTGCCTTACTTTACGTAGCCTTGCCTTGCCTTGCCTTGCGTTGCCTTAGTTTACTTTGCCTTGCCTTATTTACGTTGCCTTGCCTTGCCTAACCTTGCCTTGCCTTACTTTACGTTGCTTTGCCTTTCCTTGCCTTACGTTGCCTTACTTTACGTTGCCTTGCCTTGCCTTGCCTTACGTTGCCTTACTTTACGTTGCGTTGCTTTACATTGCTTTACGTTGCCTTGCTTTACGTTGCCTTGATTTATGTTGCCTTACTTTACGTTGCCTTACGTTGCCTTACTTTACGTTGCCTTGCTTTACCTTGCTTTATGTTGCCTTAATTTATATTGCCTTACTTTACGTTGATTTACGTTGCCTTGCTTTACTTTGCCTTACTTTACTTTGCTTTAACTTGCCTTGCTTTACGTTGCCTTGCTTTACGTTGCTTTACGTTGCCTTAATTTACGTTGCTTTACGTTGCCTTACTTTACGTTGCCTTCCTTTGTGTTGCCTTACTTTACGTTGCTTTACGTTGCCTTACTTTACGATGCCTTACTTTACGTTGCTTTACGTTGCCTTGCTTTACGTTGCCTTACTTTATGTTGCCTTGCTTTACGTTGCCTTGCTTTACGTTGCTTTAAGTTGCCTTACTTTACGTTGCTTTACGTTGCCTTACTTTACGTTGCCTTACTTTACGTTGCTTTACGTTGGCTTACTTTACGTTGCCTTGCTTTACCTTGCCTTGCTTTATGTTGATTTACATTGCCTTACTTTACGTTGCTTTACGTTGCCTTACTTTACGTTGCCTTGCTTTACGTTGCCCTGCTTTACGTTGCCTTACTTTACGTTGCCTTACTTTACGTTGATTTACGTTGCCTTACTTAACGTTGCCTTGCCTTACGTTGCTTTACGTTGCCTTACTTTACGTTGCCTTGCCTTACGTTGCTTTACGTTGCCTTAATTTACGTTGCCTTACTTTACGTTGCCTTGCCTTACGTTGCTTTACGTTGCCTTACTTTACGTTTCTTTACGTTGCCTTACTTTACGTTGCCTTATTTTACGTTGCCTTGCCTTAAGTTGCTTTACGTTGTCATACTTTACGTTACCTTACTTTACGTTGCCTCGCCTTATGTTGCCTTACTTTACGTTGCCTTACTTTACATTGCTTTACGTTGCCTTACTTTACGTTTCCTTACTTTACGTTGACTTGCCTTACGTTGATTTACGTTGCCTTACTTTACGTTGCCTTACTTTACGTTGCCTTACTTTACGTTGCCTTGCCTTACATTGAATTACTTTATGTTGCCTTACTTTACGTTGCCTTACTTTACGTTGCCTTGGCTTACGTTGCTTTACGTTGACTTGCTTTACGTTGCCTTAAATTACGTTGCCTTTATTTACGTTGCCTTACTTTATGTTGCTTTACGTTGCCTTACTTTACGTTGCCTTTCCTTACGTTGCCTTGCCTTACGTTGCTTTACGTTGCCTTACTTTACGTTACATTAGTTTACGTTGCCTTGCCTTACGTTGCTTTAAGTTGCTTTACGTTGCCTTACTTTACGTTGCCTTACTTTATGTTGCCTTTACTTTCATTGCCTTGCCTTGCCTTGCCTTACGTTTCCTTGCCTTGCCTTGCCTTGCCTTACGTTGCCTTACTTTACGATGCCTTACCTTACGTTGCCTTACGTTGCCTTACCTTACGTTGCCTTACTTTACGTTGCATTACCTTACGTTTCCTTACGTTGCCTTACCTTACGTTGCCTTAACTTACATTGCCTTACCTTACGTTGCCTTTACTTTACGTTGCTTTACCTTATGTTGCCTTTCGTTGCCTTACCTTACGTTGCCTTACTTTATGTTGCCTTACATTGCCTTACCTTACGTTGCCTTACTTTACGTTGCCTTACGTTGCCTAACCTTACGTTGCCTTAATTTACGTTGCCTTAACTTAAGTTGCCTTACGTTGCCTTACCTTACGTTGCCTTACTTTGCCTTACCTTACGTTGCCTTACGTTGCCTTGCCTTACGTCACGTTGCCTTACGTTGCCTTACATTGCCTTACCTTACGTTGCCTTACTTTACGTTGCCTAACCTTACTTGCCTTACGTTGCCTTACCTTACATTGCCTTACCTTACTTTGCCTTACGTTGCCTTACCTTACGTTGCCTTGCCTTACGTTGCCTTATGTTTCCTTTACCTTACGTTGACTTACTTACTTTGCCTTGTCTTACGTTGCCTTACTTTGCCTTGCTTTACGTTTCTTTGCCTTACAGAATCACAGAATCACAGAATCACAGAATAACCAGGTTTGAAGAGACCCACCGGTACTCTGAGTCCAACTGTTCCTACCAAACACTAAACCATATCCCTCAGCACCTCGTCCACCCGTGCTTTAAACACCTCCAGCGAACGTGACTCAACCACCTCCCTGGGCAGCCTGTTCCAGTTCCCAGTGACCCTTTATGTAAAGAATTTTTTCCTAACGTCTAGCCTAAACCTCCCCTGGTGGAGCTTGAGGCCATTCCCTCTTGTCCTGTCCCCTGTCACTTGGGAGAAGAGGCCGGCACCCTCCTCTCTACAACCTCCTTTCATGTAGTTGTAGAGAGCAATGAGGTCACCCCTCAGCCTCCTCTTCTCCAGGCTAAACAACCCCAGCTCTCTCAGCCGCTCCTCATAAGGCCTGTTCTCCAGCCCTTTCACCAGCTTTGTTGCTCTTTTCTGGACTCTCTCCAGAGCCTCAACATCCTTCTTGTGGTGAGGGGCCCAGAACTGAACACAGGATTCGAGGAGCGGTCTCACCAGTGCTGAGTACAGAGGGAGGATAACCTCCCTGGACCTGCTGGTCACGCCGTTTCTGATACAAGCCAAGATGCCATTGGCCTTCTTGGCCACCTGGGCACACTGCTGGCTCATATTCAGTCGGCTGTCAACCAATACCCCCAGGTCCCTCTCCTCCAGGCAGCTTTCTAGACAGACTTCTCCCAGTCTGTAGCACTGCATAGGGTTGTTGTGCCCCAAGTGCAGGACCTGGCATTTGGCCTTGTTAAACCTCATGCCATTGGACTCATCCCAGCGGTCCAGCCTGTTCAGATCCCTTTGCAGAGCCGCCCGACCCTCCAGCAGATCGACACTTCCACCCAGCTTAGTGTCGTCCGCAAACTTGCTAAGGGTGCATTCGATGCCTTCATCCAGGTCATTGATGAAGACATTGAACAGGGCTGGACCCAGTACTGAGCCCTGGGGAACCCCACTTGTCACTGGCCTCCAGCTGGATTTCACACCATTTACCACCACTCTCTGGGCCCGGCCATCCAACCAGTTTTCCACCCAGGAGAGTGTGCGCCTGTCCAGCCCAGAGGCTGACAGTTTCTCAAGCAGAACGCTGTGAGAAACTGTGTCAAAGGCTTTACTGAAGTCCAGGAAGACTACATCCACAGCCTTTCCCTCATCCAGTAGCCGGGTCACTTTGTCATAGAAGGCGATCAGGTTAGTCTGGCAAGACCTGCCTTTTGTGAACCCATGTTGACTGGGCGTGATCACCCGGTTCTCTTGCATGTGCTTCATGATAGCACTCAAGATCACCTGTTCCATGACTTTCCCTGGCACTGAGGTCAGACTGACAGGCCTGTAGTTTCCTGGGTCCTCCCTGCGGCCCTTTTTGTAGATGGGCACAACATCAGCCAGCCTCCAGTCCAGTGGGACTTCCCCAGTCTTCCAGGACTGTTGGAAGATTATGGAAAGGGGTTTGGCCAGCACATCCGCCAGCTCCTTCAGTACCCTAGGGTGAATCCCGTCCAGCCCCATAGACTTGTGCGTGTCTAGTCGGGCTAGCAAGTCTCTGACCACCTCCTCTTGGATCATGGGACCCTCATTATGCTCCTCTAGCTCCTGGGTTTGTACACAGACGGAACGACCCTCCTTACAACTAAAGACTGAGACAAAGAAGGCATTAAGTACCTCAGCCTTTTCCTCATCCCCAGTCACTGTTGTTCCTTCTGTGTCCAATAGGGACTGTATGGTCTCCCTAGTCCGCCTTTTATAATTTATATATTTGTAGAAAGATTTTTTGTTATCTTTCACTGACTTGGCCAATCCAATTTCTAGCTGAGCCTTAGCCCTTCTGATTTTTTCCCTACACAATCTCACTTCCCTCCTGTAGTCCACCCAAGAGGCCTGTCCCTTCTTCCAGTGGCCATAAATATTTCTTTTCTTCTCGATATCCTTCACGTTGGTATCCCTTACGTTGCCTTACCTTACGTTGCCTTACTTTATGTTGCTTTACCTTACGTTGCCTTACGTTGCCTTACCTTACGTTGCCTTGCCATACGTTGCCTTACATTGCCTTACCTTACGTTGCCTAACGTTGCCTTAACTTATGTTGCCTTGCCTTATGTTGCCTTACGTTGCCTTATGTTGCCTTACGTTGCCTTAACTTAAGTTGCCTTGCCTTACGTTGCCTTACCTTACGTTGCTTTACCTTACTTTGCCTTACGTTGCCTTACCTTACGTTGCCTTGATTTACGTTGCTTTACCTTACATTGCCTTACCCTACCTTGCCTTAACTTACGTTGCCTTACCTTACGTTGCCTTACGTTGCCTTACGTTACGTTGCCTTACGTTGCCTTACCTTACGTTGCCTCACTTTACGTTGCTTTAGCTTACGTTGCCTTACGTTGCCTTACCTCACGTTACCTTACGTTGCCTTACCTTACGTTGCCTTACGTTGCCATGCCTTACGTTGCCTTGCCTTAAGTTGCCTTACCTTACGTTCCTTTACGTTGCCTTACCTTACGTTGCCTTACGTTGCCTTGCCTTAAGTTGCCTTACGTTGCCTTGCTTTATGTTGCATTACGTTGCTTTACGTTGCCTTGCTTTACGTTGCCTTGCCTTGCCTAGCTTTACGTTGCCTTGCCTTGCTTTATGTTGCTTTACGTTGCCTTGCTTTTTGTTGCTTTACGTTGCCTTGCTTTCCGTTGCCTTGCCTTGCCTTGCTTTCCGTTGCTTTACATTGCCTTGCTTTACGTTGCTTTACGTTGACTTGCTTTACGTTGCCTTGCTTTGCGTTGCCTTGCCTTGCCTTGCTTTATGTTGCTTTACGTTGCCTTGCTTCACGTTGCTTTACGATGCCTTGCTTTACGTTGCCTTGCCTTGCCTTGCTTTATGTTGCTTTACGTTGCCTTGGTTTACATTGCTTTACGTTGCCTTGCTTTACGTTGCCTTGCCTTGCCTTGCTTTACGTTGCTTTACGTTGCTTTACGTTGATTTGCTTTACGTTGCTTTATGTTGCCTTGCTTTACGTTGCCTTGCCTTGATTTACGTTGCTTTATGTTGCATTGCTTTACGTAGCTTTAGGTTGCCTTGCTTCACGTAGCTTTACGTTGCCTTGCTTCACGTTGCCTTGCCTTGCCTTGCTTTACGTTGCTTTACGTTGCCTTGCTTTACGTAGCTTTACGTTGCCTTGCTTTACGTTGCTTTACGTTGCCTTGCTTTACGTTGCCTTCCCTTGCCTTGCTTTATAATGCTTTCAATTGCCTTGCTTTACGTTGCCTTGATTTAAGTTGCCTTGCCTTGCCTTGCTTTACGTTGCTTTACGTTGCCTTGCTTTACGTTGCTTTACGTTGCCTTGCATTACTTTGCCTTGCCTTGCCTTGCTTTACGTTGTTTTACGTTGCCTTCCTTTACGTTGCTTTACGTTGCCTTGCTTTACGTTGCCTTCCCTTGCCTTGCTTTATATTGCTTTCCATTGCCTTGCTTTACGTTGCCTTGCCATGCCTTGCTTTACGTTGTTTTACGTTGCCTTGCTTTACGTTTCCTTGCCATGCCTTGCTTTACGTTGCCTTGCTTTACGTTGCTTTACGTTTCCTTGCTTTACGTTGCCTTGCCTTGCCTTGGTTTACGTTGCTTTACGTTGCCTTGCTTTACGTTGCTTTACGTTGCCTTGCTTTACGTTGCCTTAATTTACGTTGCCTTGCTTTACGTTGCCTTACTTTACGTTGCCTTGCTTTCCATTGCTTTACGTTGCCTTGCTTTACATTGCCTTGCTTTACGTTGCCTTGCTTTCCGTTGCTTTACGTTGCCTTGATTTACGTTGCCTTGCTTTACGTTCCCTTGCTTTACGTTGTTTACGTTTCCTTGATTTACGTTACTTGCTTTACGTTGCCTTGCTTTATGTTGCTTTACGTTGCCTTGCTTTTCGTTGCTTTGCGTTACGTTGCATTGCCTTGCCTTGCTTTAAGTAGCCTTGCTTTACGTTGCCTTGCTTTACGTTGCCTTGCTTTACGTTGCCTTACGTTGCCTTGCTTTACGTTGCCTTAAATTGCCTTGCTTTACGTTGCCTTGCTTTAAGTTGCTTTACGTTGCCTTGCTTTACGTTGCATTGCTTTACGTTTCTTTACGTTGCGTTGCTTTACGTTGCATTACGTTGCCTTGCGTTGTCTTAAGTTGCCTTGCTTTACGTTGCCTTGCTTTACGTTGCTTTACGTTGCCTTGCTTTACGTTGTCTTGCTTTACGTTTCTTTACGTTGCCATGCTTTACGTTGCCTTGCTTTACGTTGCTTTACGTTGCATTACCTTGCCTTGCGTTGCCTTGCTTTACGTTGCCTTGCTTTACGTTGCTTTACGTTGCCTTTCTTTACGATGCCTTGCTTTACGTTGCTTTACGTTTCCTTGCTTTACGTTCCTTGCTTTACGTTGCCTTGCTTTACGTTGCTTTACGTTGCCTTGCTTTTCGTTGCATTGCTTTACGTTGCCTTCCCTTGCCTTGCTTTACATTGCCTTGCTTTACGTTGCCTTGTTTTAAGTTGCTTTACATTGCCTTGCTTTACGTTGCATTGCTTTACGTTTCTTTACGTTGCCCTGCTTTACGTTGCCTTGCTTTACGTTGCTTTACGCTGCATTATGTTGCCTTGCGTTGCCTTACTTTGCCTTGTTTTACGTTGCCTTACTTTACTTTGCTTTACGTTACCTTGCTTTACGTTGCCTTGCTTTAATTTGCTTTATGTTGCCTTGCTTTACGTTGCCTTGCTTTACGTTTCTTTACGTTGCCTTGCTTTACGTTGCCTTGAATTACGTTGCTTTACATTGCATTACCTTGCCTTGCGTTGCCTTACGTTGCCTTGCATTACGTTGCCTTGCATTACGTTGCCTTGCTTTACGTTGCTTTACGTTGCCTTGTTTTACGTTGCCTTGCTTTACGTTGCCTTGCTTTACGTTGCCGTGCTTTACGTTCTCTTGACTTACGTTGCCTTGCTTTACGTTGCTTTACGTTGCCTTACTTTACGTTGCCTTGGTTTAGGTTGCTTTACATTGCCTTACTTTACGTTGCCTTGCTTTATGTTGCCTTGCTTTACGTTGCCGTGCTTTACGTTCTCTTGACTTACGTTGCCTTGCTTTACGTTGCTTTACGTTGCCTTACTTTACGTTGCCTTGGTTTAGGTTGCTTTACATTGCCTTACTTTACGTTGCCTTGCTTTACGTTGCTTTACATTGCCTTACTTTACGTTGCCTTACGTACACTTACTTTACGTTTCCTTACGTTACGTTGCTTTACGTTGCCTTGCTTTACGTTGCCTTGCTTTAAGTTGCTTTACGTTGCCTTACTTTACGTTGCCTTGATTTACGTTGCTTTACGTTGCCTTACTTTACGTTGCCTTGCTTTACGTTGCCTTACTTTATGTTGCTTTACATTGCCTTACTTTACGTTGCCTTACATTGCCTTACTTTACGTTGCCTTACATTGACTTACTTTACGTTACCTTACTTTAAGCTGCTTTACATTGCCTTTCTTTACCTTGCTCTGCTTTACGTTGCTTTACGTTGCCTTGCTTTACATTGCCTTGCTTTACGTTGCTTTACGTTGTCTTGTTTTACCTTTCTTTACGTTGCCTTACTTTACGTTGCCTTGCTTTACGTTGTCTTAATTTACGTTGCCTTACATTACCTTATTTACGTTGCCTTGCTTTAAGTTGCTTTACGTTGCCTTGCTTTACGTTGCTTTACGTTGCCTTGCTTTACGTTGCCTTCCTTTACGTTGCTTTACGTTGCCTTGTTTTACGTTGCCTTGCTTTACGTTGCTTTACGTTGCCTTGCTTTACGTTGCCTTGCCTTGCCTTGCTTTACGTTGCCTTGCCTTGCCTTCCTTTACGTTGCTTTACATTGCCTTGCTTTACGTTTCTTTACGTTGCCTTGCTTTACGTTGCCTTGCCTTGCCTTGCTTTACGTTGCTTTACGTTGCCTTGCTTTACGTTGCTTTACATTGCCTTGCTTTACGTTGCCTTGCCTTGCCTTGCTTTACGTTGCCTTGCCTTGCTTTACGTTGCTTTACGTTGCTTTACGTTGCCTTGCTTTACGTTGCTTTACGTTGCCTTGCTTAACCTTGCCTTGCCTTGCCTTCCTTTACGTTGCTTTACGTTGCCTTGCTTTGAGTTGCCTTGCCTTGCCTTGCTTTATGTTGCTTTACGTTGCCTTCGTTTACGTTGCTTTAGGTTGCCTTGCTTTACGTTGCATTACGATGCCTTGCTTTACGTTGCCTTGCCTTGCCTTGCTTTATGTTGCTTTACGTTGCCTTCGTTTACGTTGCTTTACGTTGCCTTGCTTTACGTTGCCTTGCCTTCCCTTGCTTTATGTTGCTTTACGTTGCATTGATTCACGTTGCATTACGATGCCTTGCTTTACGTTGCCTTGCCTTGCCTTGCTTTATGTTGCTTTACGTTGCCTTCGTTTACATTGCTTTACGTTGCCTTCCTTTATGTTGCCTTGCCTTGCCTTGCTTTACGTTGATTTACGTTGCCTTGCTTTACTTTGCTTTACGTTTCATTACGTTGCCTTGCGTTGTCTTAAGTTGCCTTGGTTTACGTCGCCTTGCTTTACTTTGCTTTACGTTGCCTTGCTTTACGTTGCTTTACGTTGCATTACCTTGCCTTGCGTTGCCTTGCCTTGCGTTGCCTTGCTTTACGTTGCCTTGCTTTACGTTGCTTTACGTTGCCTTTCTTTACGATGCCTTGCTTTACTTTGCTTTACGTATCCTTGCTTTACGTTCCTTGCTTTACGTTGCCTTGCTTTACGTTGCTTTACGTTGCCTTGCTTTTCGTTGCATTGCTTTACGTTGCCTTCCCTTGCCTTGCTTTACATTGCCTTGCTTTACGTTGCCTTGCTTTAAGTTGCTTTACGTTGCCTTGCTTTACGTTGCATTGCTTTACGTTTCTTTACGTTGCCCTGCTTTACGTTGCCTTGCTTTACGTTGCTTTACGCTGCATTACGTTGCCTTGCGTTGCCTTACTTTGCCTTGCTTTACGTTGCCTTGCTTTACTTTTCTTTACGTTACCTTGCTTTACATTGCCTTGCTTTACTTTGCTTTATGTTGCCTTGCTTTACGTTGCCTTGCTTTACGTTTCTTTACGTTGCCTTGCTTTACTTTTCTTTACGTTGCCTTGCTTTACGTTGCCTTGAATTACGTTGCTTTACATTGCATTACCTTGCCTTGTGTTGCCTTACGTTGCCTTGAATTACGTTGCCTTGCATTACGTTGCCTTGCTTTACGTTGCTTTACGTTGCCTTGTTTTACGTTGCCTTGCTTTACGTTGCTTTACGTTGCCTTGCTTTACGTTGCCTTGCTTTACGTTGCTTTATGTTGCCTTGCTTTATGTTGCCTTGCTTTACATTGCCTTACGTTGCCTTGCTTTACGTTGCCTTACTTTGCCTTTAATTTACGTTGCCTTGCTTTATGTTGCTTTACGTTGCCTTGCTTTACGTTGCCTTGCTTTACATTGCTTTACGTTGCCTTGCTTTACGTTGCTTTACGTTGCCTTGGTTTACGTTGCCTTGCTTTAAGTTGCCTTGCTTTACTTTGCCTTATGGTGCCTTGCTTTATGTTGCCTTGCTTTAGGTTGCTTTACGTTGCCTTGCTTTACGTTGCTTTTAGTTGCCTTGCTTTACGTTGCTTTTTGTTGCCTTACTTCACGTTGCCTTGCTTTACGTTGCTTTACGTTGCCTTGCTTTACGTTGCTTTACGATATCTTGCTTTACGTTGCTTTACGTTGCCTTGCTTTACGTTGCCTTACGGTGCCTTACTTTATGTTGCCTTGGTTTACGTTGCCTTACGGTGCCTTACTTTACGTTGCATTACTCTATGTTGCTTTACGTTGCCTTGCTTTACGTTGCCGTGCTTTACGTTGTTTTACGTTGCCTTTATTTACGTTGCCTTGTTTACGTTGCCTTGATTTACGTTGCCTTACTTTACGTTGCCTTAGATTGCCTTTACTTTACGTTGCCTTGCTTTCCGTTGCTTTACGTTGCCTTGATTTACGTTGCCTTGCTTTACGTTCCCTTGCTTTACGTTGTTTACGTTTCCTTGATTTACGTTACTTGCTTTACGTTGCCTTGCTTTATGTTGCTTTGCGTTGCCTTGCTTTTCGTTGCTTTGCGTTACGTTGCCTTGCCTTGCCTTGCTTTAAGTAGCCTTGCTTTACGTTGCCTTGCTTTACGTTGCCTTGCTTTACGTTGCCTTACGTTGCCTTGCTTTACGTTGCCTTAAATTGCCTTGCTTTACGTTGCCTTGCTTTAAGTTGCTTTACGTTGCCTTGCTTTACGTTGCATTGCTTTACGTTTCTTTACGTTGCGTTGCTTTACGTTGCATTACGTTGCCTTGCGTTGTCTTAAGTTGCCTTGCTTTACGTTGCCTTGCTTTACGTTGCTTTACGTTGCCTTGCTTTACGTTGTCTTGCTTTACGTTTCTTTATGTTGCCATGCTTTACGTTGCCTTGCTTTACGTTGCTTTACGTTGCATTACCTTGCCTTGCGTTGCCTTGCTTTACGTTGCCTTGCTTTACGTTGCTTTACGTTGCCTTTCTTTACGATGCCTTGCTTTACGTTGCTTTACGTTTCCTTGCTTTACGTTCCTTGCTTTACGTTGCCTTGCTTTACGTTGCTTTACGTTGCCTTGCTTTTCGTTGCATTGCTTTACGTTGCCTTCCCTTGCCTTGCTTTACATTGCCTTGCTTTACGTTGCCTTGTTTTAAGTTGCTTTACATTGCCTTGCTTTACGTTGCATTGCTTTACGTTTCTTTACGTTGCCTTGCTTTACGTTGCTTTACGTTGCCTTGCTTAACGTTGCCTTGCCTTGCCTTGCTTTACGTTGCTTTACGTTGCCTTGCTTTGCGTTGCCTTGCCTTGCCTTGCTTTATGTTGCTTTACGTTTCCTTGCTTCACGTTGCATTACGATGCCTTGCTTTACGTTGCCTTGCCTTGCCTTGCTTTATGTTGCTTTACGTTGCCTTGGTTTACGTTGCTTTACGTTGCCTTGCTTTACGTTGCCTTCCCTTGCCTTGCTTTACGTTGCTTTACGTTGCCTTGCTTTACTTTGCTTTACGTTGCATTACGTTGCCTTGCGTTGTCTTACGTTGCCTTGGTTTACGTTGCCTTGCTTTACGTTGCTTTACGTTGCCTTACATTAAGTTGCCTTGCTTTATATTGCCTTAATTTATGTTGCTTTACGTTGCCTTCCTTTACGTTGATTTACGTTGCCTTACTTTACGTTGCTTTACGTTGCCTTGCTTTACGTTGCCTTGCTTTACGTTGCTTTACGTTGCCTTGCTTTACGTTGCTTTGCTTTACATTGCTTTACGTTGCCTTGCCTTACGTTGCCTTGCTTTAGGTTGCTTTACGTTGCCTTGCTTTATGTTGCCTTGCTTTACGTTGCCTTGCTTTACGTTGCTTTACGTTGCCTTTCTTTACTTTGCCTTACTTTATGTTGCCTTGCTTTACATTGCTTTATTTTACGTTGCTTTACGTTGCCTTGCTTTACGTTGCTTTACGTTGCCTTTCTTTACGTTGCTTTACGTTGCCTTGCTTTACGTTGCTTTACGTTGCCTTTCCTTGCCTTTCTTTACGTTGCTTTACGTTGCCTTGCTTTACGTTGCCTTGCCTTGCCTTGCTTTACGTTGCTTTACATTGCCTTGCTTTGCGTTGTTTTACGTTGCCTTGCCTTGCTTTACGTTGCTTTCCGTTGCATTGCTTTACGTTGCTTTACGTTGACTTCCTTTGCGTTGTATTTCCTTGCCTTGCTATACGTTTCTTTACGTTGCCTTGCTTCACGTTGCTTTACGTTGCCTTGCTTTACGTTGCCTTGCCTTGCCTTGCTTTACGTTGCTTTACATTGCCTTGCTTTACGTTGCTTTACGTTGCCTTAATTTGCGTTGCCTTTCCTTGCCTTGATTTATGTTGCTTTACGTTGCCTTGCTTCACGTTGCTTTACGTTGCCTTGATTTACGTTGCCTTGCCTTGCCTTGCTTTATGTTGCTTAACTTTGCCTTCGTTTACCTTGCTTTACGTTGCCTTGCTTTACGTTGCCTTACCTTGCTTTACTTTGCTTTACGTTGCCTTGCTTTATGTTGCCATACCTTGCCTTGCTTTACATTGCTTTACGTTGCCTTGCTTTACGTTGCTTTACGTTGCCGTGCTTTACATTGCCTTACTTTACGTTACCTTACTTTACGTTGCTTTACGTTGCTTTACGTTGCCTTGCTTTACGTTGCCTTGCTTTACATTGCTTTACGTTGCCTTCCTTTACGTTGCCTTGCTTTACGTTGCCTTGATTTACGTTGCCTTACCTTACGTTGCCTTATGTTGCCTTACCTTCTGTTGCCTTGCTTTACGTTGCTTTACGTTGCCTTGCTTTACGTTGCCTTGCTTTACGTTGCTTTACGTTGCCTTACATTACGTTGCCTTGCTTTACGTTGCTTTACGTTGCCTTACTTTACGTTGCTTTACGTTGCCTTGCTTTACGTTGCCTTGCTTTACGTTGCTTTACGTTGCCTTGCTTTACGTTGCCTTGCTTTACATTGCTTTACGTTGCCTTGCCTTACGTTGCCTTGCTTTAGGTTGCTTTACATTGCCTTTCTTTACGTTGCTTTACGTTGCCTTGCTTTACGTTGCTTTACGTTGCCTTGCTTTACGTTGCCTTTCCTTGCCTTGCTTTACGTTGCTTTAGGTTGCCTTGCTTTACGTTGCCTTGCCTTGCCTTGCTTTGCGTTGTTTTACGTTGCCTTGCCTTGCTTTACGTTGCTTTACGTTGCATTGCTTTACGTTGCTTTACGTTGACTTGCATTGCGTTGCCTTTCCTTGCCTTGCTATACGTTTCTTTAGGTTGCCTTGCTTCACGTTGCTTTAAGTTGCCTTGCTTTACGTTGCCTTAATTTACGTTGCTTTACGTTGCCTTGCTTCACGTTGCTTTACGTTGCCTTGATTTACGTTGCCTTGCCTTGCCTTGCTTTATGTTGCTTTACGTTGCCTTGTTTTACGTTGCTTTACGTTGCCTTGCTTTACGTTGCCTTACCATGCTTTACGTTGCTTTACGTTGCCTTGCTTTACTTTGCTTTACGTTGCCTTGCTTTACGTTGCCATTCATTGCCTTGCTTTACATTGCTTTACGTTGCCTTGCTTTACCTTGCATTACGTAGCCTTGCTTTACATTGCCTTACTTTACGTTACCTTACTTTACGTTGCTTTACGTTGCCTTGCTTTACCTTGCCTTGCTTTACGTTGCTTTACGTTGCCTTGCTTTATGTTGCCTTGCTTTACGTTGCTTTACGTTGCCTTGCTTTACGTTCCCTTACTTCACGTTGCCTTGATTTACGTTGCCTTAACTTAAGTTGCCTTACGTTCCCTTACATTACGTTGCCTTGCTTTACGTTGCTTTACGTTGCCTTGCTTTACGTTGCCTTGCTTTACGTTGCCTTACTTTACGTTGCTTTACGTTGCCTTGCTTTACATTGCTTTACGTTGACTTGCCTTACGTTGATTGCTTTAGGTTGCTTTACGTTGCCTTGCTTTACGTTGCCTTGCTTTACGTTGCTTTACGTTGCATTACGTTGCCTTGCCTTGCTTTATGTTGCTTTACGTTGCCTTGCTTTACGTTGCTTTACGTTGCCTTGTTTACGTTTCCTTGCTTTAGGTTGCCTTGCTTTACGTTGCTTTAATTTGCCTTACGTTGCCTTGCTTTACGTTGCCTTGCTTTACGTAGCCTTGCTTTACATTGCTTTACGTTGCTTTCCTTTACGTTGCCTTGCTTTACATTACATTACGTTGCCTTGCTTTGCGTTGGTTTACGTTGCCTTGCTGTACATTGCTTTACGTTGCTTTCATTTACGTTGCCTTGCTTTACATTACATTACGTTGCCTTGCTTTACGTTGGTTTACGTTGCCTTGCTTTACCTTTCCTTGCTTTACGTTGCTTTACGTTGCCTTGCTTTACGTTGCCTTGACTTACGTTGCCTTACTTTGCCTTGCTTTACGTTGCCTTGCTTTACGTTGCCTTCCTTTACGTTTCCTTGCTTTACATTGCTTTACCTTGCTTTGCTTTACGTTGCCTTGCTTTACGTTACCTTACCTTGCTTTGCTTTACGTTGGTTTACGTTGCCTTGCTTTACGTTGCCTTGCTTTACGTTGCTTTACGTTGCCTTGCTTTACGTTGCTTAACATTGCCTTGCTTTACGTTGCCTTGGCTTACGTTGCCTTACTTTACGTAACTTTCGTTGCCTTACTTTACGTTGCCTTGCTTTACGTTGCTTAACATTGCCGTACTTTACGTTGCCTTGCTTTACGTTGCTTTACATTGCCTTACTTTACGTTGCCTTACGTAGCCTTACTTTACCTTGCCTTAATTTACGTTGCTTTACGTTGCCTTGCTTTACGTTGCTTTACGTTGCCTTGCTTTACGTTGCTTTACGTTGCCTTGCTTTACGTTGCTTTACGTTGCCTTGCTTTACGTTGCCTTGCCTTGCCTTGCTTTACGTTGCCTTGCCTTGCCTTGCTTTACGTTTCCTTGCCTTGATTTACGTAGCTTTACGTTGCCTTGCTTTACATTGCTTTACGTTGCTATACGTTGCCTTGCTTTACGTTGCCATGCTTTACGTTGCTTTATGTTGCCTTTCTTTACGTTGCTTTACGTTGCCTTGGTTTACGTTGCCTTGCTTTAGGTTGCCTTGCTTTACTTTGCCTTATGTTGCCTTGCTTTATGTTGCCTTGCTTTAGGTTGCTTTATGTTGCCTTGCTTTACGTTGCTTTACGTTGCCTTGCTTTACGTTGCTTTACGTTGCCTTGCTTTACGTTGCCTTGCTTTACTTTGCCTTATGTTGCCTTGCTTTATGTTGCCTTGCTTTAGGTTGCTTTACGTTGCCTTGCTTTACGTTGCTTTTAGTTGCCTTACTTTACGTTACCTTACTTTACGTTGCTTTACGTTGCCTTGCTTTACCTTGCCTTGCTTCACGTTGCTTTAAGTTGCCTTGCTTTACGTTGCCTTAATTTACGTTGCTTTACGTTGCCTTGCTTCACGTTGCTTTACGTTGCCTTGATTTACGTTGCCTTGCCTTGCCTTGCTTTATGTTGCGTTACGTTGCCTTGTTTTACGTTGCTTTACGTTGCCTTGCTTTACGTTGCTTTACGTTGCATTGCTTTACGTTGCCTTACCATGCTTTACGTTGCTTGACGTTGCCTTGCTTTACTTTGCTTTACTTTGCCTTGATTTACGTTGCCATACATTGCCTTGCTTTACATTGCTTTACGTTGCCTTGCTTTACCTTGCATTACGTAGCCTTGCTTTACATTGCCTTACTTTACGTTGCCTTACTTTACGTTGCTTTACGTTGCCTTGCTATACCTTGCCTTGCTTTACGTTGCTTTACGTTGCCTTGCTTTATGTTGCCTTGCTTTACGTTGCTTTACGTTGCCTTGCTTTACGTGGCCGTGCTTTACGTTGCTTTACGTTGCCTTACTTTAGGTTGCCTTGCTTTACGTTGCCTTACTTTACGTTGCTTTACGTTCCCTTACTTTACGTTCCCTTACTTCACGTTGCCTTGATTTACGTTGCCTTACCTTACGTTGCCTTACGTTTCCTTACTTTACGTTGCCTTGCTTTACGTTGCTTTACGTTGCCTTGCTTTACGTTGCCTTGCTTTACGTTGCTTTACGTTGCCTTACTCTACGTTGCCTTGCTTTACGTTGCCTTACTTTACGTTGCTTTACGTTGCCTTGCTTTACTTTGCTTTACATTGACTTGCCTTACGTTGATTGCTTTAGGTTGCTTTACGTTGCCTTGCTTTACGTTGCCTTGCTTTACGTTGCTTTACGTTGCATTACGTTGCCTTGCCTTGCTTTATGTTGGTTTACGTTGCCTTGCTTTACGTTGCTTTACGTTGCCTTGCTTTACGTTTCCTTGCTTTAGGTTGCCTTGCTTTACGTTGCTTTACGTTGCCTTACGTTGCCTTGCTTTACGTTGCCTTGCTTTACGTTGCCTTGCTTTACATTGCTTTACGTTGCTTTCCTTTACGTTGCCTTGCTTTACATTACATTACGTTGCCTTGCTTTACGTTGGTTTACGTTGCCTTGCTTTACCTTTCCTTGCTTTACGTTGCTTTACGTTGCCTTGACTTACGTTGCCTTACTTTGCCTTGCTTTACGTTGCCTTGCTTTACGTTGCTTTTAGTTGCCTTTCTTTACGATGCCTTGCTTTACGTTGCTTTACGTTTCCTTGCTTTACGTTCCTTGCTTTACGTTCCCTTGCTTTACGTTGCTTTACGTTGCCTTGCTTTTCGTTGCATTGCTTTACGTTGCCTTCCCTTGCCTTGCTTTACATTGCCTTGCTTTACGTTGCCTTGTTTTAAGTTGCTTTACGTTGCCTTGCTTTACGTTGCATTGCTTTATGTTTCTTTACATTGCCCTGCTTTACGTTGCCTTGCTTTACGTTGCTTTACGCTGCATTACGTTGCCTAGCGTTGCCTTACTTTGCCTTGCTTTACGTTGCCTTGCTTTACTTTGCTTTCCGTTACGTTGCTTTACGTTGCCTTGCTTTACTTTGCTTTATGTTGCCTTGCTTTACGTTGCCTTGCTTTACGTTTCTTTACGTTGCCTTGCTTTACGTTGCCTTGCTTTACGTTGCTTTACGTTGCCTTGTTTTACGTTGCCTTGCTTTACGTTGCCTTGCTTTACGTTGCTTTACGTTGCCTTGCTTTACGTTGCCTTGCTTTACATTGCCTTACGTTGCCTTGGTTTACGTTGCCTTACGTTGCCTTTACTTTACGTTGCCTTGCTTTACTTTGCCTTATGTTGCCTTGCTTTATGTTGCCTTGCTTTAGGTTGCTTTACGTTGCCTTGCTTTACGTTGCTTTTAGTTGCCTTACTTCACGTTGCTTTGCTTTACGTTGCTTTACGTTGCCTTTCTTTACGTTGCTTTACGTTGCCCTGCTTTACGTTGCCTTACGGTGCCTTACTTTATGTTGCCTTGGTTTACGTTGCCTTACGGTGCCTTACTTTACGTTGCATTACTCTATGTTGCTTTACGTTGCATGGCTTTACGTTGCCTTGCTTTACGTTGCTTTACGTTGCCTTAATTTACGTTGCCTTGTTTACATTGCCTTGATTTACGTTGCCTTACTTTACGTTGCCTTAAGTTGCCTTTACTTTACGTTGCCTTGCTTTACGTTGCTTTACGTTTCTTTTTTTACGTTGCCTTGATTTACGTTGCTTTACGTTGCCTTGCTTTACGTTGCTTTACGTTGCTTTGCTTTACGTTGCCTTGCTTTACGTTACCTTACGTTGCCTTACTTTACGTTGGTTTACGTTGCCTTGCTTTACGTTTCCTTGCTTTACGTTGATTTACGTTGCCTTGCTTTACGTTGCCTTGATTTACGTTGCTTAACATTGCCTTGCTTTACGTTCTCTTGACTTACGTTGCCTTGCTTTACGTTGCTTTACGTTGCCTTACTTTACGTTGCCTTGCTTTACGTTGCTTTACATTGCCTTACTTTACGTTGCCTTGCTTTACGTTGCTTTACATTGCCTTACTTTACGTTGCCTTACGTACACTTACCTTACGTTGCCTTACTTTACGTTGCTTTACGTTGCCTTGCTTTACGTTGCTTTACGTTGCCTTGCTTTACGTTGCCTTGCTTTAAGTTGCTTTATGTTGCCTTACTTTACGTTGCCTTGATTTACGTTGCCTTACGTTGCCTTACTTTACGTTGCCTTGCTTTACGTTGCCTTACTTTATGTTGCTTTACGTTGCCTTTCTTTACATTGCCTTACATTGCCTTACTTTGCGTTGCCTTTACATTGCCTTACCTTACGTTACCTTACTTTACGCTGCTTTACGTTGCCTTGCTTTACCTTGCATTGCTTTACGTTGCCTTGCTTTACATTGCCTTGCTTTACGTTGCTTTACGTTGTCTTGTTTTACGTTTCTTTACGTTGCCTTACTTTACGTTGCCTTGCTTTACGTTGTCTTATTTTACGTTGCCTTGCTTTAAGTTGCTTTACGTTGCCTTGCTTTACGTTGCTTTACGTTGCCTTGCTTTACGTTGCCTTGCTTTACGTTGCTTTACGTTGCCTTGTTTTACGTTGCCTTCCTTTACGTTGCTTTACGTTGCCTTGCTTTACGTTGCCTTGCCTTGCCTTGCTTTACGTTTCCTTGCCTTGCCTTCCTTTACGTTGCTTTACATTGCCTTGCTTTACGTTTCTTTACGTTGCCTTGATTTACGTTGCCTTGCCTTGCTTTACGTTGCTTTACGTTGCCTTGCTTTACTTTGCTTTACATTGCCTTGCTTTACGTTGCCTTGACTTGCCTTGCTTTACGTTGCCTTGCCTTGCCTTGCTTTACGTTGCTTTACGTTGCCTTGCTTTACGTTGCTTTACGTTGCCTTGCTTTACGTTGCTTTACGTTGCCTTGCTTTAAGTTGCCTTGCCTTGCCTTGCTTTACGTTGCTTTACGTTGCCTTGCTTTACGTTGCCTTGATTTGCGTTGCCTTGCCTTGCCTTGCTTTATGTTGCTTTACGTTGCCTTGCTTCATGTTGCTTTACGATGCCTTGCTTTACGTTGCCTTGCCTTGCCTTGCTTTATGTTGCTTTACGTTGCCTTGGTTTACGTTGCTTTACGTTGCCTTGCTTTACGTTGCCTTGCCTTGCCTTGCTTTACGTTGCTTTACGTTGCCTTGCATTACTTTGCTTTACGTTGCATTACGTTGCCTTGCGTTGTCTTACGTTGCCTTGGTTTACGTTGCCTTGCTTTACGTTGCTTTACGCTGCATTACGTTGCCTAGCGTTGCCTTACTTTGCCTTGCTTTACGTTGCCTTGCTTTACTTTGCTTTCCGTTACGTTGCTTTACGTTGCCTTGCTTTACTTTGCTTTATGTTGCCTTGCTTTACGTACCTTGCTTTACGTTTCTTTACGTTGCCTTGCTTTACGTTGCCTTTCTTTACGTTGCCTTGAATTACGTTGCTTTACATTGCATTACCTTGCCTTGCGTTGCCTTACGTTGCCTTTACTTTACGTTGCCTTGCTTTATGTTGCTTTATGTTGCCTTGCTTTACGTTGCCTTGCTTTACATTGCCTTTCGTTGCCTTGCTTTACGTTGCTTTACGTTGACTTGGTTTACGTTGCCTTGCTTTAGGTTGCCTTGCTTTACTTTGCCTTATGTTGCCTTGCTTTATGTTGCCTTGCTTTAGGTTGCTTTACGTTGCCTTGCTTTACGTTGCTTTTAGTTGCCTTACTTCACGTTGCTTTGCTTTACGTTGCTTTACGTTGCCTTTCTTTACGTTGCTTTACGTTGCCCTGCTTTACGTTGCCTTACGGTGCCTTACTTTATGTTGCCTTGGTTTACGTTGCCTTACGGTGCCTTACTTTACGTTGCATTACTCTATGTTGCTTTACGTTGCATGGCTTTACGTTGCCTTGCTTTACGTTGCTTTACGTTGCCTTAATTTACGTTGCCTTGTTTACATTGCCTTGATTTACGTTGCCTTACTTTACGTTGCCTTAAGTTGCCTTTACTTTACGTTGCCTTGCTTTACGTTGCTTTACGTTGCTTTGGTTTACGTTGCCTTGATTTACGTTTCTTTACGTTGCCTTGCTTTACGTTGCTTTACGTTGCTTTGCTTTACATTGCCTTCCTTTACGTTACCTTACGTTGCCTTACTTTACGTTGGTTTACGTTGCCTTGCTTTACGTTTCCTTGCTTTACGTTGATTTACGTTGCCTTGCTTTACGTTGCCTTGATTTACGTTGCTTAACATTGCCTTGCTTTACGTTCTCTTGACTTACGTTGCCTTGCTTTACGTTGCTTTACGTTGCCTTACTTTACGTTGCCTTGCTTTACGTTGCTTTACATTGCCTTACTTTACGTTGCCTTGCTTTACGTTGCTTTGTATTGCCTTACTTTACGTTGCCTTACGTACACTTACCTTACGTTGCCTTACTTTACGTTGCTTTACGTTGCCTTGCTTTACGTTGCTTTACGTTGCCTTGCTTTACGTTGCCTTGCTTTAAGTTGCTTTATGTTGCCTTACTTTACGTTGCCTTGATTTACGTTGCCTTACGTTGCCTTACTTTACGTTGCCTTGCTTTACGTTGCCTTACTTTATGTTGCTTTACGTTGCCTTACTTTACATTGCCTTACATTGCCTTACTTTACGTTGCCTTTACATTGCCTTACCTTACGTTACCTTACTTTACGCTGCTTTACGTTGCCTTGCTTTACCTTGCATTGCTTTACGTTGCCTTGCTTTACATTGCCTTGCTTTACGTTGCTTTACGTTGTCTTGTTTTACGTTTCTTTACGTTGCCTTACTTTACGTTGCCTTGCTTTACGTTGTCTTAATTTACGTTGCCTTGCTTTAAGTTGCTTTACGTTGCCTTGCTTTATGTTGCTTTACGTTGCCTTGCTTTACGTTGCCTTCCTTTACGTTGTTTTACGTTGCCTTGTTTTACGTTGCCTTCCTTTACGTTGCTTTACGTTGCCTTGCTTTACGTTGCCTTGCCTTGCCTTGCTTTACGTTTCCTTGCCTTGCCTTCCTTTAAGTTGCTTTACATTGCCTTGCTTTACGTTTCTTTACGTTGCCTTGATTTACGGTGCCTTGCCTTGCTTTACGTTGCTTTACGTTGCCTTGCTTTACGTTGCTTTACATTGCCTTGCTTTACGTTGCCTTGACTTGCCTTGCATTACGTTGCCTTGCCTTGCTTTACGTTGCTTTACGTTGCCTTGCTTTACGTTGCTTTACGTTGCCTTGCTTTACGTTGCTTTCCTTTGCCTTGCTTTAAGTTGCCTTGCCTTGCCTTGCTTTACGCTGCTTTACGTTGCCTTGCTTTACGTTGCCTTGCTTTGCGTTGCCTTGCCTTGCCTTGCTTTATGTTGCTTTACGTTGCCTTTCTTCACGTTGCTTTACGATGCCTTGCTTTACGTTGCCTTGCCTTGCCTTGCTTTATGTTGCTTTACGTTGCCTTGGTTTACGTTGCTTTACGTTGCCTTGCGTTACGTTGCCTTGCCTTGCCTTGCTTTACGTTGCTTTAAGTTGCCTTGCATTACTTTGCTTTACGTTGCATTACGTTGCCTTGCGTTGTCTTACGTTGCCTTGGTTTACGTTGCCTTGCTTTACGTTGCTTTACTTTGCCTTGCTTTACGTTGCCTTGCTTTATGTTGCTTTACGTTGCCTTGCTTTACGTTGTCTTGCTTTACGTTTATTTACGTTGTCTTGCTTTACGTTGCCTTGCTTTACGTTGCTTTACGTTGCATTACCTTGCCTTGCGTTGCCTTGCTTTACGTTGCTTTACGTTGCCTTTCTTTACGATGCCTTGCTTTACGTTGCTTTACGTTTCCTTGCTTTACGTTCCTTGATTTACGTTGCCTTGCTTTACGTTGCTTTACGTTGCCTTGCTTTTCCTTGCATTGCTTTACGTTGCCTTCCCTTGCCTTGCTTTACATTGCCTTGCTTTACGTTGCCTTGTTTTAAGTTGCTTTACGTTGCCTTGCTTTACATTGCCTTGCTTTACTTTGCTTTACGTTGTCTTGTTTTACGTTTCTTTTCGTTGCCTTACTTTACGTTGCCTTGCTTTATGTTGTCTTAATTTACATTGCCTTACATTACCTTATTTACGTTGCCTTGCTTTAAGTTGCTTTAGGTTTCCTTGCTTTACGTTGCTTTACGTTGCCTTGCTTTACGTTGCCTTCATTTACGTTGCCTTTTTTTACGTTGCCTTGGTTTACGTTGCTTTACGTTGCCTTTCTTTACGTTGCCTTGCCTTGCCTTGCTTTACGTTGCCTTGCCTTGCCTTCCTTTACGTTGCTTTACATTGCCTTGCTTTACGTTTCTTTACGTTGCCTTGCTTTACGTTGCCTTGCCTTGCCTTGCTTTACGTTGCTTTACGTTGCCTTGCTTTACGTTGCTTTACATTGCCTTGCTTTAGGTTGCCTTGACTTGCCTTGCTTTACGTTGCCTTGCCTTGCCTTGCTTTACGTTGCTTTACGTTGCCTTGCTTTAAGTTGCTTTACGTTCCCTTGCTTTACGTTGCCTTGCCTTGCCTTGCTTTACGTTGCTTTACGTTGCCTTGCTTCACGTTGCTTTACGATGCCTTGCTTTACGTTGCCTTGCCTTGCCTTGGTTTACATTGCTTTACGTTGCCTTGCCTTACGTTGCCATGCTTTACGTTGCCTTGCTTTACGTTGCTTTACGTTGCCTTTCTTTATGTTGCCTTACTTTACGTTGCCTTGCTTTACATTGCTTTATTTTACGTTGCTTTATGTTGCCTTGCTTACGTTGCTTTACGTGTCCTTGCTTTACGTTGCTTTACGTTGCCTTGCTTTATGTTGCTTTACGTTGCCTTGCTTTACGTTGCCTTTCCTTGCCTTGCTTTACGTTGCTTTACATTGCCTTGCTTTGTGTTGTTTTACGTAGCTTTGCCTTGCTTTACGTTGCTTTATGTTGCATTGCTTTACGTTGCTTTACGTTGACTTGCTTTGCGTTGCCTTTCCTTGCCTTTCTATACGTTTCTTTACGTTGCCTTGCTTCACGTTGCTTTACGTTGCCTTGCTTTACGTTGCCTTACCTTGCTTTGCGTTGCTTTACATTGCCTTGCTTTACGTTGCTTTACGTTGCCTTACTTTGCGTTGCCTTACCTTGCCTTGCTTTATATTGCTTTACGTTGCCTTGCTTCACGTTGCTTTACCTTGCCTTGATTTACGTTGCCTTGCCTTGCCTTGCTTTATGTTGCTTTAGTTTGCCTTCGTTTACGTTGCTTTACGTTGCCTTGCTTTACTTTGCCATACCTTGCTTTACGTTGCTTTACGTTGCCTTGCTTTACTTTGCTTTACGTTGCCTTGCTTTACGTTGCCATACATTGCCTTGCTTTACATTGCTTTACGTTGCCTTGATTTACGTTGCTTTACGTTGCCTTGCTTTACGTTGCCTTACTTTACGTTACCTTACTTTACGTTGCTTTACGTTGCCTTGCTTTACCTTGCCTTGCTTTACGTTGCTTTACGTTGCCTTGCTATACGTTGCCTTGCTTTACATTGCTTTACATTGCCTTGCTTTACGTTGCCTTGCTTTACGTTGCTTTACCTTGCCTTATTTTAGGTTGCTTTGCTTTACGTTGCCTTCCTTTACGTTGCTTTACGTTGCCTTACTTTACGTTGCCTTGCTTTACGTTGCCTTGATTTACGTTGCCTTATCTTACGTTGCCTTATGTTGCCTTACTTTCCGTTGCCTTGCTTTACGTTGCTTTACGTTGCCTTGCTTTACGTTGACTTGCTTTACGTTGCTTTACGTTGCCTTACATTACGTTGCCTTGCTTTACGTTGCTTTACTTTGCCTTACTTTACGTTGCTTTACGTTGCCTTGATTTACGTTGCCTTGATTTACGTTGCTTTACGTTGCCTTGCTTTACATTGCTTTACGTTGCCTTTCCTTACGTTGCCTTGCTTTAGGTTGCTTTACGTTGCCTTGCTTTATGTTGCCTTGTTTTACGTTGCCTTGATTTACATTGCTTTACGTTGCCTTTCTTTACTTTGCCTTACTTTACGTTGCCTTGCTTTACTTTGCTTTATTTTACGTTGCTTTACGTTGCCTTGCTTTACTTTGCTTTATTTTACATTGCTTTACGTTGCCTTGCTTTACGTTGCCTTGCTTTACGTTGCCTTGCTTTACGTTGCTTTACGTTGCCTTTCTTTACGTTGCCTTACTTTACGTTGCCTTGCTTTACATTGCTTTATTTTACATTGCTTTATGTTGCCTTGCTTACGTTGCTTTACGTGTCCTTGCTTTACGTTGCTTTACGTTGCCTTGCTTTACGTTGCTTTACGTTGCCTTGCTTTACGTTGCCTTTCCTTGCCTTGCTTTACGTTGCTTTACGTTGCCTTGCTTTACGTTGCCTTGCCTTGCCTTGCTTTACGTTGCTTTACATTGCCTTGCTTTATGTTGTTTTACGTAGCTTTGCCTTGCTTTACGTTGCTTTATGTTGCATTGCTTTACGTTGCTTTACGTTGACTTGCTTTGCGTTGCCTTTCCTTGCCTTGCTATACGTTTCTTTACGTTGCCTTGCTTCACGTTGCTTTACGTTGCCTTGCTTTACATTGCCTTACCTTGCTTTGCGTTGCTTTACATTGCCTGGCTTTACGTTGCTTTACGTTGCCTTACTTTGCGTTGCCTTACCTTGCCTTGCTTTATATTGCTTTACGTTGCCTTGCTTCACGTTGCTTTACCTTGCCTTGATTTACGTTGCCTTGCCTTGCCTTGCTTTATGTTGCTTTAGTTTGCCTTCGTTTACGTTGCTTTACGTTGCCTTGCTTTACTTTGCCATACCTTGCTTTACGTTGCTTTACGTTGCCTTGCTTTACTTTGCTTTACGTTGCCTTGCTTTACGTTGCCATACCTTGCCTTGCTTTACATTGCTTTACGTTGCCTTGATTTACGTTGCTTTACGTTGCCTTGCTTTACATTGCCTTACTTTACGTTACCTTACTTTACGTTGCTTTACGTCGCCTTGCTTTACCTTGCCTTGCTTTACGTTGCTTTACGTTGCCTTGCTATACATTGCCTTGCTTTACATTGCTTTACATTGCCTTGCTTTACGTTGCCTTGCTTTACGTTGCTTTACCTTGCCTTATTTTAGGTTGCCTTGCTTTACGTTGCCTTCCTTTACGTTGCTTTACGTTGCCTTACTTTACGTTGCCTTGCTTTACGTTGCCTTGATTTACGTTGCCTTACCTTACGTTGCCTTATGTTGCCTTACTTTCCGTTGCCTTGCTTCACGTTGCTTTACGTTGCCTTGCTTTACGTTGCCTTGCTTTACGTTGCTTTACGTTGCCTTACATTACGTTGCCTTGCTTTACGTTGCTTTACTTTGCCTTACTTTACGTTGCTTTACGTTGCCTTGATTTACGTTGCCTTGCTTTACGTTGCTTTACGTTGCCTTGCTTTACATTGCTTTACGTTGCCTTTCCTTACGTTGCCTTGCTTTAGGTTGCTTTACGTTGCCTTGCTTTATGTTGCCTTGTTTTACGTTGCCTTGCTTTACATTGCTTTACGTTGCCTTTCTTTACTTTGCCTTACTTTACGTTGCCTTGCTTTACTTTGCTTTATTTTACATTGCTTTACGTTGCCTTGCTTTACGTTGCTTTACGTTGCCTTTCTTTACGTTGCTTTACGTTGCCGTGCTTTACGTTGCTTTACGTTGCCTTGCTTTACGTTGCCTTTCCTTGCCTTGCTTTATGTTGCTTTACGTTGCCTTGCTTTACGTTGCCTTGCCTTGACTTACTTTACTTTGCTTTACATTGCCTTGTTTGCGTTGTTTTACGTTGTCTTGCCTTGCTTTACGTTGCTTTACGTTGCATTGCTTTACGTTGCTTTACGTTGACTTGCTTTGCGTTGCCTTTCCTTGCCTTGCTATACGTTTCTTTACGTTGCCTTGCTTCACGTTGCTTTACGTTGCCTTGCTTTACGTTGCCTTAATTTACGTTGCCTTGCCTTGCCTTGCTTTATGTTGCTTTACGTTGCCTTGTTTTACGTTGCTTTACGTTGCCTTGCTTTACGTTGCCTTATCTTGCTTTACGTTGCTTTACGTTGCCTTGCTTTACGTTGCTTTACATTGCCTTGCTTTACATTGCCTTACTTTACGTTACCTTACTTTACGTTGCTTTACGTTGCCTTGCTTTACCTTGCCTTGCTTTACGTTGCTTTACGTTGCCTTGCTTTACGTTGCCCTGCTTTACGTTGCTTTACGTTGCCTTGCTTTACGTTGCCTTGCTTTACGTTGCTTTACGTTGCCTTACTTTAGGTTGCCTTGCTTTAGGTTGCCTTACTTTACGTTGCTTTACGTTCCCTTACTTTACGTTCCCTTACTTTACTTTGCCTTGCTTTACGTTGCCTTACCTTACGTTGCCTTACGTTGCCTTACTTTACGTTGCCTTGCTTTACGTTGCTTTACGTTGCCTTGCTTTACGTTGCTTTACGTTGCCTTACTTTAGGTTGCCTTGCTTTACGTTGCCTTAATTTACGTTGCTTTACGTTGCCTTACTTTACGTTGCCTTCCTTTACGTTGCCTTGCTTTACGTTGCCTTACCTTACGTTGCCTTACGTTGCCTTACTTTACGTTGCCTTGCTTTACGTTGCTTTACGTTGCCTTACTTTACATTGCCTTACATTGCCTTACTTTACGTTGCCTTACATTGCCTTACTTTACGTTACCTTACTTTACGCTGCTTTACGTTGCCTTGCTTTACCTTGCATTGCTTTACGTTGCCTTGCTTTACATTGCCTTGCTTTACGTTGCTTTACGTTGTCTTGTTTTACGTTTCTTTACGTTGCCTTACTTTACGTTGCCTTGCTTTACGTTGTCTTAATTTACGTTGCCTTGCTTTAAGTTGCTTTACGTTGCCTTGCTTTACGTTGCTTTACGTTGCCTTGCTTTACGTTGCCTTCCTTTACGTTGCTTTACGTTGCCTTGTTTTACGTTGCCTTGCTTTACGTTGCTTTACGTTGCCTTGCTTTACGTTGCCTTGCCTTGCCTTGCTTTACGTTTCCTTGCCTTACCTTCCTTTACGTTGCTTTACATTGCCTTGCTTTACGTTTCTTTACGTTGCCTTGCTTTACGTTGCCTTGCCTTGCCTTGCTTTACGTTGCTTTACGTTGCCTTGCTTTACGTTGCTTTACGTTGCCTTGCTTTACGTTGCTTTACATTGCCTTGCTTTACGTTGCCTTGCCTTGCCTTGCTTTACGTTGCTTTACGTTGCCTTGTTTTACGTTGCCTTGCTTTGCGTTGCCTTGCCTTGCCTTGCTTTATGTTGCTTTACGTTGCCTTGCTTCACGTTGCTTTACGATGCCTTGCTTTACGTTGCCTTGCCTTGCCTTGCTTTATGTTGCTTTACGTTGCCTTGGTTTACGTTGCTTTACGTTGCCTTGCTTTACGTTGCCTTGCCTTGCCTTGCTTTACGTTGCTTTACGTTGCCTTGCTTTACTTTGCTTTACGTTGCATTACGTTGCCTTGCGTTGTCTTTCGTTGCCTTGGTTTAAGTTGCCTTGCTTTACGTTGCTTTACTTTGCCTTGCTTTACGTTGCCTTGCTTTACGTTGCTTTAAGTTGCCTTGCTTTACGTTGTCTTGCTTTACGTTTCTTTACGTTGCCTTGCTTTACGTTGCCTTGCTTTACGTTGCTTTACGTTGCATTACCTTGCCTTGCGTTGCCTTGCTTTACGTTGCCTTGCTTTACGTTGCTTTACGTTTCCTTGCTTTACGTTCCTTGCTTTACGTTGCCTTGCTTTACGTTGCTTTACGTTGCCTTGCTTTTCCTTGCATTGCTTTACGTTGCCTTCCCTTGCCTTGCTTTACATTGCCTTGCTTTAAGTTGCCTTGTTTTAAGTTGCTTTACGATGGCTTGCTTTAAGTTGCTTTACGTTGCCTTACCTTGCCTTGCTTTACGTTGCTTTACGTTGCCTTGCTTTACGTTGCCTTGCTTTGCGTTGCCTTGCCTTGCCTTGCTTTACGTTGCTTTACATTGCCTTGCTTTACGTTGCTTTACGTTGCCTTACTTTGCGTTGCCTTACCTTGCCTTGCTTTATATTGCTTTACGTTGACTTGCTTCACGTTGCTTTACCTTGCCTTGATTTACGTTGCCTTGCCTTGGCTTGCTTTATGTTGCTTTACTTTGCCTTTGTTTACGTTGCTTTACGTTGCCTTGCTTTACGTTGCCATACCTTGCTTTACGTTGCTTTACGTTGCCTTGCTTTACTTTGCTTTACGTTGCCTTGCTTTACGTTGCCATACCTTGCCTTGCTTTACATTGCTTTACGTTGCCTTGCTTTACGTTGCTTTACGTTGCCTTGCTTTACATTGCCTTACTTTACGTTACCTTACTTTACGTTGCTTTACGTTGCCTTGCTTTACCTTGCCTTGCTTTACGTTGCTTAACATTGCCTTGCTTTACGTTGCCTTGCTTTACATTGCTTTACATTGCCTTGCTTTACGTTTCCTTGCTTTACGTTGCTTTACCTTGCCTTATTTTAGGTTGCCTTACTTTACGTTGCCTTACTTTACGTTGCTTTACGTTGCCTTACTTTACGTTGCCTTGCTTTACGTTGCCTTGATTTACGTTGCCTTACCTTACGTTGCCTTATGTTGCCTTACTTTCCGTTGCCTTGCTTTCCGTTGCTTTACGTTGCCTTGCTTTACGTTGCCTTGCTTTACGTTGCTTTACGTTGCCTTACTTTACGTTGCCTTGCTTTACGTTGCTTTAAGTTGCCTTACTTTACGTTGCTTTACGTTGCCTTGATTTACGTTGCCTTGCTTTACGTTGCTTTACGTTGCCTTGCTTTACGTTGCCTTGCATTACATTGCTTTACGTTGCCTTTCCTTACGTTGCCTTGCTTTAGGTTGCTTTACGATGCCTTGCTTTATGTTGCCTTGTTTTACGTTGCCTTGCTTTACGTTGCTTTACGTTGCCTTTCTTTACGTTACCTTACTTTACGTTGCCTTGCTTTACTTTGCTTTATTTTACGTTGCTTTACGTTGCCTTGCTTTACTTTGCTTTATTTTACGTTGCTTTACGTTGCCTTGCTTTACGTTGCTTTACGTTGCCTTTCTTTACGTTGCTTTACGTTGCCTTGCTTTACGTTGCTTTACGTTGCCTTGCTTTACGTTGCCTTTCCTTGCCTTGCTTTACGTTGCTTTACGTTGCCTTGCTTTACGTTGCCTTGCCTTGCCTTACTTTACTTTGCTTTACATTGCCTTGTTTGCGTTGTTTTACGTTGCCTTGCCTTGCTTTACGTTGCTTTACGTTGCATTGCTTTACGTTGCTTTACGTTGACTTGCTTTGCGTTGCCTTTCCTTACCTTGCTATACGTTTCTTTACGTTGCCTTGCTTCACGTTGCTTTACGTTGCCTTGCTTTACGTTGCCTTAATTTACGTTGCTTTACGTTGCCTTGCTTCACGTTGCTTTACGTTGCCTTGATTTACGTTGCCTTGCCTTGCCTTGCTTTATGTAGCTTTACGTTGCCTTGTTTTACGTTGCTTTACGTTGCCTTGCTTTACGTTGCCTTACCTTGCTATACGTTGCTTTACGTTGCCTTGCTTTACGTTGCCTTACGTTGCCTTACTTTAGGTTGCCTTGCTTTACGTTGCTTTACGTTGCCTTGCTTTACGTTGCCTTGCTTTACGTTGCTTTACGTTGCCTTGCTTTACGTTGCCTTGCTTTACGTTGCTTTACGTTGCCTTACTTTAGGTTGCCTTGCTTTACGTTGCCTTACTTTACGTTGCTTTACGTTGCCTTACTTTACGTTGCCTTGCTTTACGTTGCCTTGCTTTACGTTGCCTTACCTTACGTTGCCTTACGTTGCCTTACTTTACGTTGCCTTGCTTTACGTTGCTTTACGTTGCCTTGCTTTACGTTGTTTTACGTTGCCTTGCTTTACGCTGCCTTACTTTACGTTGCTTTACGTTGCCTTGCTTTACATTGCTTTACGTTGCCTTGCCTTACGTTGCCTTTCTTTAGGTTGCTTTACGTTGCCTTGCTTTACGTTGCCTTGCTTTATGCTGCTTTACGTTGCCTTACGTTGATTGCCTTGCTTTATGTTGCTTTACGTTGCCTTGCTTTACGTTGCTTTACGTTGCCTTGCTTTACGTTTCCTTGCTTTAGGTTGCCTTGCTTAACGTTGCTTTACGTTGCCTTACGTTGCCTTGCTTTACCTTGCCTTACTTTACGTTGTTTTACGTTGCCTTGCTTTACATTGCTTTACGTTGCCTTGCCTTACGTTGCCTTGCTTTAGGTTGCTTTACGTTGCCTTGCTTTACGTTGCCTTGCTTTATGCTGCTTTACGTTGCCTTACGTTGCCTTGCCTTGCTTTATGTTGCGTTACGTTGCCTTGCTTTACGTTGCTTTACGTTGCCTTGCTTTACGTTTCCTTGCTTTAGGTTGCCTTGCTATACGTTTCTTTACGTTGCCTTGCTTCACGTTGCTTTACGTTGCCTTGCTTTACGTTGCCTTGCCTTGCCTTGCTTTACGTTGCTTTACATTGCCTTGCTTTACGTTGCTTTACGTTGCCTTACTTTGCGTTGCCTTACCTTGCCTTGCTTTATATTGCTTTACGTTGCCTTGCTTCACGTTGCTTTACCTTGCCTTGATTTACGTTGCCTTGCCTTGCCTTGCTTTATGTTGCTTTACTTTGCCTTCGTTTACGTTGCTTTACGTTGCCTTGCTTTACGTTGCCATACTTTGCTTTACGTTGCTTTACGTTGCCTTGCTTTACTTTGCTTTACATTTCCTTGCTTTACGTTGCCATCCCTTGCCTTGTTTAACATTGCTTTACGTTGCCTTGCTTTACGTTGCCTTGCTTTACATTGCCTTACTTTACGTTACCTTACTTTACGTTGCTTTACGTTGCCTTGCTTTACCTTGCCTTGCTTTACGTTGCTTTACGTTGCCTTGCTTTACGTTGCCTTGCTTTACATTGCTTTACATTGCCTTGCTTTACGTTGCCTTGCTTTACGTTGCTTTACCTTGCCTTATTTTAGGTTGCCTTGCTTTACGTTGCCTTACTTTACGTTGCTTTACGTTGCCTTACTTTACGTTGCCTTGCTTTACGTTGCCTTGATTTACGTTGCCTTACCTTACGTTGCCTTATGTTGCCTTACTTTCCGTTGCCTTGCTTTACATTGCTTTACGTTGCCTTGCTTTACGTTGCCTTGCTTTACGTTGCTTTACGTTGCCTTACATTACGTTGCCTTGCTTTACGTTGCTTTACGTTGCCTTGCTTTACGTTGCCTTGGTTTACATTGCTTTACGTTGCCTTTCCTTACGTTGCCTTGCTTTAGGTTGCTTTACGTTGCCTTGCTTTATGTTGCCTTGTTTTACGTTGCCTTGCTTTACGTTGCTTTACGTTGCCTTTCTTTACGTTACCTTACTTTACGTTGCCTTGCTTTACTTTGCTTTATTTTACGTTGCTTTACGTTGCCTTGCTTTACTTTGCTTTATTTTACGTTGCTTTACGTTGCCTTGCTTTACGTTGCTTTACGTTGCCTTTCTTTACGTTGCTTTACGTTGCCTTGCTTTACGTTGCTTTACGTTGCCTTGCTTTACGTTGCCTTTCCTTGCCTTGCTTTACGTTGCTTTACGTTGCCTTGCTTTACGTTGCCTTGCCTTGCCTTACTTTACTTTGCTTTACATTGCCTTGTTTGCGTTGTTTTACGTTGCCTTGCCTTGCTTTACGTTGCTTTACGTTGCATTGCTTTACGTTGCTTTACGTTGACTTGCTTTGCGTTGCCTTTCCTTGCCTTGCTATACGTTTCTTTACGTTGCCTTGCTTCACGTTGCTTTACGTTGCCTTGCTTTACGTTGCCTTAATTTACGTTGCTTTACGTTGCCTTGCTTCACGTTGCTTTACGTTGCCTTGATTTACGTTGCCTTGCCTTGCCTTGCTTTATGTTGCTTTACGTTGCCTTGTTTAACGTTGCTTTACGTTGCCTTGCTTTACGTTGCCTTACCTTGCTTTACTTTGCTTTACGTTGCCTTGCTTTACGTTGCTTTACATTGCCTTACTTTACGTTACCTTTACTTTACCTTGCTTTACGTTGCCTTGCTTTACCTTGCCTTTCTTTACGTTGCTTTACGTTGCCTTGCTTTACGTTGCCCTGCTTTACGTTGCTTTACGTTGCCTTGCTTTACGTTGCCTTGCTTTACGTTGCTTTACGTTGCCTTACTTTAGGTTGCCTTGCTTTACGTTGCCTTACTTTACGTTGCTTTACGTTGCCTTACTTTACGTTCCCTTACTTTACTTTGCCTTGCTTTACGTTGCCTTACCTTACGTTGCCTTACGTTGCCTTACTTTACGTTGCCTTGCTTTACGTTGCTTTACGTTGCCTTGCTTTACGTTGCCTTACCTTACGTTGCCTTACGTTGCCTTACTTTACGTTGCCTTGCTTTACGTTGTTTTACGTTGCCTTGCTTTACGTTGCCTTACTTTACGTTGCTTTACGTTGCCTTGCTTTACATTTCTTTACGTTGCCTTGCCTTACGTTGCCTTGCCTTACGTTGCCTTATGTTTCCTTTACCTTACGTTGACTTACTTACTTTGCCTTGTCTTACGTTGCCTTACTTTGCCTTGCTTTACGTTTCTTTGCCTTACAGAATCACAGAATCACAGAATCACAGAATAACCAGGTTTGAAGAGACCCACCGGTACACTGAGTCCAACCGTTCCTACCAAACACTAAACCATTTCCCTCAGCACCTCGTCCACCGTGCCTTTAAACACCTCCAGCGAACGTGACTCAACCACCTCCCTGGGCAGCCTGTTCCAGTTCCCAATGACCCTTTATGTAAAGAATTTTTTCCTAACGTCTAGCCTAAACCTCCCCTGGTGGAGCTTGAGGCCATTCCCTCTTGTCCTGTCCCCTGTCACTTGGGAGAAGAGGCCGGCACCCTCCTCTCTACAACCTCCTTTCATGTAGTTGTAGAGAGCAATGAGGTCACCCCTCAGCCTCCTCTTCTCCAGGCTAAACAACCCCAGCTCTCTCAGCCGCTCCTCATAAGGCCTGTTCTCCAGCCCTTTCACCAGCTTTGTTGCTCTTCTCTGGACTCTCTCCAGAGCCTCAACATCCTTCTTGTGGTGAGGGGCCCAGAACTGAACACAGGATTCGAGGAGCGGTCTCACCAGTGCCGAGTACAGAGGGAGGATAACCTCCCTGGACCTGCTGGTCACGTCGTTTCTGATACAAGCCAAGATGCCATTGGCCTTCTTGGCCACCTGGGCACACTGCTGGCTCATATTCAGTCGGCTGTCAACCAATACCCCCAGGTCCCTCTCCTCCAGGCAGCTTTCTAGACAGACTTCTCCCAGTCTGTAGCACTGCATAGGGTTGTTGTGCCCCAAGTGCAGGACCTGGCATTTGGCCTTGTTAAACCTCATGCCATTGGACTCTGCCCAGCGGTCCAGCCTGTTCAGATCCCTTTGCAGAGCCGCCCGACCCTCCAGCAGATCGACACTTCCACCCAGCTTAGTGTCGTCCGCAAACTTGCTAAGGGTGCATTCGATGCCTTCATCCAGGTCATTGATGAAGACATTGAACAGGGCTGGACCCAGTACTGAGCCCTGGGGAACCCCACTTGTCACTGGCCTCCAGCTGGATTTCACACCATTTACCACCACTCTCTGGGCCCGGCCATCCAACCAGTTTTCCACCCAGGAGAGTGTGCGCCTGTCCAGCCCAGAGGCTGACAGTTTCTCAAGCAGAACGCTGTGAGAAACTGTGTCAAAGGCTTTACTGAAGTCCAGGAAGACTACATCCACAGCCTTTCCCTCATCCAGTAGCCGGGTCACTTTGTCATAGAAGGCGATCAGGTTAGTCTGGCAAGACCTGCCTTTTGTGAACCCATGTTGACTGGGCGTGATCACCCGGTTCTCTTGCATGTGCTTCATGATAGCACTCAAGATCACCTGTTCCATGACTTTCCCTGGCACTGAGGTCAGACTGACAGGCCTGTAGTTTCCTGGGTCCTCCCTGCGGCCCTTTTTGTAGATGGGCACAACATCAGCCAGCCTCCAGTCCAGTGGGACTTCCCCAGTCTTCCAGGACTGTTGGAAGATTATGGAAAGGGGTTTGGCCAGCACATCCGCCAGCTCCTTCAGTACCCTAGGGTGAATCCCGTCCAGCCCCATAGACTTGTGCGTGTCTAGTCGGGCTAGCAAGTCTCTGACCACCTCCTCTTGGATCATGGGACCCTCATTATGCTCCTCTAGCTCCTGGGTTTATACACAGACGGAACGACCCTCCTTACAACTAAAGACTGAGACAAAGAAGGCATTAAGTACCTCAGCCTTTTCCTCATCCCCAGTCACTGTTGTTCCTTCTGTGTCCAATAGGGACTGTATGGTCTCCCTAGTCCGCCTTTTATAATTTATATATTTGTAGAAAGATTTTTTGTTATCTTTCACTGACTTGGCCAATCCAATTTCTAGCTGAGCCTTAGCCCTTCTGATTTTTTCCCTACACAATCTCACTTCCCTCCTGTAGTCCACCCAAGAGGCCTGTCCCTTCTTCCAGTGGCCATAAATATTTCTTTTCTTCTCGATATCCTTCACGTTGGTATCCCTTACGTTGCCTTACCTTACGTTGCCTTACTTTATGTTGCTTTACCTTACGTTGCCTTACGTTGCCTTACCTTACGTTGCCTTGCCATACGTTGCCTTACATTGCCTTACCTTACGTTGCCTAACGTTGCCTTAACTTATGTTGCCTTGCCTTATGTTGCCTTACGTTGCCTTATGTTGCCTTACGTTGCCTTAACTTAAGTTGCCTTGCCTTACGTTGCCTTACCTTACGTTGCTTTACCTTACTTTGCCTTACGTTGCCTTACCTTACGTTGCCTTGATTTACGTTGCTTTACCTTACATTGCCTTACCCTACCTTGCCTTAACTTACGTTGCCTTACCTTACGTTGCCTTACGTTGCCTTACGTTACGTTGCCTTACGTTGCCTTACCTTACGTTGCCTCACTTTACGTTGCTTTAGCTTACGTTGCCTTACGTTGCCTTACCTCACGTTACCTTAAGTTGCCTTACCTTACGTTGCCTTACGTTGCCATGCCTTACGTTGCCTTGCCTTAAGTTGCCTTACCTTACGTTCCTTTACGTTGCCTTACCTTACGTTGCCTTACGTTGCCTTGCCTTAAGTTGCCTTACGTTGCCTTGCTTTATGTTGCATTACGTTGCTTTACGTTGCCTTGCTTTACGTTGCCTTGCCTTGCCTAGCTTTACGTTGCCTTGCCTTGCTTTATGTTGCTTTACGTTGCCTTGCTTTTTGTTGCTTTACGTTGCCTTGCTTTCCGTTGCCTTGCCTTGCCTTGCTTTCCGTTGCTTTACATTGCCTTGCTTTACGTTGCTTTACGTTGACTTGCTTTACGTTGCCTTGCTTTGCGTTGCCTTGCCTTGCCTTGCTTTATGTTGCTTTACGTTGCCTTGCTTCACGTTGCTTTACGATGCCTTGCTTTACGTTGCCTTGCCTTGCCTTGCTTTATGTTGCTTTACGTTGCCTTGGTTTACATTGCTTTACGTTGCCTTGCTTTACGTTGCCTTGCCTTGCCTTGCTTTACGTTGCTTTACGTTGCTTTACGTTGATTTGCTTTACGTTGCTTTATGTTGCCTTGCTTTACGTTGCCTTGCCTTGATTTACGTTGCTTTATGTTGCATTGCTTTACGTAGCTTTAGGTTGCCTTGCTTCACGTAGCTTTACGTTGCCTTGCTTCACGTTGCCTTGCCTTGCCTTGCTTTACGTTGCTTTACGTTGCCTTGCTTTACGTAGCTTTACGTTGCCTTGCTTTACGTTGCTTTACGTTGCCTTGCTTTACGTTGCCTTCCCTTGCCTTGCTTTATAATGCTTTCAATTGCCTTGCTTTACGTTGCCTTGATTTAAGTTGCCTTGCCTTGCCTTGCTTTACGTTGCTTTACGTTGCCTTGCTTTACGTTGCTTTACGTTGCCTTGCATTACTTTGCCTTGCCTTGCCTTGCTTTACGTTGTTTTACGTTGCCTTCCTTTACGTTGCTTTACGTTGCCTTGCTTTACGTTGCCTTCCCTTGCCTTGCTTTATATTGCTTTCCATTGCCTTGCTTTACGTTGCCTTGCCATGCCTTGCTTTACGTTGTTTTACGTTGCCTTGCTTTACGTTTCCTTGCCATGCCTTGCTTTACGTTGCCTTGCTTTACGTTGCTTTACGTTTCCTTGCTTTACGTTGCCTTGCCTTGCCTTGGTTTACGTTGCTTTACGTTGCCTTGCTTTACGTTGCTTTACGTTGCCTTGCTTTACGTTGCCTTAATTTACGTTGCTTTACGTTGCCTTGCTTCACGTTGCTTTACGTTGCCTTGCTTTACGTTGCCTTGCCTTGCCTTCCTTTACGTTGCTTTACATTGCCTTGCTTTACGTTTCTTTACGTTGCCTTGCTTTACGTTGCCTTGCCTTGCCTTGCTTTACGTTGCTTTACGTTGCCTTGCTTTACGTTGCTTTACATTGCCTTGCTTTACGTTGCCTTGCCTTGCCTTGCTTTACGTTGCCTTGCCTTGCTTTACGTTGCTTTACGTTGCTTTACGTTGCCTTGCTTTACGTTGCTTTACGTTGCCTTGCTTAACCTTGCCTTGCCTTGCCTTCCTTTACGTTGCTTTACGTTGCCTTGCTTTGAGTTGCCTTGCCTTGCCTTGCTTTATGTTGCTTTACGTTGCCTTGCTTCACGTTGCATTACGATGCCTTGCTTTACGTTGCCTTGCCTTGCCTTGCTTTATGTTGCTTTACGTTGCCTTCGTTTACGTTGCTTTAGGTTGCCTTGCTTTACGTTGCATTACGATGCCTTGCTTTACGTTGCCTTGCCTTGCCTTGCTTTATGTTGCTTTACGTTGCCTTCGTTTACGTTGCTTTACGTTGCCTTGCTTTACGTTGCCTTGCCTTCCCTTGCTTTATGTTGCTTTACGTTGCATTGATTCACGTTGCATTACGATGCCTTGCTTTACGTTGCCTTGCCTTGCCTTGCTTTATGTTGCTTTACGTTGCCTTCGTTTACATTGCTTTACGTTGCCTTCCTTTATGTTGCCTTGCCTTGCCTTGCTTTACGTTGATTTACGTTGCCTTGCTTTACTTTGCTTTACGTTTCATTACGTTGCCTTGCGTTGTCTTAAGTTGCCTTGGTTTACGTCGCCTTGCTTTACTTTGCTTTACGTTGCCTTGCTTTACGTTGCTTTACGTTGCATTACCTTGCCTTGCGTTGCCTTGCCTTGCGTTGCCTTGCTTTACGTTGCCTTGCTTTACGTTGCTTTACGTTGCCTTTCTTTACGATGCCTTGCTTTACGTTGCTTTACGTATCCTTGCTTTACATTCCTTGCTTTACGTTGCCTTGCTTTACGTTGCTTTACGTTGCCTTGCTTTTCGTTGCATTGCTTTACGTTGCCTTCCCTTGCCTTGCTTTACATTGCCTTGCTTTACGTTGCCTTGCTTTAAGTTGCTTTACGTTGCCTTGCTTTACGTTGCATTGCTTTACGTTTCTTTACGTTGCCCTGCTTTACGTTGCCTTGCTTTACGTTGCTTTACGCTGCATTACGTTGCCTTGCGTTGCCTTACTTTGCCTTGCTTTACGTTGCCTTGCTTTACTTTTCTTTACGTTACCTTGCTTTACATTGCCTTGCTTTACTTTGCTTTATGTTGCCTTGCTTTACGTTGCCTTGCTTTACGTTTCTTTACGTTGCCTTCCTTTACTTTTCTTTACGTTGCCTTGCTTTACGTTGCCTTGAATTACGTTGCTTTACATTGCATTACCTTGCCTTGTGTTGCCTTACGTTGCCTTGAACTACGTTGCCTTGCATTACGTTGCCTTGCTTTACGTTGCTTTACGTTGCCTTGTTTTACGTTGCCTTGCTTTACGTTGCTTTACGTTGCCTTGCTTTACGTTGCCTTGCTTTACGTTGCTTTATGTTGCCTTGCTTTACGTTGCCTTGCTTTACATTGCCTTACGTTGCCTTGCTTTACGTTGCCTTACTTTGCCTTTAATTTACGTTGCCTTGCTTTATGTTGCTTTACGTTGCCTTGCTTTACGTTGCCTTGCTTTACATTGCTTTACGTTGCCTTGCTTTACGTTGCTTTACGTTGCCTTGGTTTACGTTGCCTTGCTTTAAGTTGCCTTGCTTTACTTTGCCTTATGGTGCCTTGCTTTATGTTGCCTTGCTTTAGGTTGCTTTACGTTGCCTTGCTTTACGTTGCTTTTAGTTGCCTTGCTTTACGTTGCTTTTTGTTGCCTTACTTCACGTTGCCTTGCTTTACGTTGCTTTACGTTGCCTTGCTTTACGTTGCTTTACGATATCTTGCTTTACGTTGCTTTACGTTGCCTTGCTTTACGTTGCCTTACGGTGCCTTACTTTATGTTGCCTTGGTTTACGTTGCCTTACGGTGCCTTACTTTACGTTGCATTACTCTATGTTGCTTTACGTTGCCTTGCTTTACGTTGCCGTGCTTTACGTTGTTTTACGTTGCCTTTATTTACGTTGCCTTGTTTACGTTGCCTTGATTTACGTTGCCTTACTTTACGTTGCCTTAGATTGCCTTTACTTTACGTTGCCTTGCTTTACGTTGCTTTACGCTTCTTTGGTTTACATTGCCTTGATTTACGTTGCTTTACGTTGCCTTGCTTTACGTTGCCTTGCTTTCCGTTGCTTTACGTTGCCTTGATTTACGTTGCCTTGCTTTACGTTCCCTTGCTTTACGTTGTTTACGTTTCCTTGATTTACGTTACTTGCTTTACGTTGCCTTGCTTTATGTTGCTTTGCGTTGCCTTGCTTTTCGTTGCTTTGCGTTACGTTGCCTTGCCTTGCCTTGCTTTAAGTAGCCTTGCTTTACGTTGCCTTGCTTTACGTTGCCTTGCTTTACGTTGCCTTACGTTGCCTTGCTTTACGTTGCCTTAAATTGCCTTGCTTTACGTTGCCTTGCTTTAAGTTGCTTTACGTTGCCTTGCTTTACGTTGCATTGCTTTACGTTTCTTTACGTTGCGTTGCTTTACGTTGCATTACGTTGCCTTGCGTTGTCTTAAGTTGCCTTGCTTTACGTTGCCTTGCTTTACGTTGCTTTACGTTGCCTTGCTTTACGTTGTCTTGCTTTACGTTTCTTTACGTTGCCATGCTTTACGTTGCCTTGCTTTACGTTGCTTTACGTTGCATTACCTTGCCTTGCGTTGCCTTGCTTTACGTTGCCTTGCTTTACGTTGCTTTACGTTGCCTTTCTTTACGATGCCTTGCTTTACGTTGCTTTACGTTTCCTTGCTTTACGTTCCTTGCTTTACGTTGCCTTGCTTTACGTTGCTTTACGTTGCCTTGCTTTTCGTTGCATTGCTTTACGTTGCCTTCCCTTGCCTTGCTTTACATTGCCTTGCTTTACGTTGCCTTGTTTTAAGTTGCTTTACATTGCCTTGCTTTACGTTGCAATGCTTTACATTTCTTTACGTTGCCCTGCTTTACGTTGCCTTGCTTTACGTTGCTTTACGCTGCATTATGTTGCCTTGCGTTGCCTTACTTTGCCTTGCTTTACGTTGCCTTGCTTTACTTTGCTTTACGTTACCTTGCTTTACGTTGCCTTGCTTTAATTTGCTTTATGTTGCCTTGCTTTACGTTGCCTTGCTTTACGTTCCTTTACGTTGCCTTGCTTTACGTTGCCTTGAATTACGTTGCTTTACATTGCATTACCTTGCCTTGCGTTGCCTTACGTTGCCTTGCATTACGTTGCCTTGCATTACGTTGCCTTGCTTTACGTTGCTTTACGTTGCCTTGTTTTACGTTGCCTTGCTATACGTTGCCTTGCTTTACGTTGCCTTGCTTTACGTTGCTTTACGTTTCCGTGCTTTACGTTCTCTTGACTTACGTTGCCTTGCTTTACGTTGCTTTACGTTGCCTTACTTTACGTTGCCTTGGTTTAGGTTGCTTTACATTGCCTTACTTTACGTTGCCTTGCTTTACGTTGCTTTACATTGCCTTACTTTACGTTGCCTTACGTACACTTACTTTACGTTTCCTTACGTTACGTTGCTTTACGTTGCCTTGCTTTACGTTGCCTTGCTTTAAGTTGCTTTACGTTGCCTTACTTTACGTTGCCTTGATTTACGTTGCTTTACGTTGCCTTACTTTACGTTGCCTTGCTTTACGTTGCCTTACTTTATGTTGCTTTACATTGCCTTACTTTACGTTGCCTTACATTGCCTTACTTTACGTTGCCTTACATTGACTTACTTTACGTTACCTTACTTTAAGCTGCTTTACATTGCCTTGCTTTACCTTGCTCTGCTTTACGTTGCTTTACGTTGCCTTGCTTTACATTGCCTTGCTTTACGTTGCTTTACGTTGTCTTGTTTTACCTTTCTTTACGTTGCCTTACTTTACGTTGCCTTGCTTTACGTTGTCTTAATTTACGTTGCCTTACATTACCTTATTTACGTTGCCTTGCCTTAAGTTGCTTTACGTTGCCTTGCTTTACGTTGCTTTACGTTGCCTTGCTTTACGTTGCCTTCCTTTACGTTGCTTTACGTTGCCTTGTTTTACGTTGCCTTGCTTTACGTTGCTTTACGTTGCCTTGCTTTACGTTGCCTTGCCTTGCCTTGCTTTACGTTGCCTTGCCTTGCCTTCCTTTACGTTGCTTTACATTGCCTTGCTTTACGTTTCTTTACGTTGCCTTGCTTTACGTTGCCTTGCCTTGCCTTGCTTTACGTTGCTTTACGTTGCCTTGCTTTACGTTGCTTTACATTGCCTTGCTTTACGTTGCCTTGCCTTGCCTTGCTTTACGTTGCCTTGCCTTGCTTTACGTTGCTTTACGTTGCTTTACGTTGCCTTGCTTTACGTTGCTTTACGTTGCCTTGCTTAACCTTGCCTTGCCTTGCCTTCCTTTACGTTGCTTTACGTTGCCTTGCTTTGAGTTGCCTTGCCTTGCCTTGCTTTATGTTGCTTTACGTTGCCTTGCTTCACGTTGCATTACGATGCCTTGCTTTACGTTGCCTTGCCTTGCCTTGCTTTATGTTGCTTTACGTTGCCTTCGTTTACGTTGCTTTAGGTTGCCTTGCTTTACGTTGCATTACGATGCCTTGCTTTACGTTGCCTTGCCTTGCCTTGCTTTATGTTGCTTTACGTTGCCTTCGTTTACGTTGCTTTACGTTGCCTTGCTTTACGTTGCCTTGCCTTCCCTTGCTTTATGTTGCTTTACGTTGCATTGATTCACGTTGCATTACGATGCCTTGTTTACGTTGCCTTGCCTTGCCTTGCTTTATGTTGCTTTACGTTGCCTTCGTTTACATTGCTTTACGTTGCCTTCCTTTATGTTGCCTTGCCTTGCCTTGCTTTACGTTGATTTACGTTGCCTTGCTTTACTTTGCTTTACGTTTCATTACGTTGCCTTGCGTTGTCTTAAGTTGCCTTGGTTTACGTCGCCTTTCTTTACTTTGCTTTACGTTGCCTTGCTTTACGTTGCTTTACGTTGCATTACCTTGCCTTGCGTTGCCTTGCCTTGCGTTGCCTTGCTTTACGTTGCCTTGCTTTACGTTGCTTTACGTTGCCTTTCTTTACGATGCCTTGCTTTACGTTGCTTTACGTATCCTTGCTTTACGTTCCTTGCTTTACGTTGCCTTGCTTTACGTTGCTTTACGTTGCCTTGCTTTTCGTTGCATTGCTTTACGTTGCCTTCCCTTGCCTTGCTTTACATTGCCTTGCTTTACGTTGCCTTGCTTTAAGTTGCTTTACGTTGCCTAGCTTTACGTTGCATTGCTTTACGTTTCTTTACGTTGCCCTGCTTTACGTTGCCTTGCTTTACGTTGCTTTACGCTGCATTACGTTGCCTTGCGTTGCCTTACTTTGCCTTGCTTTACGTTGCCTTGCTTTACTTTTCTTTACGTTACCTTGCTTTACATTGCCTTGCTTTACTTTGCTTTATGTTGCCTTGCTTTACGTTGCCTTGCTTTACGTTTCTTTACGTTGCCTTGCTTTACTTTTCTTTACGTTGCCTTGCTTTACGTTGCCTTGAATTACGTTGCTTTACATTGCATTACCTTGCCTTGTGTTGCCTTACGTTGCCTTGAATTACGTTGCCTTGCATTACGTTGCCTTGCTTTACGTTGCTTTACGTTGCCTTGTTTTACGTTGCCTTGCTTTACGTTGCTTTACGTTGCCTTGCTTTACGTTGCCTTGCTTTACGTTGCTTTATGTTGCCTTGCTTTACGTTGCCTTGCTTTACATTGCCTTACGTTGCCTTGCTTTACGTTGCCTTACTTTGCCTTTAATTTACGTTGCCTTGCTTTATGTTGCTTTACGTTGCCTTGCTTTACGTTGCCTTGCTTTACATTGCTTTACGTTGCCTTGCTTTACGTTGCTTTACGTTGCCTTGGTTTACGTTGCCTTGCTTTAAGTTGCCTTGCTTTACTTTGCCTTATGGTGCCTTGCTTTATGTTGCCTTGCTTTAGGTTGCTTTACGTTGCCTTGCTTTACGTTGCTTTTAGTTGCCTTGCTTTACGTTGCTTTTTGTTGCCTTACTTCACGTTGCCTTGCTTTACGTTGCTTTACGTTGCCTTGCTTTACGTTGCTTTACGATATCTTGCTTTACGTTGCTTTACGTTGCCTTGCTTTACGTTGCCTTACGGTGCCTTACTTTATGTTGCCTTGGTTTACGTTGCCTTACGGTGCCTTACTTTACGTTGCATTACTCTATGTTGCTTTACGTTGCCTTGCTTCACGTTGCCGTGCTTTACGTTGTTTTACGTTGCCTTTATTTACGTTGCCTTGTTTACGTTGCCTTGATTTACGTTGCCTTACTTTACGTTGCCTTAGATTGCCTTTACTTTACGTTGCCTTGCTTTACGTTGCTTTACGCTTCTTTGGTTTACATTGCCTTGATTTACGTTGCTTTACGTTGCCTTGCTTTACGTTGCCTTGCATTACGTTGCCTTGCTTTACGTTACTTTACGTTGATTTGCTTTACGTTGCCTTGCTTTACGTTACCTTACGTTGCCTTACTTTACGTTGGTTTACGTTGCCTTGCTTTACTTTTCCTTGCTTTACATTGATTTACGTTGCCTTGCTTTACGTTGCCTTGATTTACGTTGCTTAACATTGCCTTGCTTTACGTTATTCTGACTTACGTTGCCTTGCTTTACGTTGCTTTACGTTGCCTTACTTTACGTTGCCTTGCTTTACGTTGCTTTACATTGCCTTACTTTACGTTGCCTTACGTACACTTACTTTACGTTGCCTTACTTTACGTTGCTTTACGTTGCCTTGCTTTACGTTGCTTTACGTTGCCTTGCTTTACGTTGCCTTGCTTTAAGTTGCTTTACGTTGCCTTACTTTACGTTGCCTTGATTTACGTTGCTTTACGTTGCCTTACTTTACCTTGCTTTACGTTGCCTTGCTTTACGTTGCCTTACTTTATGTTGCTTTACATTGCCTTAATTTACGTTGCCTTACATTGCCTTACTTTACGTTACCTTACTTTACGCTGCTTTACATTGCCTTGCTTTACCTTGCTTTTCTTTACGTTGCTTTACGTTGCCTTGCTTTACATTGCCTTGCTTTACGTTGCTTTACGTTGTCTTGTTTTACGTTTCTTTCAGTTGCCTTACTTTACGTTGCCTTGCTTTACGTTGTCTTAATTTACGTTGCCTTGCTTTAAGTTGCTTTACGTTGCCTTGCTTTACGTTGCTTTACGTTGCCTTGCTTTACGTTGCCTTCCTTTACTTTGCTTTACGTTGCCTTGTTTTACGTTGCCTTGCTTTATGTTGCTTTACGTTGCCTTGCTTTACGTTGCCTTGCCTTGCCGTGCTTTACGTTTCCTTGCCTTGCCTTCCTTTACTTTGCTTTACATTGCCTTGCTTTACGTTTCTTTACGTTGCCTTGCTTTACGTTGCCTTGCCTTGCCTTGCTTTACGTTGCTTTACGTTGCCTTGCTTTACGTTGCTTTACGTTGCCTTGCTTTACATTGCTTTACATTGCCTTGCTTTACGTTGCCTTGACTTGCCTTGCTTTACGTTGCCTTACCTTGCCTTGCTTTACGTTGCTTTTCGTTGCCTTGCTTTATGTTATTTTACGTTGCCTTGCTTTACGTTGCTTTACGTTGCCTTGCTTTACGTTGCCTTGCCTTGCCTTGCTTTACGTTGCTTTACGTTGCCTTGCTTTACGTTGCCTTGCTTTGCGTTGCCTTGCCTTGCCTTGCTTTATGTTGCTTTACGTTGCCTTGCTTCACGTTGCTTTACGATGCCTTGCTTTACGTTGCCTTGCCTTGCCTTGCTTTATGTTGCTTTACGTTGCCTTGGTTTACGTTGCTTTACGTTGCCTTGTTTTACGTTGCCTTGCCTTCCCTTGATTTACGTTGCTTTACGTTGCCTTGCTTTACTTTGCTTTACGTTGCATTAGGTTGCCTTGCGTTGTCTTACTTTGCCTTGGTTTACGTTGCCTTGCTTTACGTTGCTTTACGTTGCCTTTCTTTACGTTGCCTTGCTTTACGTTGCTTTACGTTGCATTACCTTGCCTTGCGTTGCCTTCCTTTACGTTGCCTTGCTTTAGGTTGCTTTACGTTGCCTTTCTTTACGATGCCTTGCTTTATGTTGCTTTACGTTTCCTTGCTTTACGTTCCTTGCTTTACGTTGCCTTGCTTTACATTGCTTTACGTTGCCTTGCTTTTCGTTGCATTGCTTACGTTGCCTTCCCTTGCCTTGCTTTACATTGCCTTGCTTTACGTTGCCTTGTTTTAAGTTGCTTTACGTTGCCTTTCTTTACATTGCCTTGCTTTACTTTGCTTTACGTTGTCTTGTTTTACGTTTCTTTATGTTGCCTTACTTTACGTTGCCTTGCTTTCCGTTGTCTTAATTTACGTTGCCTTACATTGCCTTACTTTACGTTACCTTACTTTACGCTGCTTTACATTGCCTTGCTTTACCTTGCTTTTCTTTACGTTGCTTTACGTTGCCTTGCTTTACATTGCCTTGCTTTACGTTGCTTTACGTTGTCTTGTTTTACGTTTCTTTAAGTTGCCTTACTTTACGTTGCCTTGCTTTACGTTGTCTTAATTTACGTTGCCTTGCTTTAAGTTGCTTTACGTTGCCTTGCTTTACGTTGCTTTACGTTGCCTTGCTTTACGTTGCCTTCCTTTACTTTGCTTTACGTTGCCTTGTTTTACGTTGCCTTGCTTTATGTTGCTTTACGTTGCCTTGCTTTACGTTGCCTTGCCTTGCCGTGCTTTACGTTTCCTTGCCTTGCCTTCCTTTACTTTGCTTTACATTGCCTTGCTTTACGTTTCTTTACGTTGCCTTGCTTTACGTTGCCTTGCCTTGCCTTGCTTTACGTTGCTTTACGTTGCCTTGCTTTACGTTGCTTTACGTTGCCTTGCTTTACATTGCTTTACATTGCCTTGCTTTACGTTGCCTTGACTTGCCTTGCTTTACGTTGCCTTACCTTGCCTTGCTTTATGTTGCTTTTCGTTGCCTTGCTTTATGTTATTTTACGTTGCCTTGCTTTACGTTGCTTTACGTTGCCTTGCTTTACGTTGCCTTGCCTTGCCTTGCTTTACGTTGCTTTACGTTGCCTTGCTTTACGTTGCCTTGCTTTGCGTTGCCTTGCCTTGCCTTGCTTTATGTTGCTTTACGTTGCCTTGCTTCACGTTGCTTTACGATGCCTTGCTTTACGTTGCCTTGCCTTGCCTTGCTTTATGTTGCTTTACGTTGCCTTGGTTTACGTTGCTTTACGTTGCCTTGTTTTACGTTGCCTTGCCTTCCCTTGATTTACGTTGCTTTACGTTGCCTTGCTTTACTTTGCTTTACGTTGCATTAGGTTGCCTTGCGTTGTCTTACTTTGCCTTGGTTTACGTTGCCTTGCTTTACGTTGCTTTACGTTGCCTTTCTTTACGTTGCCTTGCTTTACGTTGCTTTACGTTGCATTACCTTGCCTTGCGTTGCCTTCCTTTACGTTGCCTTGCTTTAGGTTGCTTTACGTTGCCTTTCTTTACGATGCCTTGCTTTATGTTGCTTTACGTTTCCTTGCTTTACGTTCCTTGCTTTACGTTGCCTTGCTTTACATTGCTTTACGTTGCCTTGCTTTTCGTTGCATTGCTTACGTTGCCTTCCCTTGCCTTGCTTTACATTGCCTTGCTTTACGTTGCCTTGTTTTAAGTTGCTTTACGTTGCCTTTCTTTACATTGCCTTGCTTTACTTTGCTTTACGTTGTCTTGTTTTACGTTTCTTTATGTTGCCTTACTTTACGTTGCCTTGCTTTCCGTTGTCTTAATTTACGTTGCCTTACATTACCTTATTTACGTTGCCTTGCTTTAAGTTGCTTTTCGTTGCCTTGCTTTACGTTGCTTTACATTGCCTTGCTTTACGTTGCCTTCCTTTACGTTGCTTTACGTTGCCTTGTTTTACGTTGCCTTGCTTTACGTTGCTTTACGTTGCCTTGCTTTACGTTGCCTTGCCTTGCCTTGCTTTACGTTGCCTTGCCTTGCCTTCCTTTACATTGCTTTACATTGCCTTGCTTTACGTTTCTTTACGTTGCCTTGCTTTACGTTGCCTTGCCTTACCTTGCTTTACGTTGCTTTTCGTTGCCTTGCTTTACGTTGCTTTACATTGCCTTGCTTTACGTTGCCTTGATTTGCCTTGCTTTACGTTGCCTTGCATTGCCTTGCTTGACGTTGCCTTGCCTTGCCTTGCTTTACGTTGCTTTACGTTGCCTTGCTTTACGTTGCCTTGCCTTGCCTTGCTTTACGTTGCTTTACGTTGCCTTGCTTTACGTTGCCTTGATTTGTGTTGCCTTGCCTAGCCTTGCTTTATGTTGCTTTACGTTGCTTGCTTCACGTTGCTTTACGATGCCTTGCTTTACGTTGCCTTGCCTTGCCTTGCTTTATGTTGCTTTACGTTGCCTTGCTTTACGTTGCCTTGCTTTACGTTGCTTTACGTTGCCTTGCTTTAAGTTGCCTTGCTTTACCTTGCCTTACGTTGCCTTGCTTTACGTTTCCTTACGTTGCCTTACTTTACGTTGCCTTGCTTTATGTTGCTTTACGTTGCCTTGCTTTACGTTGCCTTGCTTTATGTTGCTTTACGTTGCCTTGCTTTACATTGCCTTACGTTGCCTTCCTTTACATTGCCTTGCTTTACATTGCCTTGCTTTACGTTGCTTTACGTTGCCTTGCTTTACGTTGCTTTACGTTGCCTTAATTTACGTTGCCTTGTTTACGTTGCATTGATTTACGTTGCCTTACTTTACGTTGCCTTACGTTGCCTTAATTTCCGTTGCCTTGTTTACTTTGCTTTACGTTGCTTTGGTTTACGTTTCCTTGATTTACGTTGCTTTACGTTGCGTTGCTTTACCTTGCCTTGCTTTACGTTGCCTAGCATTACGTTGCCTTGCTTTACGTTGCTTTATGTTGCTTAGCTTTACGTTGCCTTGCTTTACGTTACCTTACGTTGCCTGACTTTACGTTGGTTTACGTTGCCTTGCTTTACCTTTCCTTGCTTTACGTTGATTTATGTTGCCTTGCTTTACGTTGCCGTGATTTACGTTGCTTAACATTGCCTTGCTTTACGTTCTCTTGACTTACGTTGCCTTGCTTTACGTTGCTTTACGTTGCTTTACGTTGCCTTACTTTACGTTGCCTTGCTTTACGTTGCTTTATATTGCCTTCCTTTACGTTGCCTTGCTTTACGTTGCTTTACATTGCCTTACTTTACGTTGCCTTACGTAAACTTACTTTACGTTGCCTTACTTTACGTTGCTTTACGTTGCCTTGCTTTACGTTACTTTACGTTGCCTTGCTTTACGTTGCCTTGCTTTAAGTTGCTTTATGTTGCCTAACTTTACGTTGCCTTGATTTGCGTTGCTTTACGTTGCCTTACTTTACGTTGCCTTGCTTTACGTTGCCTTACTTTATGTTGCTTTACATTGCCTTAATTTACATTGCCTTACATTGCCTTACTTTACGTTGACTTACATTGCCTTATTTTACATTACCTTACTTTACGCTGCTTTACGTTGCCTTGCTTTACCTTGCTTTGCTTTAGGTTGCTTTACGTTGCCTTGCTTTACATTGCCTTGCTTTACGTTGCTTTACGTTGTCTTGTTTTACATTTCTTTACGATGCCTTAGTTTACGTTGCCTTGCTTTACGTTGTCTTAATTTACGTTGCCTTACATTACCTTATTTACGTTGCCTTGCTTTAAGTTGCTTTACGTTGCCTTGCCTTGCCTTCCTTTACGTTGCTTTACATTGCCTTGCTATACGTTTCTTTACGTTGCCTTGCTTTAAGTTGCCTTGCCTTGCCTTGCTTTACGTTGCTTTACGTTGCCTTGCTTTACGTTGCTTTACATTGCCTTTCTTTACGTTGCCTTGACTTGCCTTGCTTTACGTTGCCTTGCCTTGCCTTGCTTTACGTTGCTTTACGTTGCCTTGCTTTACGTTGCTTTACGTTGCCTTGCTTTACGGTTCCTTGCTTTACGTTGCTTTACGTTGCTTTGCTTTATGTTGCCTTGCTTTACATTGCCTTACGTCGCCTTGCTTTAGGTTGCCTTACGTTGCCTTACTTTACGTTGCCTTGCTTTACATTGCCTTACGTTGCCTTCCTTTACATTGCCTTGCTTTACGTTGCTTTACGTTGCCTTGGTTTACGTTGCCTTGCTTTATGTTGCCTTGCTTTACTTTGCCTTATGTTGCCTTGCTTTATTTTGCCTTGCTTTAGGTTGCTTTACGTTGCCTTGCTTTACGTTGCTTTTAGTTGCCTTACTTCACGTTGCCTTGCTTTACGTTGCTTTACGTTTCCTTGCTTTACATTGCTTTACGTTGTCTTGCTTTACGTTTCCATGCTTTACGTTTCCTTGATTTATGTTGCTTTACGTTGCCTTACTTTACGTTGCCTTACGTTGCCTTACTTTACGTTGCCTTGCTTTACGTTGCTTTACATTGCCTTGCTTTACGTTGCCTTACGGTGCCTTACTTTATGTTGCCTTGGTTTACGTTGCCTTACGTTGCCTTACTTTACGTTGAATTTCTCTATGTTGCTTTACGTTGCCTTGCTTTACGTTGCCTTGCTTTACGTTGCTTTACGTTGCCTTAATTTACGTTGTCTTGTTTACGTTGCCTTGATTTACGTTGCCTTACTTTACATTGCCTTACGTTGCCTTACTTTACGTTGACTTGCTTTACGTTGCTTTACGTTGCTTTGTTTGACGTTGCCTTGATTTACGTTGCTTTACGTTGCGTTGCTTTACGTTGCGTTGCTTTACCTTGCCTTGCTTTACGTTGCCTTGCATTACGTTGCCTTGCTTTACGTTGCTTTACGTTGCTTTGCTTTACGTTGCCTTACTTTACGTTGGTTTACGTTGCCTTGCTTTACGTTTCCTTGCTTTACGTTGATTTACGTTGCCTTGCTTTACGTTGCCGTGATTTACGTTGCTTAACATTGCCTTGCTTTACGTTCTCTTGACTTACGTTGCCTTGCTTTACGTTGCCTTAGTTTACGTTGCCTTGCTTTACGTTGCTTTACATTGCCTTACTTTATGTTGCCTTGCTTTACGTTGCTTTACATTGCCTTACTTTACGTTGCCTTACGTAAACTTACTTTACGTTGCCTTACTTTACGTTGCTTTACGTTGCCTTGCTTTACGTTGCTTTACGTTGCCTTGCTTTACGTTGCCTTGCTTTAAGTTGCTTTACGTTACCTTACTTTACGTTGCCTTGATTTACGTTGCTTTACGTTACCTTACTTTACGTTGCCTTGCTTTACGTTGCCTTACTTTATGTTGCTTTACATTGCCTTACTTTACATTGCCTTACATTGCCTTACTTTACGTTGCCTTACATAGCCTTACTTTACGTTACCTTATTTTACGCTGCTTTACGTTGCCTTGCTTTACATTGCCTTGCTTTAAGTTGCTTTACGTTGTCTTGTTTTACATTTCTTTACGTTGCCTTAGTTTACGTTGCCTTGCTTTACTTTGTCTTAATTAACGTTGCCTTACATTACCTTATTTACGTTGCCTTGCTTTAAGTTGCTTTACGTTGCCTTGCCTTGCCTTCCTTTACGTTGCTTTACATTGCCTTGCTTTACGTTTCTTTACGTTGCCTTGCTTTAAGTTTCCTTGCCTTACCTTGCTTTACGTTGCTTTACGTTGCCTTGCATTACGTTGCTTTACGTTGCCTTGCTTTACGTTGCTTTACGTTGCCTTGCTTTACGTTGCCTTGCTTTTCGTTGCCATGCCTTGCCTTGCTTTATGTTGTTTACGTTGCCTTGGTTTACGTTGCCTTACGTTGCCTTGATTTACGTTGCCTTACTTTACGTTGCCTTACGTTGCCTTACTTTACGTTGCCTTGCTTTACGTTGCTTTACGTTGCTTTCGTTGGCGTTGCCTTGATTTACGTTGCTTTACGTTGCGTTGCTTTACGTTGCGTTGCTTTACCTTGCCTTGCTTTACGTTGCCTTGCATTACGTTGCCTTGCTTTATGTTGCTTTACGTTGCTTTGCTTTACGTTGCCTTGCTTTACGTAACCTTACGTTGCCTTACTTTACGTTGGTTTACGTTGCCTTGCTTTACGTTTCCTCGCTTTACGTTGATTTACGTTGCCTTGCTTTACGTTGCCGTGATTTACGTTGCTTTACGTTGCCTTGCTTTACGTTGCTTTACGTTGCCTTGCTTTACGTTGCGTTGCTTTACGTTGCTTTACATTGCCTTACTTTACGTTGCCTTGCTTTACGTTGCCTTGCTTTAAGTTGCTTAACGTTGCCTTACTTTACGTTGCCTTGATTTACGTTGCTTTACGTTGCCTTACTTTACGTTGCCTTGCTTTACGTTGCCTTACATTATGTTGCTTTACATTGCCTTACTTTACGTTGCCTTACATTGCCTTACTTTACGTTGCCTTACATTGCCTTACTTTACGTTACCTTATTTTACGCTGCTTTACGTTGCCTTGCTTTACATTGCCTTGCTTTACGTTGCTTTACGTTGTCTTGTTTTACATTTCTTTACGTTGCCTTACTTTACGTTGCCTTGCTTTACGTTGTCTTAATTTACGTTGCCTTACATTACCTTATTTACGTTGCCTTTCTTTAAGTTGCTTTACGTTGCCTTGCCTTGCCTTCCTTTACGTTGCTTTACATTGCCTTGCTTTACGTTTCTTTACGTTGCCTTGCTTTAAGTTGCCTTGCCTTGCCTTGCTTTACGTTGCTTTACGTTGCCTTGCATTACGTTGCTTTACGTTGCCTTGCTTTACGTTGCTTTACATTGCCTTGCTTTACGTTGCCTTGCCTTGCCTTGCTTTATGTTGCTTTAAGTTGCCTTGCTTCACGTTGCTTTACGATGCCTTGCTTTGCGTTGCCTTGCCTTGCCTTGCTTTATGTTGTTTACGTTGCCTTGGTTTACGTTGCTTTACGTTGCCTTGCTTTACGTTGCCTTGCCTTGCCTTGCTTTACGTTGCTTTACGTTGCCTTGCTTTACTTTGCTTTACGTTGCATTACGTTGCCTTGCGTTGTCTTACTTTGCCTTGGTTTACGTTGCCTTTCTTTACGTTGCTTTACTTTGCCTTGCTTTACGTTGCCTTGCTTTACGTTGTTTTACGTTGCCTTGCTTTACGTTGTCTTGCTTTACGTTCCTTTACGTTGCCTTGCTTTACGTTTCTTTACGTTGCCTTGCTTTACGTTGCCTTGCTTTACGTTGCTTTACGTTGCATTACCTTGCCTTGCGTTGCCTTGCTTTACGTTGCCTTGCTTTACGTTGCTTTACGTTGCCTTTCTTTACGATGCCTTGCTTTACGTTGCTTTACGTTTCCTTGCTTTACGTTCCTTGCTTTACGTTGCCTTGCTTTACGTTGCTTTATGTTGCCTTGCTTTTCGTTGCATTGCATTACGTTGCCTTCCCTTGCCTTGCTTTACATTGCCTTGCTTTACGTTGCCTTGTTTTAAGTTGCTTTACGTTGCCTTATTTTACGTTGCATTGCTTTACGTTTCTTTACGTTGCCCTGCTTTACGTTGCCTTGCTTTACGTTGCTTTACGCTGCATTACGTTGCCTTGCGTTGCCTTACTTTGCCTTGCTTTACGTTGCCTTGCTTTACTTTGCTTTACGTTACCTTGCTTTACGTTGCCTTGCTTTACTTTGCTTTATGTTGCCTTGCTTTACGTTGATTTACGTTGCCTTGCTTTACGTTGCCGTGATTTACGTTGCTTTACGTTGCCTTGCTTTACGTTGCCTTACTTTACGTTGCCTTGCTTTACGTTGCCTTACATTATGTTTCTTTACATTGCCTTACTTTACATTGCCTTACATTGCCTTACTTTACGTTGCCTTACATTGCCTTACTTTACGTTGCCTTACATTGCCTTACTTTACGTTACCTCATTTTACGCTGCTTTACGTTGCCTTGCTTTACATTGCCTTGCTTTACGTTGCTTTACGTTGTCTTGTTTTACATTTCTTTACGTTGCCTTACTTTACGTTGCCTTGCTTTACGTTGTCTTAATTTACGTTGCCTTACATTACCTTATTTACGTTGCCTTGCTTTAAGTTGCTTTACGTTTCCTTGCCTTGCCTTCCTTTACGTTGCTTTACATTGCCTTGCTTTACGTTTCTTTACGTTGCCTTGCTTTAAGTTGCCTTGCCTTGCCTTGCTTTACGTTGCTTTACGTTGCCTTGCATTACGTTGCTTTACGTTGCCTTGCTTTACGTTTCTTTACGTTGCCTTGCTTTAAGTTGCCTTGCCTTGCCTTGCTTTACGTTGCTTTACGTTGCCTTGCATTACGTTGCTTTACGTTGCCTTGCTTTACGTTGCTTTACGTTGCCTTGCTTTACGTTGCCTTGCTTTGCGTTGCCTTGCCTTGCCTTGCTTTATGTTGCTTTAAGTTGCCTTGCTTCACGTTGCTTTACGATGCCTTGCTTTACGTTTCCTTGCCTTGCCTTGCTTTATGTTGTTTACGTTGCCTTGGTTTACGTTGCTTTACGTTGCCTTGCTTTACGTTGCCTTGCCTTGCCTTGCTTTACGTTGCTTTACGTTGCCTTGCTTTACTTTGCTTTACGTTGCATTACGTTGCCTTGCGTTGTCTTACTTTGCCTTGGTTTACGTTGCCTTTCTTTACGTTGCTTTACTTTGCCTTGCTTTACGTTGCCTTGCTTTACGTTGTTTTACGTTGCCTTGCTTTACGTTGTCTTGCTTTACGTTCCTTTACGTTGCCTTGCTTTACGTTGCCTTGCTTTACGTTGCTTTACGTTGCATTACCTTGCCTTGCGTTGCCTTGCTTTACGTTGCCTTGCTTTACGTTGCTTTACGTAGCCTTTCTTTACGATGCCTTGCTTTACGTTGCTTTACGTTTCCTTGCTTTACGTTCCTTGCTTTACGTTGCCTTGCTTTACGTTGCTTTATGTTGCCTTGCTTTTCGTTGTAATACATTACGTTGCCTTCCCTTGCCTTGCTTTACATTGCCTTGCTTTACGTTGCCTTGTTTTAAGTTGCTTTACGTTGCCTTATTTTACGTTGCATTGCTTTACGTTTATTTACGTTGCCCTGCTTTACGTTGCCTTGCTTTACGTTGCCTTGCTTTACTTAGCTTTATGTTGCCTTGCTTTACGTTGCCTTGCTTTACGTTTCTTTACGTTGCCTTGCTTTACGTTGCCTTGCTTTACGTTGCTTTACGTTGCCTTGCTTTACGTTGCCTTGCTTTACATTGCCTTACGTTGCCTTACGTTGCCTTACTTTACGGTGCCTTGCTTTACGTTGCTTTACGTTTCCTTGATTTATGTTGCTTTACGTTGCCTTACTTTACGTTGCTTTACGTTGCCTTGCTTTACGTTGCTTTACGTTGCCTTGCTTTACGTTGCCTTACGGTGCCTTACTTTATGTTGCCTTGGTTTACGTTGCCTTACATTGCCTTATTTACGTTGCATTACTCTATGTTTCTTTACGTTGCCTTGCTTTACGTTGCCTTGCTTTACGTTGCTTTACGTTGCCTTAATTTACGTTGCCTTGTTTACGTTGCATTGATTTATGTTGCCTTACTTTACGTTGCCTTACGTTGCCTTAATTTACGTTGCCTTGCTTTACGTTGCTTTACGTTGCTTTGGTTTACGTTGCCTTGATTTACGTTGCTTTACGTTGCGTTGCTTTACCTTGTCTTGCTTTACGTTGCCTTGCATTACGTTGCCTTACTTTACGTTGCTTTATGTTGCTTTGCTTTACGTTGCCTTGCTTTACGTTGCTTTACGTTGCCTTGCTTTACGTTGCCGTGATTTACGTTGCTTAACATTGCCTTGCTTTACGTTCTCTTGACTTACGTTGCCTTGCTTTACGTTGCTTTACGTTGCCTTACTTTACGTTGCCTTGCTTTACGTTGCTTTACATTGCCTTACTTTACGTTGCCTTACGTAAACTTACTTTACGTAAACTTACTTTACGTTGCCTTACTTTACGTTGCTTTACGTTGCTTTACGTTGCCTTGCTTTACGTTGCCTTGCTTTAAGTTGCTTTACCTTGCCTTACTTTACGTTGCCTTGATTTACGTTGCTTTACGTTGCCTTACTTTACGTTGCCTTGCTTTACCTTGCCTAACTTTATGTTGCTTTACATTGCCTTACTTTACATTGCCTTACATTGCCTTACTTTACGTTGCCTTACATTGCCTTACTTTACGTTACCTTACTTTACGCTGCTTTACGTTGCCTTGCTTTACCTTGCTTTGCTTTAGGTTGCTTTACGTTGCCTTGCTTTACATTGCCTTGCTTTACATTGCTTTACGTTGTCTTGTTTTACATTTCTTTACGTTTCCTTACTTTACGTTGCCTTGCTTTACGTTGTCTTAATTTACGTTGCCTTACATTACCTTATTTACGTTGCCTTGCTTTAAGTTGCTTTACGTTGCCTTGCTTTACGTTGCTTTACGTTGCCTTACTTTACGTTGCCTTGCTTTACGTTGCTTTACGTTCCCTTACTTTACTTTGACTTGCCTTGCCTTGCTTTACGTTGCCTTGCCTTGCCTTGCTTTACGTTGCATTACATTGCCTTGCTTTACATTTCTTTACGTTGCCTTGCCTTGCTTTGCTTTACGTTGCTTTACGTTGCCTTGCTTTACGTTGCTTTACATTGCCTTGCTTTACGTTGCCTTGACTTGCCTTGCTTTACGTTGCCTTGCCTTGCCTTCCTTTATGTTGCTTTACGTTGCCTTGCTTCACGTTGCTTTACGATGCCTTGCTTTACGTTGCCTTGCCTTGCCTTGCTTTATGTTGCTTTACGTTGCCTTGGTTTACGTTGCTTTACGTTGCCTTGCTTTACGTTCCCTTGTCTTGCCTTGCTTTACGTTGCTTTACGTTGCCTTGCTTTACTTTGCTTTACGTTGCCTTGCTTTACGTTGCCATACCTTGCCTTGCTTTACATTGCTTTACGTTGCCTTGCTTTACGTTACCTTACTTTACGTTGATTTACGTTGCCTTGCTTTACCTTGCCTTGCTTTACGTTGCTTTACGTTGCCTTCCTTTACGTTGCCTTGCTTTACATTGCTTTACGTTGCCTTGCTTCACGTTGCCTTGCTTTACGTTGCTTTACGTTGCCTTACTTTAGGTTGCCTTGGTTTACGTTGCCTTACTTTAGGTTGCCTTGCTTTACGTTGCCTTACTTTACGTTGCTTTACGTTGCCTTACCTTACGTTGCCTTATGTTGCCTTACTTTCCTTTGCCTTGTTTTACGTTGCTTTACGTTGCCTTGCTTTACGTTGCCTTGCTTTACGTTGCTTTACGTTGCCTTACATTACGTTGCCTTGCTTTACGTTGCCTTAATTTATGTTGCTTTACGTTGCCTTACATTACGTTGCCTTGCTTTACGTTGCCTTGCTTTACTTTGCCTTACCTTACTTTGCCTTACGTTGCCTTACTTTACGTTGCCTTGCTTTACGTTGCTTTACGTTGCCTTGCTTTACGTTGTCTTGCTTTACGTTGCTTTACGTTGCCTTGCTTTACTTTGCCTTGTTTACGTTGCTTTACGTTGCCTTGCCTTACGTTGCCTTGTTTTAGGTTGCTTTACGTTGCCTTGCTTTATGTTGCCTTGCTTTACTTTGCCTTGCTGTACGTTGCTTTACGTTGCCTTTCTTTACGTTGCCTTACTTTACGATGCCTTGCTTTACATTGCTTTATTTTACGTTGCTTTACTTTGCCTTGCTTCACGTTGCTTTACGTTGCCTTTCTTTACGTTGCTTTACGTTGCCTTGCTTTACATTGCTTTATTTTACGTTGCTTTACTTTGCCTTGCTTCACATTGCTTTACGTTGCCTTTCTTTACGTTGCTTTACGTTGCCTTGCTTTACGTTGCTTTACGTTGCCTTTCCTTGCCTTGCTTTACGCTGCTTTACGTTGCCTTGCTTTACGTTGCCTTGCCTTGCCTTGCTTTACGTTGCTTTACATTGCCTTGCTTTGCCTTGTTTTACGTTGCCTTGCCTTGCTTTACGTTGCTTTACGTTGCATTGCTTTACGTTGCTTTACGTTGACTTGTTTGCGTTGCCTTTCCTTGCCTTGCTATACGTTTCTTTACGTTGCCTTGCTTCACGTTGCTTTACGTTGCCTTGATTTACGTTGCCTTGCCTTGCCTTGCTTTATGTTGCTGTACGTTGCCTTGGTTTACGTTGCTTTACGTTGCATTGCTTTACGTTGCCTTTCCTTACTTTACGTTGATTTACGTTGCCTTGCTTTACGTTGCCTTGCTTTACTTTGCTTTACGTTGCCTTGCTTTACGTTCCCATACCTTGCCTTGCTTTAAATTGCTTTACGTTGATTTACGTTGCCTTGCTTTACCTTTCCTTGCTTTACGTTGCTTTACGTTGCCTTGCTTTACGTTGCCTTGCTTTACTTTGCTTTACGTTGCCTTGCTTTACGTTGCCTTGCTTTACGTTGCTTTACGTTGCCTTACTTTAGGTTGCCTTGCTTTACGTTGCCTTACTTTACGTTGCTTTACGTTGCCTTACTTTACGTTGCCTTGCTTTACGTTGCCTTGCTTTACGTTGCCTTACCTTACGTTGCCTTACGTTGCCTTACTTTACGTTGCCTTGCTTTACATTGCTTTACGTTGCCTTGCTTTACGTTTTTTTACGTTGCCTTGCTTTACGTTGCCTTACTTTACGTTGCTTTACGTTGCCTTGCTTTACATTGCTTTACGTTGCCTTGCCTTACGTTGCCTTGCTTTAGGTTGCTTTACGTTGCCTTGATTTACATTGCCTTGCTTTACGTTGATTTACGTTGCCTTACGTTGCCTTGCCTTGCTTTATGTTGCTTTACGTTGCCTTGATTTACGTTGCTTTACGTTGCCTTGCTTTACGTTCCCTTGTCTTGCCTTGCTTTACGTTGCTTTACGTTGCGTTGCTTTACTTTGCTTTACGTTGCCTTGCTTTACGTTGCCATACCTTGCCTTGCTTTACATTGCTTTACGTTGCCTTGCTTTACGTTACCTTACTTTACGTTGATTTACGTTGCCTTGCTTTACCTTGCCTTGCTTTACGTTGCTTTACGTTGCCTTCCTTTACGTTGCCTTGCTTTACATTGCTTTACGTTGCCTTGCTTCACGTTGCCTTGCTTTACGTTGCTTTACGTTGCCTTACTTTAGGTTGCCTTGCTTTACGTTGCCTTACTTTACGTTGCTTTACGTTGCCATACTTTACGTTGCCTTGCTTTACGTTCCCTTACCTTACGTTGTCTTATGTTGCCTTACTTTCCGTTGCCTTGCTTTACGTTGCTTTACGTTGCCTTGCTTTACGTTGCCTTGCTTTACGTTGCTTTACGTTGCCTTACATTACGTTGCCTTGCTTTACGTTGCCTTAATTTATGTTGCTTTACGTTGCCTTACATTACGTTGCCTTGCTTTACGTTGCCTTGCTTTACTTTGCCTTACCTTACGTTGCCTTACGTTGCCTTACTTTACGTTGCCTTGCTTTACGTTGCTTTACGTTGCCTTGCTTTACGTTGTCTTGCTTTACGTTGCTTTACGTTGCCTTGCTTTACTTTGCCTTGTTTACGTTGCTTTACGTTGCCTTGCCTTACGTTGCCTTGTTTTAGGTTGCTTTACGCTGCCTTGCTTTATGTTGCCTTGCTTTACGTTGCCTTGCTGTACGTTGCTTTACGTTGCCTTTCTTTACGTTGCCTTACTTTACGTTGCCTTGCTTTACATTGCTTTATTTTACGTTGCTTTACGTTGCCTTGCTTCACGTTGCTTTACGTTGCCTTTCTTTACGTTGCTTTACGTTGCCTTGCTTTACGTTGCTTTACGTTGCCTTTCCTTGCCTTGCTTTACGCTGCTTTACGTTGCCTTGCTTTACGTTGCCTTGCCTTGCCTTGCTTTACGTTGCTTTACATTGCCTTGCTTTGCGTTGTTTTACGTTGCCTTGCCTTGCTTTACGATGCTTTACGTTTCATTGCTTTACGTTGCTTTACGTTGACTTGTTTGCGTTGCCTTTCCTTGCCTTGCTATACGTTTCTTTACGTTGCCTTGCTTCACGTTGCTTTACGTTGCCTTGCTTTACGTTGCCTTGCCTTGCCTTGCTTTATGTTGCTGTACGTTGCCTTGGTTTACGTTGCTTTACGTTGCATTGCTTTACGTTGCCTTTCCTTACTTTACGTTGCTTTACGTTGCCTTGCTTTACTTTGCTTTACGTTGCCTTGCTTTACGTTGCCATACCTTGCCTTGCTATACATTGCTTTACGTTGCCTTGCTTTACGTTGATTTACGTTGCCTTGCTTTACCTTTCCTTGCTTTACGTTGCTTTACGTTGCCTTGCTTTACGTTGCCTTGCTTTACTTTGCTTTACGTTGCCTTGCTTTACGTTGCCTTGCTTTACGTTGCTTTACGTTGCCTTACTTTAGGTTGCCTTGCTTTACGTTGCCTTACTTTACGTTGCTTTACGTTGCCTTACTTTACGTTGCCTTGCTTTACGTTGCCTTGCTTTACGTTGCCTTACCTTACGTTAACTTACGTTGCCTTACTTTACGTTGCCTTGCTTTACATTGCTTTACGTTGCCTTGCTTTACGTTTTTTTACGTTGCCTTGCTTTACGTTGCCTTACTTTACGTTGCTTTACGTTGCCTTGCTTTACATTGCTTTACATTGCCTTGCCTTACGTTGCCTTGCTTTAGGTTGCTTTACGTTGCTTTGATTTACATTGCCTTGCTTTACGTTGATTTACGTTGCCTTACGTTGCCTTGCCTTGCTTTATGTTGCTTTACGTTGCCTTGCTTTACGTTGCTTTACGTTGCCTTGCTTTACATTTTCTTGGTTTATGTTGCCTTGCTTTACGTTGCTTTACGTTGCCTTACGTTGCCTTGCTTTACGTTACATTACTTTGCCTTGCTTTACGTTGGTTTACGTTGCCTTGCTTTACATTGATTTACGTTGCCTTGCTTTACGTTGCTTTACGTTGCCTTGCTTTACGTTGCCTTGCTTTACGTTGCTTTACGTTGCCTTAATTTAGGTTGCCTTGCTATACGTTGCCTTATTTTACGTTGCTTTACGTTGCCTTACTTTACGTTGCCTTGCTTTACGTTGCCTTACCTTACGTTGCCTTATGTTGCCTTACTTTCCGTTGCCTTGCTTTACGTTGCCTTGCTTTACGTTGCTTTACGTTGCCTTACATTACGTTGACTTGCTTTACGTTGCCTTAATTTATGTTGCTTTATGTGGCCTTACATTACGTTGCCTTGCTTTACGTTGCTTTACGTTGCCTTGCTTTACGTTGCTTTACGTTGCCTTGCTTTACGTTGTCTTGCTTTACGTTGCTTTACGTTGCCTTGTTTACGTTGCTTTACGTTGCCTTGCCTTACGTTGCCTTGCTTTAGGTTGCTTTACGTTGCCTTGCTTTATGTTTCCTTGCTTTACGTTGCCTTGCTTTACGTTGCTTTACGTTGCCTTTCTTTACGTTGCCTTACTTTACGTTGCCTTGCTTTACATTGCTTTATTTTACGTTGCTTTACTTTGCCTTGCTTTTCGTTGCTTTACGTTGCCTTTCTTTACGTTGCTTTACGTTGCCTTGATTTACGTTGCTTTACGTTGCCTTTCCTTGCCTTGCTTTACGCTGCTTTACGTTGCCTTGCTTTACGTTGCCTTGCCTTGCCTTGCTTTACGTTGCTTTACATTGCCTTGCTTTGCGTTGTTTTACGTTGCCTTGCCTTGCTTTACGTTGCTTTACGTTGCATTGCTTTACGTTGCTTTACGTTGACTTGCTTTGCGTTGCCTTTCCTTGCCTTGCTATACGTTTCTTTACGTTGCCTTGCTTCACGTTGCTTTAAGTTGCCTTGCTTTACGTTGCCTTAATTTACGTTGCCTTGCCTTGCCTTGCTTTACGTTGCTTTACGTTGCCTTGATTTACGTTGCTTTTACGTTGCCTTGCTTTGCGTTGCCTTGCCTTGCCTTGCTTTATGTTGCTTTACGTTGCCTTGCTTCACGTTGCTTTACTTTGCCTTGATTTACGTTGCCTTGCCTTGCCTTGCTTTATGTTGCTGTACGTTGCCGTGGTTTACGTTGCCTTACGTTGCCTTAATTTACGTAGCATTTACTCTATGTTGCTTTACGTTGCCTTGCTTTACGTTGCCTTGCTTTACGTTGCTTTACGTTGCCTTACGTTGCTTTAATTTACGTTGCCTTGTTTACGTTGCCTTGATTTACGTTGCCTTACTTTACGTTGCCTTACGTTGCCTTACTTTACGTTGCCTTGCTTTACGTTGCTTTACGTTGCTTTGGTTTACGTTGCCTTGATTTACGTTGCTTTACGTTGCGTTGCTTTACCTGTCCTTGCTTTACGTTGCCTTGCATTACGTTGCCTTGCTTTACGTTGCTTTATGTTGCTTTGCTTTACGTTGCCTTGCTTTACGTTACCTTACGTTGCCTTACTTTACGTTGGTTTACGTTGCCTTGCTTTACATTTCCTTGCTTTACGTTAATTTACGTTGCCTTGCTTTACGTTGCCGTGATTTACGATGCTTAACATTGCCTTGCTTTACGTTCTCTTGACTTACGTTGCCTTGCTTTACGTTGCTTTAAGTTGCCTTACTTTACGTTGCCTTGCTTTACGTTGCTTTACATTGCCTTACTTTCGTTGCCTTACGTAAACTTACTTTACGTTGCCTTACTTTACGTTGCTTTACGTTGCCTTGCTTTACGTTGCTTTACGTTGCCTTGCTTTACATTGCCTTGCTTTAAGTTGCTTTACCTTGCCTTACTTTACGTTGCCTTGATTTACTTTGCTTTACGTTTCCTTACTTTACGTTGCCTTGCTTTACGTTGCCTTACTTTATGTTGCTTTACATTGCCTTACTTTACATTGCCTTACATTGCCTTACTTTACGTTGCCTTACATTGCCTTACTTTACGTTACCTTACTTTACGCTGCTTTACGTTGCCTTGCTTTACCTTGCTTTGCTTTAGGTTGCTTTACGTTGCCTTGCTTTACATTGCCTTGCTTTACGTTGCTTTACGTTGTCTTGTTTTACATTTCTTTACGTTGCCTTACTTTACGTTGCCTTGCTTTACTTTGCCTTACTTTACGTTGCCTTGCTTTACGTTGCTTTACGTTGCCTTGTTTTACGTTGCCTTGCTTTACGTTGCTTTACGTTCCCTTACTTTACGTTGCCTTGCCTTGCCTTGCTTTACGTTGCCTTGCCTTGCCTTCCTTTACGTTGCTTTACATTGCCTTGCTTTACGTTTCTTTACGTTGCCTTGCTTTACGTTGCCTTGCCTTGCTTTGCTTTACGTTGCTTTACGTTGCCTTGCTTTACGTTGCTTTATATTGCCTTGCTTTACGTTGCCTTGACTTTCCTTGCTTTACGTTGCCTTGCCTTGCCTTGCTTTACGTTGCTTTACGTTGCCTTGCTTTACGTTGCTTTACGTTGCCTTGCTTTACGTTACTTTACGTTGCCTTAGTTTACGTTGCATTACTCTACGTTGCTTTACGTTGCCTTGCTTTACGTTGCCTTGCTTTACTTAGCTTTACTTTGCCTTAATTTACGTTGTCTTTTTTACGTTGCCTTGATTTACGTTGCCTTACTTTACGTTGCTTTACGTTGCTTTGCTTTACGTTGCCTTGCTTTACGTTACCTTACGTTGCCTTACTTTACGTTGGTTTACGTTGCCTTGCTTTACGTTTCCTTGCTTTACGTTGATTTACGTTGCCTTGCTTTACGTTGCCTTGCTTTACGTTGCTTAACATTGCCTTACTTTACGTTCTCTTGACATACGTTGCCTTGCTTTACGTTGCTTTACGTTGCCTTACTTTACATTGCCTTGCTTTACGTTGCTTTACGTTGCCTTGCTTTGCTTTACGTTGCCTTGCTTTACGTTGCTTTACATTGCCTTACTTTACGTTGCCTTACGTACACTTACTTTACGTTGCCTTATTTTACGTTGCTTTACGTTGCCTTGCTTTTCGTTGCTTAACGTTGCCTTGCTTTACGTTGCCTTTCTTTACGTTGCTTTACATTGCCTTACATTACGTTGCCTTGCTTTACGTTGCTTTACATTGCCTTACTTTACGTTGCCTTGCTTTACGTTGCTTTACATTCCCTTACTTTACGTTGCCTTACGTAGCCTTACTTTACCTTGCCTTAATTTAGGTTGCTTTACGTTGCCTTGCTTTACGTTGCTTTACGTTGCCTTGCTTTACGTTGCCTTGCTTTACCTTTCCTTGCTTTACGTTGCTTTACGTTGCCTTGCTTTACGTTGCCTTTCTTTACTTTGCTTTACGTTGCCTTGCTTTACGTTGCCTTGCTTTACGTTGCTTTACGTTGCCTTACTTTAGGTTGCCTTGCTTTACGTTGCCTTACTTTACGTTGCTTTACATTGCCTTACTTTACGTTGCCTTGCTTTACGTTGCCTTGCTTTACGTTGCCTTACCTTACGTTGCCTTACGTTGCCTTACTTTACGTTGCCTTGCTTTACATTGCTTTATGTTGCCTTGCTTTACGTTTTTTTACGTTGCCTTGCTTTACGTTGCCTTACTTTACGTTGCTTTACGTTGCCTTGCTTTACATTGCTTTACGTTGCCTTGCCTTAAGTTGCCTTGCTTTAGGTTGCTTTACGTTGCCTTGATTTACATTGCCTTGCTTTACGTTGATTTACGTTGCCTTACGTTGCCTTGCCTTGCTTTATGTTGCTTTACGTTGCCTTGCTTTACGTCGCTTTACGTTGCCTTGCTTTACGTTTTCTTGGTTTATGTTGCCTTGCTTTACGTTGCTTTACGTTGCTTTACGTTGCCTTGCTTTACGTTACATTACTTTGCCTTGCTTTATGTTGGTTTACGTTGCCTTGCTTTACATTGCTTTACGTTGCCTTGCTTTACGTTGCTTTACGTTGCCTTGCTTTACGTTGCCTTGCTTTACGTTGCTTTACGTTGCCTTAATTTAGGTTGCCTTGCTATACGTTGCCTTAGTTTACGTTGCTTTACGTTGCCTTACTTTACGTTGCCTTGCTTTACGTTGCCTTACCTTACGCTGCCTTATGTTGCCTTACTTTCCGTTGCCTTGCTTTACGTTGCTTTACCTTGCCTTGCTTTACGTTGCTTTACGTTGCCTTACATTACGTTGACTTGCTTTACGTTGCCTTAATTTATGTTGCTTTATGTTGCCTTACATTACGTTGCCTTGCTTTACGTTGCTTTACGTTGCCTTGCTTTACGTTGCTTTACGTTGCCTTGCTTTACGTTGTCTTGCTTTACGTTGCTTTACGTTGCCTTGTTTACGTTGCTTTACGTTGCCTTGCCTTACGTTGCCTTGCTTTAGGTTGCTTTACGTTGCCTTGCTTTATGTTTCCTTGCTTTACGTTGCCTTGCTTTACGTTGCTTTACGTTGCCTTTCTTTACGTTGCCTTACTTTACGTTGCCTTGCTTTACATTGCTTTATTTTACGTTGCTTTACTTTGCCTTGCTTTTCGTTGCTTTACGTTGCCTTTCTTTACGTTGCTTTACGTTGCCTTGATTTACGTTGCTTTACGTTGCCTTTCCTTGCCTTGCTTTACGCTGCTTTACGTTGCCTTGCTTTACGTTGCCTTGCCTTGCCTTGCTTTACGTTGCTTTACATTGCCTTGCTTTGCGTTGTTTTACGTTGCCTTGCCTTGCTTTACGTTGCTTTACGTTGCATTGCTTTACGTTGCTTTACGTTGACTTGCTTTGCGTTGCCTTTCCTTTCCTTGCTATACGTTTCTTTACGTTGCCTTGCTTCACGTTGCTTTAAGTTGCCTTGCTTTACGTTGCCTTAATTTACGTTGCCTTGCCTTGCCTTGCTTTACGTTGCTTTACGTTGCCTTGATTTACGTTGCTTTACGTTGCCTTGCTTTGTGTTGCCTTGCCTTGCCTTGCTTTATTTTGCTTTACGTTGCCTTGCTTCACGTTGCTTTACTTTGCCTTGATTTACGTTGCCTTGCCTTGCCTTGCTTTCTGTTGCTGTACGTTGCCTTGGTTTACGTTACTTTACGTTGCATTGCTTTACGTTGCCTTTCCTTACTTTTCGTTGCTTTACGTTGCCTTGCTTTACGTTGCCTTACGGTGCCTTACTTTATGTTGCCGTGGTTTACGTTGCCTTACGTTGCCTTACTTTACGTAGCATTTACTCTATGTTGCTTTACGTTGCCTTGCTTTACGTTGCCTTGCTTAACGTTGCTTTACGTTGCCTTACGTTGCTTTAATTTACGTTGCCTTGTTTACGTTGCCTTGATTTACGTTGCCTTACTTTACGTTGCCTTACGTTGCCTTACTTTACGTTGCCTTGCTTTACGTTTTTTTACGTTGCCTTGCTTTACGTTGCCTTACTTTACGTTGCTTTACGTTGCCTTGCTTTACATTGCTTTACGTTGCCTTGCCTTACGTTGCCTTGCTTTAGGTTGCTTTACGTTGCCTTGATTTACATTGCCTTGCTTTACGTTGATTTACGTTGCCTTACGTTGCCTTGCCTTGCTTTATGTTGCTTTACGTTGCCTTGCTTTACGTTGCTTTACGTTGCCTTGCTTTACGTTTTCTTGGTTTATGTTGCCTTGCTTTACGTTGCTTTACGTTGCCTTACGTTGCCTTGCTTTACGTTACATTACTTTGCCTTGCTTTACGTTGCTTTACGTTGCCTTGCTTTACGTTGCCTTGCTTTACGTTGCTTTACGTTGCCTTAATTTAGGTTGCCTTGCTATACGTTGCCTTAGTTTACGTTGCTTTACGTTGCCTTACTTTACGTTGCCTTGCTTTACGTTGCCTTACCTTACGCTGCCTTATGTTGCCTTACTTTCCGTTGCCTTGCTTTACGTTGCTTTACGTTGCCTTGCTTTACGTTGCCTTGCTTTACGTTGCTTTACGTTGCCTTACATTACGTTGACTTGCTTTACGTTGCCTTGCTTTACGTTGCTTTACGTTGCCTTGCTTTACGTTGTCTTGCTTTACGTTGCTTTACGTTGCCTTGTTTACGTTGCTTTACGTTGCCTTGCCTTACGTTGCCTTGCTTTAGGTTGCTTTACGTTGCCTTGCTTTATGTTTCCTTGCTTTACGTTGCCTTGCTTTACGTTGCTTTACGTTGCCTTTCTTTACGTTGCCTTACTTTACGTTGCCTTGCTTTACATTGCTTTATTTTACGTTGCTTTACTTTGCCTTGCTTTTCGTTGCTTTACGTTGCCTTTCTTTACGTTGCTTTACGTTGCCTTGATTTACGTTGCTTTACGTTGCCTTTCCTTGCCTTGCTTTACGCTGCTTTACGTTGCCTTGCTTTACGTTGCCTTGCCTTGCCTTGCTTTACGTTGCTTTACATTGCCTTGCTTTGCGTTGTTTTACGTTGCCTTGCCTTGCTTTACGTTGCTTTACGTTGCATTGCTTTACGTTGCTTTACGTTGACTTGCTTTGCGTTGCCTTTCCTTGCCTTGCTATACGTTTCTTTACGTTGCCTTGCTTCACGTTGCTTTAAGTTGCCTTGCTTTACGTTGCCTTAATTTACGTTGCCTTGCCTTGCCTTGCTTTACGTTGCTTTACGTTGCCTTGATTTACGTTGCTTTACGTTGCCTTGCTTTGCGTTGCCTTGCCTTGCCTTGCTTTATGTTGCTTTACGTTGCCTTGCTTCACGTTGCTTTACTTTGCCTTGATTTACGTTGCCTTGCCTTGCCTTGCTTTATGTTGCTGTACGTTGCCTTGGTTTACGTTACTTTACGTTGCATTGCTTTACGTTGCCTTTCCTTACTTTTCGTTGCTTTACGTTGCCTTGCTTTACGTTGCCTTACGGTGCCTTACTTTATGTTGCCGTGGTTTACGTTGCCTTACGTTGCCTTACTTTACGTAGCATTTACTCTATGTTGCTTTACGTTGCCTTGCTTTACGTTGCCTTGCTTTACGTTGCTTTACGTTGCCTTACGTTGCTTTAATTTACGTTGCCTTGTTTACGTTGCCTTGATTTACGTTGCCTTACTTTACGTTGCCTTACGTTGCCTTACTTTACGTTGCCTTGCTTTACGTTGCTTTACGTTGCTTTGGTTTACGTTGCCTTGATTTACGTTGCTTTACGTTGCATTGCTTTACCTGTCCTTGCTTTACGTTGCCTTGCATTACGTTGCCTTGCTTTACGTTGCTTTATGTTGCTTTGCTTTACGTTGCCTTGCTTTACGTTACCTTACGTTGCCTTACTTTACGTTGGTTTACGTTGCCTTGCTTTACGTTGCCGTGATTTACGATGCTTAACATTGCCTTGCTTTACGTTCCCTTGACTTACGTTGCCTTGCTTTACGTTGCTTTAAGTTGCCTTACTTTACATTGCCTTGCTTTACGTTGCTTTACATTGCCTTACTTTACGTTGCCTTACGTAAACTTACTTTACGTTGCCTTACTTTACGTTGCTTTACGTTGCCTTGCTTTACGTTGCTTTACGTTGCCTTGCTTTACGTTGCCTTGCTTTAAGTTGCTTTACCTTGCCTTACTTTACGTTGCCTTGATTTACTTTGCTTTACGTTGCCTTACTTTACGTTGCCTTGCTTTACGTTGCCTTACTTTATGTTGCTTTACATTGCCTTACTTTACATTGCCTTACATTGCCTTACTTTACGTTGCCTTACATTGCCTTACTTTACGTTACCTTACTTTACGCTGCTTTACGTTGCCTTGCTTTACCTTGCTTTGCTTTAGGTTGCTTTACGTTGCCTTGCTTTACATTGCCTTGCTTTACGTTGCTTTACGTTGTCTTGTTTTACATTTCTTTACGTTGCCTTACTTTACGTTGCCTTGCTTTACTTTGCCTTACTTTACGTTGCCTTGCTTTACGTTGCTTTACGTTGCCTTGTTTTAAGTTGCCTTGCTTTACGTTGCTTTACGTTCCCTTACTTTACGTTGCCTTGCCTTGCCTTGCTTTACGTTGCCTTGCCTTGCCTTCCTTTACGTTGCTTTACATAGCCTTGCTTTACGTTTCTTTACGTTGCCTTGCTTTACGTTGCCTTGCCTTGCTTTGCTTTACGTTGCTTTACGTTGCCTTGCTTTACGTTGCTTTACATTGCCTTGCTTTACATTGCCTTGACTTGCCTTGCTTTACGTTGCCTTGCCTTGCCTTGCTTTACGTTGCTTTACGTTGCCTTGCTTTACGTTGCTTTACGTTGCCTTGCTTTACGTTACTTTACGTTGCCTTAGTTTACGTTGCATTACTCTACGTTGCTTTACGTTGCCTTGCTTTACGTTGCCTTGCTTTACGTTGCTTTACTTTGCCTTAATTTACGTTGCCTTTTTTACGTTGCCTTGATTTACGTTGCCTTACTTTACGTTGCTTTACGTTGCTTTGCTTTACGTTGCCTTGCTTTACGTTATCTTACGTTGCCTTACTTTACGTTGGTTTACGTTGCCTTGCTTTACGTTTCCTTGCTTTACGTTGATTTACGTTGCCTTGCTTTACGTTGCCTTGCTTTACGTTGCTTAACATTGCCTTACTTTACGTTCTCTTGACTTACGTTGCCTTGCTTTACGTTGCTTTACGTTGCCTTACTTTACATTGCCTTGCTTTACGTTGCTTTACGTTGCCTTGCTTTGCTTTACGTTGCCTTGCTTTACGTTGCTTTACATTGCCTTACTTTACGTTGCCTTACGTACACTTACTTTACGTTGCCTTATTTTACGTTGCTTTACGTTGCCTTGCTTTTCGTTGCTTAACGTTGCCTTGCTTTACGTTGCCTTTCTTTACGTTGCTTTACATTGCCTTACATTACGTTGCCTTGCTTTACGTTGCTTTACATTGCCTTACTTTACGTTGCCTTGCTTTACGTTGCTTTACATTCCCTTACTTTACGTTGCCTTACGTAGCCTTACTTTACCTTGCCTTAATTTAGGTTGCTTTACGTTGCCTTGCTTTACGTTGCTTTACGTTGCCTTGCTTTACGTTGCCTTGCTTTACGTTGCTTTACGTTGACTTGCCTTGCCTTGCTTTACGTTTCCTTGCCTTGCTTTACGTAGCTTTACGTTGCCTTGCTTTACATTGCTTTAGGTTGTTTTACGTTGCCTTGCTTTACGTTGCCTTGCTTTACATTGACTTACGTTGCCTTCCTTTACATTGCCTTGCTTTACGTTGCTTTACGTTGCCTTGCTTTACGTTGCTTTACGTTGCCTTGCTTTACGTTGCTTTACGTTGCCTTGGTTTACGTTACCTTGCTTTAGGTTGCCTTGCTTTAGTTTGCCTTATGTTGCCTTGCTTTATGTTGCCTTGTTTTACGTTGCTTTACGTTTCCTTGCTTTACGTTGCTTTACGTTGTCTTGCTTTACGTTTCCATGCTTTACGTTTCCTTGATTTATGTTGCTTTACGTTGCCTTACTTTACGTTGCCTTACGTTGCCTTAATTTACGTTGCCTTGCTTTACGTTGCTTTACGTTGCCTTACTTTATGTTGCCGTGGTTTACGTTGCCTTACGTTGCCTTACTTTACGTAGCATTTACTCTATGTTGCTTTACGTTGCCTTGCTTTACATTGCCTTGCTTTACGTTGCTTTACGTTGCCTTATGTTGCTTTAATTTACGTTGCCTTGTTTACGTTGCCTTGATTTACGTTGCCTTACTTTACGTTGCCTTACGTTGCCTTACTTTACGTTGCCTTGCTTTACGTTGCTTTACGTTGCTTTGGTTTACGTTGCCTTGATTTACGTTGCTTTACGTTGCGTTGCTTTACCTGTCCTTGCTTTACGTTGCCTTGCATTACGTTGCCTTGCTTTACGTTGCTTTATGTTGCTTTGCTTTACGTTGCCTTGCTTTACGTTACCTTACGTTGCCTTACTTTACGTTGGTTTACGTTGCCTTGCTTTACGTTTCCTTGCTTTACGTTGATTTACGTTGCCTTGCTTTACGTTGCCGTGATTTACGATGCTTAACGTTGCCTTGCTTTACGTTCTCTTGACTTACGTTGCCTTGCTTTACGTTGCTTTAAGTTGCCTTACTTTACGTTGCCTTGCTTTACGTTGCTTTACATTGCCTTACTTTACGTTGCCTTACGAAAACTTACTTTACGTTGCCTTACTTTACGTTGCTTTACGTTGCCTTGCTTTACGTTGCTTTACGTTGCCTTGCTTTAAGTTGCTTTACGTTGCCTTACTTTACGTTGCCTTGATTTACGTTGCTTTACGTTGCCTTACTTTACGTTGCCTTGCTTTACGTTGCCTTACTTTATGTTGCTTTACATTGCCTTACTTTACATTGCCTTACATTGCCTTACTTTACGTTGCCTTACATTGCCTTACTTTACGTTACCTTACTTTACGCTGCTTTACGTTGCCTTGCTTTACCTTGCTTTGCTTTAGGTTGCTTTACGTTGCCTTGCTTTACATTGCCTTGCTTTACGTTGCTTTACGTTGTCTTGTTTTACATTTCTTTACGTTGCCTTACTTTACGTTGCCTTGCTTTACTTTGCCTTACTTTACGTTGCCTTGCTTTACGTTGCTTTACGTTGCCTTGTTTTAAGTTGCCTTGCTTTACGTTGCTTTACGTTCCCTTACTTTACGTTGCCTTGCCTTGCCTTGCTTTACGTTGCCTTGCCTTGCCTTCCTTTACGGTGCTTTACATTGCCTTGCTTTACGTTTCTTTACGTTGCCTTGCTTTACGTTGCCTTGCCTTGCTTTGCTTTACGTTGCTTTACGTTGCCTTGCTTTACGTTGCTTTACATTGCCTTGCTTTACATTGCCTTGACTTGCCTTGCTTTACGTTGCCTTGCCTTGCCTTGCTTTACGTTGCTTTACGTTGCCTTGCTTTACGTTGCTTTACGTTGCCTTGCTTTACGTTACTTTACGTTGCCTTAGTTTACGTTGCATTACTCTACGTTGCTTTACGTTGCCTTGCTTTACGTTGCCTTGCTTTACGTTGCTTTACTTTGCCTTAATTTACGTTGCCTTTTTTACGTTGCCTTGATTTACGTTGCCTTACTTTACGTTGCTTTACGTTGCTTTGCTTTACGTTGCCTTGCTTTACGTTATCTTACGTTGCCTTACTTTACGTTGGTTTACGTTGCCTTGCTTTACGTTTCCTTGCTTTACGTTGATTTACGTTGCCTTGCTTTACGTTGCCTTGCTTTACGTTGCTTAACATTGCCTTACTTTACGTTCTCTTGACTTACGTTGCCTTGCTTTACGTTGCTTTACGTTGCCTTACTTTACATTGCCTTGCTTTACGTTGCTTTACGTTGCCTTGCTTTGCTTTACGTTGCCTTGCTTTACGTTGCTTTACATTGCCTTACTTTACGTTGCCTTACGTACACTTACTTTACGTTGCCTTATTTTACGTTGCTTTACGTTGCCTTGCTTTTCGTTGCTTAACGTTGCCTTGCTTTACGTTGCCTTTCTTTACGTTGCTTTACATTGCCTTACATTACGTTGCCTTGCTTTACGTTGCTTTACATTGCCTTACTTTACGTTGCCTTGCTTTACGTTGCTTTACATTCCCTTACTTTACGTTGCCTTACGTAGCCTTACTTTACCTTGCCTTAATTTAGGTTGCTTTACGTTGCCTTGCTTTACGTTGCTTTACGTTGCCTTGCTTTACGTTGCCTTGCTTTACGTTGCTTTACGTTGACTTGCCTTGCCTTGCTTTACGTTTCCTTGCCTTGCTTTACGTAGCTTTACGTTGCCTTGCTTTACATTGCTTTAGGTTGTTTTACGTTGCCTTGCTTTACCTTGCCTTGCTTTACATTGACTTACGTTGCCTTCCTTTACATTGCCTTGCTTTACGTTGCTTTACGTTGCCTTGCTTTACGTTGCTTTACGTTGCCTTGCTTTACGTTGCTTTACGTTGCCTTGGTTTACGTTACCTTGCTTTAGGTTGCCTTGCTTTAGTTTGCCTTATGTTGCCTTGCTTTATGTTGCCTTGTTTTACGTTGCTTTACGTTTCCTTGCTTTACGTTGCTTTACGTTGTCTTGCTTTACGTTTCCATGCTTTACGTTTCCTTGATTTATGTTGCTTTACGTTGCCTTACTTTACGTTGCCTTACGTTGCCTTAATTTACGTTGCCTTGCTTTACGTTGCTTTACGTTGCCTTACTTTATGTTGCCGTGGTTTACGTTGCCTTACGTTGCCTTACTTTACGTAGCATTTACTCTATGTTGCTTTACGTTGCCTTGCTTTACATTGCCTTGCTTTACGTTGCTTTACGTTGCCTTATGTTGCTTTAATTTACGTTGCCTTGTTTACGTTGCCTTGATTTACGTTGCCTTACTTTACGTTGCCTTACGTTGCCTTACTTTACGTTGCCTTGCTTTACGTTGCTTTACGTTGCTTTGGTTTACGTTGCCTTGATTTACGTTGCTTTACGTTGCGTTGCTTTACCTGTCCTTGCTTTACGTTGCCTTGCATTACGTTGCCTTGCTTTACGTTGCTTTATGTTGCTTTGCTTTACGTTGCCTTGCTTTACGTTACCTTACGTTGCCTTACTTTACGTTGGTTTACGTTGCCTTGCTTTACGTTTCCTTGCTTTACGTTGATTTACGTTGCCTTGCTTTACGTTGCCGTGATTTACGATGCTTAACGTTGCCTTGCTTTACGTTCTCTTGACTTACGTTGCCTTGCTTTACGTTGCTTTAAGTTGCCTTACTTTACGTTGCCTTGCTTTACGTTGCTTTACATTGCCTTACTTTACGTTGCCTTACGAAAACTTACTTTACGTTGCCTTACTTTACGTTGCTTTACGTTGCCTTGCTTTACGTTGCTTTACGTTGCCTTGCTTTAAGTTGCTTTACGTTGCCTTACTTTACGTTGCCTTGATTTACGTTGCTTTACGTTGCCTTACTTTACGTTGCCTTGCTTTACGTTGCCTTACTTTATGTTGCTTTACATTGCCTTACTTTACATTGCCTTACATTGCCTTACTTTACGTTGCCTTACATTGCCTTACTTTACGTTACCTTACTTTACGCTGCTTTACGTTGCCTTGCTTTACCTTGCTTTGCTTTAGGTTGCTTTACGTTGCCTTGCTTTACATTGCCTTGCTTTACGTTGCTTTACGTTGTCTTGTTTTACATTTCTTTACGTTGCCTTACTTTACGTTGCCTTGCTTTACTTTGCCTTACTTTACGTTGCCTTGCTTTACGTTGCTTTACGTTGCCTTGTTTTAAGTTGCCTTGCTTTACGTTGCTTTACGTTCCCTTACTTTACGTTGCCTTGCCTTGCCTTGCTTTACGTTGCCTTGCCTTGCCTTCCTTTACGGTGCTTTACATTGCCTTGCTTTACGTTTCTTTACGTTGCCTTGCTTTACGTTGCCTTGCCTTGCTTTGCTTTACGTTGCTTTACGTTGCTTTACGTTGCCTTGCTTTACGTTGCTTTACATTGCCTTGCTTTACATTGCCTTGACTTGCCTTGCTTTACGTTGCCTTGCCTTGCCTTGCTTTACGTTGCTTTACGTTGCCTTGCTTTACGTTGCTTTACGTTGCCTTGCTTTACGTTACTTTACGTTGCCTTAGTTTACGTTGCATTACTCTACGTTGCTTTACGTTGCCTTGCTTTACGTTGCCTTGCTTTACGTTGCTTTACTTTGCCTTAATTTACGTTGCCTTTTTTACGTTGCCTTGATTTACGTTGCCTTACTTTACGTTGCTTTACGTTGCTTTGCTTTACGTTGCCTTGCTTTACGTTATCTTACGTTGCCTTACTTTACGTTGGTTTACGTTGCCTTGCTTTACGTTTCCTTGCTTTACGTTGATTTACGTTGCCTTGCTTTACGTTGCCTTGCTTTACGTTGCTTAACATTGCCTTACTTTACGTTCTCTTGACTTACGTTGCCTTGCTTTACGTTGCTTTACGTTGCCTTACTTTACATTGCCTTGCTTTACGTTGCTTTACGTTGCCTTGCTTTGCTTTACGTTGCCTTGCTTTACGTTGCTTTACATTGCCTTACTTTACGTTGCCTTACGTACACTTACTTTACGTTGCCTTATTTTACGTTGCTTTACGTTGCCTTGCTTTTCGTTGCTTAACGTTGCCTTGCTTTACGTTGCCTTTCTTTACGTTGCTTTACATTGCCTTACATTACGTTGCCTTGCTTTACGTTGCTTTACATTGCCTTACTTTACGTTGCCTTGCTTTACGTTGCTTTACATTCCCTTACTTTACGTTGCCTTACGTAGCCTTACTTTACCTTGCCTTAATTTAGGTTGCTTTACGTTGCCTTGCTTTACGTTGCTTTACGTTGCCTTGCTTTACGTTGCCTTGCTTTACGTTGCTTTACGTTGACTTGCCTTGCCTTGCTTTACGTTTCCTTGCCTTACTTTACGTAGCTTTACGTTGCCTTGCTTTACATTGCTTTAGGTTGTTTTACGTTGCCTTGCTTTACCTTGCCTTGCTTTACATTGACTTACGTTGCCTTCCTTTACATTGCCTTGCTTTACGTTGCTTTACGTTGCCTTGCTTTACGTTGCTTTACGTTGCCTTGCTTTACGTTGCTTTACGTTGCCTTGGTTTACGTTACCTTGCTTTAGGTTGCCTTGCTTTAGTTTGCCTTATGTTGCCTTGCTTTATGTTGCCTTGTTTTACGTTGCTTTACGTTTCCTTGCTTTACGTTGCTTTACGTTGCCTTGCTTTACGTTTCCATGCTTTACGTTTCCTTGATTTATGTTGCTTTACGTTGCCTTACTTTACGTTGCCTTACGTTGCCTTAATTTACGTTGCCTTGCTTTACGTTGCTTTACGTTGCCTTACTTTATGTTGCCGTGGTTTACGTTGCCTTACGTTGCCTTACTTTACGTAGCATTTACTCTATGTTGCTTTACGTTGCCTTGCTTTACATTGCCTTGCTTTACGTTGCTTTACGTTGCCTTATGTTGCTTTAATTTACGTTGCCTTGTTTACGTTGCCTTGATTTACGTTGCCTTACTTTACGTTGCCTTAAGTTGCCTTACTTTACGTTGCCTTGCTTTACGTTGCTTTACGTTGCTTTGGTTTACGTTGCCTTGATTTACGTTGCTTTACGTTGCATTGCTTTACCTGTCCTTGCTTTACGTTGCCTTGCATTACGTTGCCTTGCTTTACGTTGCTTTATGTTGCTTTGCTTTACGTTGCCTTGCTTTACGTTACCTTACGTTGCCTTACTTTACGTTGGTTTACGTTGCCTTGCTTTACGTTTCCTTGCTTTACGTTGATTTACGTTGCCTTGCTTTACGTTGCCGTGATTTACGATGCTTAACGTTGCCTTGCTTTACGTTCTCTTGACTTACGTTGCCTTGCTTTACGTTGCTTTAAGTTGCCTTACTTTACGTTGCCTTGCTTTACGTTGCTTTACATTGCCTTACTTTACGTTGCCTTACGAAAACTTACTTTACGTTGCCTTACTTTACGTTGCTTTACGTTGCCTTGCTTTACGTTGCTTTACGTTGCCTTGCTTTACGTTGCCTTGCTTTAAGTTGCTTTACGTTGCCTTACTTTACGTTGCCTTGATTTACGTTGCTTTACGTTGCCTTACTTTACGTTGCCTTGCTTTACGTTGCCTTACTTTATTTTGCTTTACATTGCCTTACTTTACATTGCCTTACATTGCCTTACTTTACGTTGCCTTACATTGCCTTACTTTACGTTACCTTACTTTACGCTGCTTTACGTTGCCTTGCTTTACCTTGCTTTGCTTTAGGTTGCTTTACGTTGCCTTGCTTTACATTGCCTTGCTTTACGTTGCTTTACGTTGTCTTGTTTTACATTTCTTTACGTTGCCTTACTTTACGTTGCCTTGCTTTACTTTGCCTTACTTTACGTTGCCTTGCTTTACGTTGCTTTACGTTGCCTTGTTTTAAGTTGCCTTGCTTTACGTTGCTTTACGTTCCCTTACTTTACGTTGCCTTGCCTTGCCTTGCTTTACGTTGCCTTGCCTTGCTTTGCTTTACGTTGCCTTGCCTTGCTTTGCTTTACGTTGCTTTACGTTGCCTTGCTTTACGTTGCTTTACATTGCCTTGCTTTACGTTGCCTTGACTTGCCTTGCTTTACGTTGCCTTGCCTTGCCTTGCTTTACGTTGCTTTACGTTGCCTTGCTTTACGTTGCTTTACGTTGCCTTGCTTTACGTTACTTTACGTTGCCTTAGTTTACGTTGCATTACTCTACGTTGCTTTACGTTGCCTTGCTTTACGTTGCCTTGCTTTACGTTGCTTTACTTTGCCTTAATTTACGTTGCCTTTTTTACGTTGCCTTGATTTACGTTGCCTTACTTTACGTTGCTTTACGTTGCTTTGCTTTACGTTGCCTTGCTTTACGTTACCTTACGTTGCCTTACTTTACGTTGGTTTACGTTGCCTTGCTTTACGTTTCCTTGCTTTACGTTGATTTACGTTGCCTTGCTTTACGTTGCCTTGCTTTACGTTGCTTAACATTGCCTTACTTTACGTTCTCTTGACTTACGTTGCCTTGCTTTACGTTGCTTTACGTTGCCTTTACTTTACGTTGCCTTATTTTACGTTGCTTTACGTTGCCTTGCTTTTCGTTGCTTAACGTTGCCTTGCTTTACGTTGCCTTTCTTTACGTTGCTTTACATTGCCTTACATTACGTTGCCTTGCTTTACGTTGCTTTACATTGCCTTACTTTACGTTGCCTTGCTTTACGTTGCTTTACATTCCCTTACTTTACGTTGCCTTACGTAGCCTTACTTTACCTTGCCTTAATTTAGGTTGCTTTACGTTGCCTTGCTTTACGTTGCTTTACGTTGCCTTGCTTTACGTTGCCTTGCTTTACCTTTCCTTGCTTTACGTTGCTTTACGTTGCCTTGCTTTACGTTGCCTTGCTTTACTTTGCTTTACGTTGCCTTGCTTTACGTTGCCTTGCTTTACGTTGCTTTACGTTGCCTTACTTTAGGTTGCCTTGCTTTACGTTGCCTTACTTTACGTTGCTTTACGTTGCCTTACTTTACGTTGCCTTGCTTTACGTTGCCTTGCTTTACGTTGCCTTACCTTACGTTGCCTTACGTTGCCTTACTTTACGTTGCCTTGCTTTACATTGCTTTACGTTGCCTTGCTTTACGTTTTTTTACGTTGCCTTGCTTTACGTTGCCTTACTTTACGTTGCTTTACGTTGCCTTGCTTTACATTGCTTTACGTTGCCTTGCCTTACGTTGCCTTGCTTTAGGTTGCTTTACGTTGCCTTGATTTACATTGCCTTGCTTTACGTTGATTTACGTTGCCTTACGTTGCCTTGCCTTGCATTATGTTGCTTTACGTTGCCTTGCTTTACGTTGCTTTACGTTGCCTTGCTTTACGTTTTCTTGGTTTATGTTGCCTTGCTTTACGTTGCTTTACGTTGCCTTACGTTGCCTTGCTTTACGTTACATTACTTTGCTTGCTTTACGTTGGTTTACGTTGCCTTGCTTTACATTGCTTTACGTTGCCTTGCTTTACGTTGCCTTGCTTTACGTTGCTTTACGTTGCCTTGCTTTACGTTGCCTTGCTTTACGTTGCTTTACGTTGCCTTAATTTAGGTTGCCTTGCTATACGTTGCCTTAGTTTACGTTGCTTTACGTTGCCTTACTTTACGTTGCCTTGCTTTACGTTGCCTTACCTTACGCTGCCTTATGTTGCCTTACTTTCCGTTGCCTTGCTTTACGTTGCTTTACGTTGCCTTGCTTTACGTTGCCTTGCTTTACGTTGCTTTACGTTGCCTTACATTACGTTGACTTGCTTTACGTTGCCTTAATTTATGTTGCTTTATGTTGCCTTACATTACGTTGCCTTGCTTTACGTTGCTTTACGTTGCCTTACATTACGTTGACTTGCTTTACGTTGCCTTAATTAATGTTGCTTTATGTGGCCTTACATTACGTTGCCTTGCTTTACGTTGCTTTACGTTGCCTTGCTTTACGTTGCTTTACGTTGCCTTGCTTTACGTTGTCTTGCTTTACGTTGCTTTACGTTGCCTTGTTTACGTTGCTTTACGTTGCCTTGCCTTACGTTGCCTTGCTTTAGGTTGCTTTACGTTGCCTTGCTTTATGTTTCCTTGCTTTACGTTGCCTTGCTTTACGTTGCTTTACGTTGCCTTTCTTTACGTTGCCTTACTTTACGTTGCCTTGCTTTACATTGCTTTATTTTACGTTGCTTTACGTTGCCTTGCTTTTCGTTGCTTTACGTTGCCTTTCTTTACGTTGCTTTACGTTGCCTTGATTTAAGTTGCTTTACGTTGCCTTTCCTTGCCTTGCTTTACGCTGCTTTACGTTGCCTTGCTTTACGTTGCCTTGCCTTGCCTTGCTTTACGTTGCTTTACATTGCCTTGCTTTGCGTTGTTTTACGTTGCCTTGCCTTGCTTTACGTTGCTTTACGTTGCATTGCTTTACGTTGCTTTACGTTGACTTGCTTTGCGTTGCCTTTCCTTGCCTTGCTATACGTTTCTTTACGTTGCCTTGCTTCACGTTGCTTTAAGTTGCCTTGCTTTACGTTGCCTTAATTTACGTTGCCTTGCCTTGCCTTGCTTTACGTTGCTTTACGTTGCCTTGATTTACGTTGCTTTACGTTGCCTTGCTTTGCGTTGCCTTGCCTTGCCTTGCTTTATGTTGCTGTACGTTGCCTTGGTTTACGTTACTTTACGTTGCATTGCTTTACGTTGCCTTTCCTTACTTTTCGTTGCTTTACGTTGCCTTGCTTTACGTTGCCTTACGGTGCCTTACTTTATGTTGCCGTGGTTTACGTTGCCTTACGTTGCCTTACTTTACGTAGCATTTACTCTATGTTGCTTTACGTTGCCTTGCTTTACGTTGCCTTGCTTTACGTTGCTTTACGTTGCCTTACGTTGCTTTAATTTACGTTGCCTTGTTTACGTTGCCTTGATTTACGTTGCCTTACTTTACGTTGCCTTACGTTGCCTTACTTTACGTTGCCTTGCTTTACGTTTTTTTACGTTGCCTTGCTTTACGTTGCCTTACTTTACGTTGCTTTACGTTGCCTTGCTTTACATTGCTTTACGTTGCCTTGCCTTACGTTGCCTTGCTTTAGGTTGCTTTACGTTGCCTTGATTTACATTGCCTTGCTTTACGTTGATTTACGTTGCCTTACGTTGCCTTGCCTTGCTTTATGTTGCTTTACGTTGCCTTGCTTTACGTTGCTTTACGTTGCCTTGCTTTACGTTTTCTTGGTTTATGTTGCCTTGCTTTACGTTGCTTTACGTTGCCTTACGTTGCCTTGCTTTACGTTACATTACTTTGCCTTGCTTTACGTTGCTTTACGTTGCCTTACTTTACGTTGCCTTGCTTTACGTTGCTTTACGTTGCCTTAATTTAGGTTGCCTTGCTATACGTTGCCTTAGTTTACGTTGCTTTACGTTGCCTTACTTTACGTTGCCTTGCTTTACGTTGCCTTACCTTACGCTGCCTTATGTTGCCTTACTTTCCGTTGCCTTGCTTTACGTTGCTTTACGTTGCCTTGCTTTACGTTGCCTTGCTTTACGTTGCTTTACGTTGCCTTACATTACGTTGACTTGCTTTACGTTGCCTTAATTTATGTTGCTTTATGTGGCCTTACATTACGTTGCCTTGCTTTACGTTGCTTTACGTTGCCTTGCTTTACGTTGTTTTACGTTGCCTTGCTTTACGTTGTCTTGCTTTACGTTGCTTTACGTTGCCTTGTTTACGTTGCTTTACGTTGCCTTGCCTTACGTTGCCTTGCTTTAGGTTGCTTTACGTTGCCTTGCTTTATGTTTCCTTGCTTTACGTTGCCTTGCTTTACGTTGCTTTACGTTGCCTTTCTTTACGTTGCCTTACTTTACGTTGCCTTGCTTTACATTGCTTTATTTTACGTTGCTTTACTTTGCCTTGCTTTTCGTTGCTTTACGTTGCCTTTCTTTACGTTGCTTTACGTTGCCTTGATTTACGTTGCTTTACGTTGCCTTTCCTTGCCTTGCTTTACGCTGCTTTACGTTGCCTTGCTTTACGTTGCCTTGCCTTGCCTTGCTTTACGTTGCTTTACATTGCCTTGCTTTGCGTTGTTTTACGTTGCCTTGCCTTGCTTTACGTTGCTTTACGTTGCATTGCTTTACGTTGCTTTACGTTGACTTGCTTTGCGTTGCCTTTCCTTGCCTTGCTATACGTTTCTTTACGTTGCCTTGCTTCACGTTGCTTTAAGTTGCCTTGCTTTACGTTGCCTTAATTTACGTTGCCTTGCCTTGCCTTGCTTTACGTTGCTTTACGTTGCCTTGATTTACGTTGCTTTACTTTGCCTTGCTTTGCGTTGCCTTGCCTTGCCTTGCTTTATGTTGCTTTACGTTGCCTTGCTTCACGTTGCTTTACTTTGCCTTGATTTACGTTGCCTTGCCTTGCCTTGCTTTATGTTGCTGTACGTTGCCTTGGTTTACGTTACTTTACGTTGCATTGCTTTACGTTGCCTTTCCTTACTTTTCGTTGCTTTACGTTGCCTTGCTTTACGTTGCCTTACGGTGCCTTACTTTATGTTGCCGTGGTTTACGTTGCCTTACGTTGCCTTACTTTACGTAGCATTTACTCTATGTTGCTTTACGTTGCCTTGCTTTACGTTGCCTTGCTTTACGTTGCTTTACGTTGCCTTACGTTGCTTTAATTTACGTTGCCTTGTTTACGTTGCCTTGATTTACGTTGCCTTACTTTACGTTGCCTTACGTTGCCTTACTTTACGTTGCCTTGCTTTACGTTGCTTTACGTTGCTTTGGTTTACGTTGCCTTGATTTACGTTGCTTTACGTTGCATTGCTTTACCTGTCCTTGCTTTACGTTGCCTTGCATTACGTTGCCTTGCATTACGTTGCTTTATGTTGCTTTGCTTTACGTTGCCTTGCTTTACGTTACCTTACGTTGCCTTACTTTACGTTGGTTTACGTTGCCTTGCTTTACGTTGCCGTGATTTACGATGCTTAACATTGCCTTGCTTTACGTTCTCTTGACTTACGTTGCCTTGCTTTACGTTGCTTTAAGTTGCCTTACTTTACATTGCCTTGCTTTACGTTGCTTTACATTGCCTTACTTTACGTTGCCTTACGTAAACTTACTTTACGTTGCCTTACTTTACGTTGCTTTACGTTGCCTTGCTTTACGTTGCTTTACGTTGCCTTGCTTTACGTTGCCTTGCTTTAAGTTGCTTTACCTTGCCTTACTTTACGTTGCCTTGATTTACTTTGCTTTACGTTTCCTTACTTTACGTTGCCTTGCTTTACGTTGCCTTACTTTATGTTGCTTTACATTGCCTTACTTTACATTGCCTTACATTGCCTTACTTTACGTTGCCTTACATTGCCTTACTTTACGTTACCTTACTTTACGCTGCTTTACGTTGCCTTGCTTTACCTTGCTTTGCTTTAGGTTGCTTTACGTTGCCTTGCTTTACATTGCCTTGCTTTACGTTGCTTTACGTTGTCTTGTTTTACATTTCTTTACGTTGCCTTACTTTACGTTGCCTTGCTTTACTTTGCCTTACTTTACGTTGCCTTGCTTTACGTTGCTTTACGTTGCCTTGTTTTAAGTTGCCTTGCTTTACGTTGCTTTACGTTCCCTTACTTTACGTTGCCTTGCCTTGCCTTGCTTTACGTTGCCTTGCCTTGCCTTCCTTTACGTTGCTTTACATTGCCTTGCTTTACATTTCTTTACGTTGCCTTGCTTTACGTTGCCTTGCCCTGCTTTGCTTTACGTTGCTTTACGTTGCCTTGCTTTACGTTGCTTTACATTGCCTTGCTTTACATTGCCTTGACTTGCCTTGCTTTACGTTGCCTTGCCTTGCCTTGCTTTACGTTGCTTTACGTTGCCTTGCTTTACGTTGCTTTACGTTGCCTTGCTTTACGTTACTTTACGTTGCCTTAGTTTACGTTGCATTACTCTACGTTGCTTTACGTTGCCTTGCTTTACGTTGCCTTGCTTTACGTTGCTTTACTTTGCCTTAATTTACGTTGCCTTTTTTACGTTGCCTTGATTTACGTTGCCTTACTTTACGTTGCTTTACGTTGCTTTGCTTTACGTTGCCTTGCTTTACGTTATCTTACGTTGCCTTACTTTACGTTGGTTTACGTTGCCTTGCTTTACGTTTCCTTGCTTTACGTTGATTTACGTTGCCTTGCTTTACGTTGCCTTGCTTTACGTTGCTTAACATTGCCTTACTTTACGTTCTCTTGACTTACGTTGCCTTGCTTTACGTTGCTTTACGTTGCCTTACTTTACATTGCCTTGCTTTACGTTGCTTTACGTTGCCTTGCTTTGCTTTACGTTGCCTTGCTTTACGTTGCTTTACATTGCCTTACTTTACGTTGCCTTACGTACACTTACTTTACGTTGCCTTATTTTACGTTGCTTTACGTTGCCTTGCTTTTCGTTGCTTAACGTTGCCTTGCTTTACGTTGCCTTTCTTTACGTTGCTTTACATTGCCTTACATTACGTTGCCTTGCTTTACGTTGCTTTACATTGCCTTACTTTACGTTGCCTTGCTTTACGTTGCTTTACATTCCCTTACTTTACGTTGCCTTACGTAGCCTTACTTTACCTTGCCTTAATTTAGGTTGCTTTACGTTGCCTTGCTTTACGTTGCTTTACGTTGCCTTGCTTTACGTTGCCTTGCTTTACGTTGCTTTACGTTGACTTGCCTTGCCTTGCTTTACGTTTCCTTGCCTTGCTTTACGTAGCTTTACGTTGCCTTGCTTTACATTGCTTTAGGTTGTTTTACGTTGCCTTGCTTTACGTTGCCTTGCTTTACATTGACTTACGTTTCCTTCCTTTACATTGCCTTGCTTTACGTTGCTTTACGTTGCCTTGCTTTACGTTGCTTTACGTTGCCTTGCTTTACGTTGCTTTACGTTGCCTTGGTTTACGTTACCTTGCTTTAGGTTGCCTTGCTTTAGTTTGCCTTATGTTGCCTTGCTTTATGTTGCCTTGTTTTACGTTGCTTTACGTTTCCTTGCTTTACGTTGCTTTACGTTGTCTTGCTTTACGTTTCCATGCTTTACGTTTCCTTGATTTATGTTGCTTTACGTTGCCTTACTTTACGTTGCCTTACGTTGCCTTAATTTACGTTGCCTTGCTTTACGTTGCTTTACGTTGCCTTACTTTATGTTGCCGTGGTTTACGTTGCCTTACGTTGCCTTACTTTACGTAGCATTTACTCTATGTTGCTTTACGTTGCCTTGCTTTACATTGCCTTGCTTTACGTTGCTTTACGTTGCCTTATGTTGCTTTAATTTACGTTGCCTTGTTTACGTTGCCTTGATTTACGTTGCCTTACTTTACGTTGCCTTACGTTGCCTTACTTTACGTTGCCTTGCTTTACGTTGCTTTACGTTGCTTTGGTTTACGTTGCCTTGATTTACGTTGCTTTACGTTGCGTTGCTTTACCTGTCCTTGCTTTACGTTGCCTTGCATTACGTTGCCTTGCTTTACGTTGCTTTATGTTGCTTTGCTTTACGTTGCCTTGCTTTACGTTACCTTACGTTGCCTTACTTTACGTTGGTTTACGTTGCCTTGCTTTACGTTTCCTTGCTTTACGTTGATTTACGTTGCCTTGCTTTACGTTGCCGTGATTTACGATGCTTAACGTTGCCTTGCTTTACGTTCTCTTGACTTATGTTGCCTTGCTTTACGTTGCTTTAAGTTGCCTTACTTTACGTTGCCTTGCTTTACGTTGCTTTACATTGCCTTACTTTACGTTGCCTTACGAAAACTTACTTTACGTTGCCTTACTTTACGTTGCTTTACGTTGCCTTGCTTTACGTTGCTTTACGTTGCCTTGCTTTACGTTGCCTTGCTTTAAGTTGCTTTACGTTGCCTTACTTTACGTTGCCTTGATTTACGTTGCTTTACGTTGCCTTACTTTACGTTGCCTTGCTTTACGTTGCCTTACTTTATGTTGCTTTACATTGCCTTACTTTACATTGCCTTACATTGCCTTACTTTACGTTGCCTTACATTGCCTTACTTTACGTTACCTTACTTTACGCTGCTTTACGTTGCCTTGCTTTACCTTGCTTTGCTTTAGGTTGCTTTACGTTGCCTTGCTTTACATTGCCTTGCTTTACGTTGCTTTACGTTGTCTTGTTTTACATTTCTTTACGTTGCCTTGCTTTACGTTGCCTTGCTTTACTTTGCCTTACTTTACGTTGCCTTGCTTTACGTTGCCTTACGTTGCCTTGTTTTACGTTGCCTTGCTTTACGTTGCTTTACTTTCCCTTACTTTACGTTGCCTTGCCTTGCCTTGCTTTACGTTGCCTTGCCTTGCCTTCCTTTACGTTGCTTTACATTGCCTTGCTTTACGTTGCCTTACGTTGCCTTGCTTTACGTTGCCTTGCCTTGCTTTGCTTTACGTTGCTTTACGTTGCCTTGCTTTACGTTGCTTTACATTGCCTTGCTTTACGTTGCCTTGACTTGCCTTGCTTTACGTTGCCTTGCCTTGCCTTGCTTTACGTTGCTTTACGTTGCCTTGCTTTACGTTGCTTTACGTTGCCTTGCTTTACGTTACTTTACGTTGCCTTACTTTACGTTGCCTTGCCTTGCCTTTCTTTACGTTGCTTTACGTTCCCTTGCTTTACGTTGCTTTACGTTGCCTTGCTTTGTGTTGCCTTGCCTTGCCTTGCTTTATGTTGCTTTACGTTGCCTTGCTTCACGTTGCTTTACGATGCCTTGCTTTACGTTGCCTTGCCTTGCCTTGCTTTATGTTGCTTTACGTTGCCTTGGTTTACGTTGCTTTACGTTGCCTTGCTTTACGTTGCCTTGCCTTGCCTTGCTTTACGTTGCTTTACGTTGCCTTGCTTTACTTTGCTTTACGTTGCCTTGCTTTACGTTGCCATACCTTGCCTTGCTTTAAATTGCTTTACGTTGCCTTGCTTTACGTTGCTTTACGTTGCCTTGCTTTACGTTTTCTTGGTTTATGTTGCCTTGCTTTACGTTGCTTTACGTTGCCTTACGTTGCCTTGCTTTACGTTACATTACTTTGCCTTGCTTTACGTTGCTTTACGTTGCCTTGCTTTACGTTGCCTTGCTTTACGTTGCTTTACGTTGCCTTAATTTAGGTTGCCTTGCTATACGTTGCCTTAGTTTACGTTGCTTTACGTTGCCTTACTTTACGTTGCCTTGCTTTACGTTGCCTTACCTTACGCTGCCTTATGTTGCCTTACTTTCCGTTGCCTTGCTTTACGTTGCTTTACGTTGCCTTGCTTTACGTTGCCTTGCTTTACGTTGCTTTACGTTGCCTTACATTACGTTGACTTGCTTTACGTTGCCTTAATTAATGTTGCTTTATGTGGCCTTACATTACGTTGCCTTGCTTTACGTTGCTTTACGTTGCCTTGCTTTACGTTGCTTTACGTTGCCTTGCTTTACGTTGTCTTGCTTTACGTTGCTTTACGTTGCCTTGTTTACGTTGCTTTACGTTGCCTTGCCTTACGTTGCCTTGCTTTAGGTTGCTTTACGTTGCCTTGCTTTATGTTTCCTTGCTTTACGTTGCCTTGCTTTACGTTGCTTTACGTTGCCTTTCTTTACGTTGCCTTACTTTACGTTGCCTTGCTTTACATTGCTTTATTTTACGTTGCTTTACTTTGCCTTGCTTTTCGTTGCTTTACGTTGCCTTTCTTTACGTTGCTTTACGTTGCCTTGATTTACGTTGCTTTACGTTGCCTTTCCTTGCCTTGCTTTACGCTGCTTTACGTTGCCTTGGTTTACGTTGCCTTGCCTTGCCTTGCTTTACGTTGCTTTACATTGCCTTGCTTTGCGTTGTTTTACGTTGCCTTGCCTTGCTTTACGTTGCTTTACGTTGCATTGCTTTACGTTGCTTTACGTTGACTTGCTTTGCGTTGCCTTTCCTTGCCTTGCTATACGTTTCTTTACGTTGCCTTGCTTCACGTTGCTTTAAGTTGCCTTGCTTTACGTTGCCTTAATTTACGTTGCCTTGCCTTGCCTTGCTTTACGTTGCTTTACGTTGCCTTGATTTACGTTGCTTTACGTTGCCTTGCTTTGCGTTGCCTTGCCTTGCCTTGCTTTATGTTGCTTTACGTTGCCTTGCTTCACGTTGCTTTACTTTGCCTTGATTTACGTTGCCTTGCCTTGCCTTGCTTTATGTTGCTGTACGTTGCCTTGGTTTACGTTACTTTACGTTGCATTGCTTTACGTTGCCTTTCCTTACTTTTCGTTGCTTTACGTTGCCTTGCTTTACGTTGCCTTACGGTGCCTTACTTTATGTTGCCGTGGTTTACGTTGCCTTACGTTGCCTTACTTTACGTAGCATTTACTCTATGTTGCTTTACGTTGCCTTGCTTTACGTTGCCTTGCTTTACGTTGCTTTACGTTGCCTTACGTTGCTTTAATTTACGTTGCCTTGTTTACGTTGCCTTGATTTACGTTGCCTTACTTTACGTTGCCTTACGTTGCCTTACTTTACGTTGCCTTGCTTTACGTTGCTTTACGTTGCTTTGGTTTACGTTGCCTTGATTTACGTTGCTTTACGTTGCATTGCTTTACCTGTCCTTGCTTTACGTTGCCTTGCATTACGTTGCCTTGCTTTACGTTGCTTTATGTTGCTTTGCTTTACGTTGCCTTGCTTTACGTTACCTTACGTTGCCTTACTTTACGTTGGTTTACGTTGCCTTGCTTTACGTTGCCGTGATTTACGATGCTTAACATTGCCTTGCTTTACGTTCTCTTGACTTACGTTGCCTTGCTTTACGTTGCTTTAAGTTGCCTTACTTTACATTGCCTTGCTTTACGTTGCTTTACATTGCCTTACTTTACGTTGCCTTACGTAAACTTACTTTACGTTGCCTTACTTTACGTTGCTTTACGTTGCCTTGCTTTACGTTGCTTTACGTTGCCTTGCTTTACGTTGCCTTGCTTTAAGTTGCTTTACCTTGCCTTACTTTACGTTGCCTTGATTTACTTTGCTTTACGTTGCCTTACTTTACGTTGCCTTGCTTTACGTTGCCTTACTTTATGTTGCTTTACATTGCCTTACTTTACATTGCCTTACATTGCCTTACTTTACGTTGCCTTACATTGCCTTACTTTACGTTACCTTACTTTACGCTGCTTTACGTTGCCTTGCTTTACCTTGCTTTGCTTTAGGTTGCTTTACGTTGCCTTGCTTTACATTGCCTTGCTTTACGTTGCTTTACGTTGTCTTGTTTTACATTTCTTTACGTTGCCTTACTTTACGTTGCCTTGCTTTACTTTGCCTTACTTTACGTTGCCTTGCTTTACGTTGCTTTACGTTGCCTTGTTTTAAGTTGCCTTGCTTTACGTTGCTTTACGTTCCCTTACTTTACGTTGCCTTGCCTTGCCTTGCTTTACGTTGCCTTGCCTTGCCTTCCTTTACGTTGCTTTACATTGCCTTGCTTTACGTTTCTTTACGTTGCCTTGCTTTACGTTGCCTTGCCCTGCTTTGCTTTACGTTGCTTTACGTTGCCTTGCTTTACGTTGCTTTACATTGCCTTGCTTTACATTGCCTTGACTTGCCTTGCTTTACGTTGCCTTGCCTTGCCTTGCTTTACGTTGCTTTACGTTGCCTTGCTTTACGTTGCTTTACGTTGCCTTGCTTTACGTTACTTTACGTTGCCTTAGTTTACGTTGCATTACTCTACGTTGCTTTACGTTGCCTTGCTTTACGTTGCCTTGCTTTACGTTGCTTTACTTTGCCTTAATTTACGTTGCCTTTTTTACGTTGCCTTGATTTACGTTGCCTTACTTTACGTTGCTTTACGTTGCTTTGCTTTACGTTGCCTTGCTTTACGTTATCTTACGTTGCCTTACTTTACGTTGGTTTACGTTGCCTTGCTTTACGTTTCCTTGCTTTACGTTGATTTACGTTGCCTTGCTTTACGTTGCCTTGCTTTACGTTGCTTAACATTGCCTTACTTTACGTTCTCTTGACTTACGTTGCCTTGCTTTACGTTGCTTTACGTTGCCTTACTTTACATTGCCTTGCTTTACGTTGCTTTACGTTGCCTTGCTTTGCTTTACGTTGCCTTGCTTTACGTTGCTTTACATTGCCTTACTTTACGTTGCCTTACGTACACTTACTTTACGTTGCCTTATTTTACGTTGCTTTACGTTGCCTTGCTTTTCGTTGCTTAACGTTGCCTTGCTTTACGTTGCCTTTCTTTACGTTGCTTTACGTTGCCTTACATTACGTTGCCTTGCTTTACGTTGCTTTACATTGCCTTACTTTACGTTGCCTTGCTTTACGTTGCTTTACATTCCCTTACTTTACGTTGCCTTACGTAGCCTTACTTTACCTTGCCTTAATTTAGGTTGCTTTACGTTGCCTTGCTTTACGTTGCTTTACGTTGCCTTGCTTTACGTTGCCTTGCTTTACGTTGCTTTACGTTGACTTGCCTTGCCTTGCTTTACCTTTCCTTGCCTTGCTTTACGTAGCTTTACGTTGCCTTGCTTTACATTGCTTTAGGTTGTTTTACGTTGCCTTGCTTTACGTTGCCTTGCTTTACATTGACTTACGTTGCCTTCCTTTACATTGCCTTGCTTTACGTTGCTTTACGTTGCCTTGCTTTACGTTGCTTTACGTTGCCTTGCTTTACGTTGCTTTACGTTGCCTTGGTTTACGTTACCTGTCTTTAGGTTGCCTTGCTTTAGTTTGCCTTATGTTGCCTTGCTTTATGTTGCCTTGTTTTACGTTGCTTTACGTTTCCTTGCTTTACGTTGCTTTACGTTGTCTTGCTTTACGTTTCCATGCTTTACGTTTCCTTGATTTATGTTGCTTTACGTTGCCTTACTTTACGTTGCCTTACGTTGCCTTAATTTACATTGCCTTGCTTTACGTTGCTTTACGTTGCCTTACTTTATGTTGCCGTGGTTTACGTTGCCTTACGTTGCCTTACTTTACGTAGCATTTACTCTATGTTGCTTTACGTTGCCTTGCTTTACATTGCCTTGCTTTACGTTGCTTTACGTTGCCTTATGTTGCTTTAATTTACGTTGCCTTGTTTACGTTGCCTTGATTTACGTTGCCTTACTTTACGTTGCCTTACGTTGCCTTACTTTACGTTGCCTTGCTTTACGTTGCTTTACGTTGCCTTGCTTTACGTTGCCGTGATTTACGATGCTTAACGTTGCCTTGCTTTACGTTCTCTTGACTTACGTTGCCTTGCTTTACGTTGCTTTAAGTTGCCTTACTTTACGTTGCCTTGCTTTACGTTGCTTTACATTGCCTTACTTTACGTTGCCTTACGAAAACTTACTTTACGTTGCCTTACTTTACGTTGCTTTACGTTGCCTTGCTTTACGTTGCTTTACGTTGCCTTGCTTTACGTTGCCTTGCTTTAAGTTGCTTTACGTTGCCTTACTTTACGTTGCCTTGATTTACGTTGCTTTACGTTGCCTTACTTTACGTTGCCTTGCTTTACGTTGCCTTACTTTATGTTGCTTTACATTGCCTTACTTTACATTGCCTTACATTGCCTTACTTTACGTTGCCTTACATTGCCTTACTTTACGTTACCTTACTTTACGCTGCTTTACGTTGCCTTGCTTTACCTTGCTTTGCTTTAGGTTGCTTTACGTTGCCTTGCTTTACATTGCCTTGCTTTACGTTGCTTTACGTTGTCTTGTTTTACATTTCTTTACGTTGCCTTGCTTTACGTTGCCTTGCTTTACTTTGCCTTACTTTACGTTGCCTTGCTTTACGTTGCCTTACGTTGCCTTGTTTTACGTTGCCTTGCTTTACGTTGCTTTACTTTCCCTTACTTTACGTTGCCTTGCCTTGCCTTGCTTTACGTTGCCTTGCCTTGCCTTCCTTTACGTTGCTTTACATTGCCTTGCTTTACGTTGCCTTACGTTGCCTTGCTTTACGTTGCCTTGCCTTGCTTTGCTTTACGTTGCTTTACGTTGCCTTGCTTTACGTTGCTTTACATTGCCTTGCTTTACGTTGCCTTGACTTGCCTTGCTTTACGTTGCCTTGCCTTGCCTTGCTTTACGTTGCTTTACGTTGCCTTGCTTTACGTTGCTTTACGTTGCCTTGCTTTACGTTACTTTACGTTGCCTTACTTTACGTTGCCTTGCCTTGCCTTTCTTTACGTTGCTTTACGTTCCCTTGCTTTACGTTGCTTTACGTTGCCTTGCTTTGTGTTGCCTTGCCTTGCCTTGCTTTATGTTGCTTTACTTTGCCTTGCTTCACGTTGCTTTACGATGCCTTGCTTTACGTTGCCTTGCCTTGCCTTGCTTTATGTTGCTTTACGTTGCCTTGGTTTACGTTGCTTTACGTTGCCTTGCTTTACGTTGCCTTGCCTTGCCTTGCTTTACGTTGCTTTACGTTGCCTTGCTTTACTTTGCTTTACGTTGCCTTGCTTTACGTTGCCATACCTTGCCTTGCTTTAAATTGCTTTACGTTGCCTTGCTTTACGTTCCTTTACGTTGCCTTGCTTTACATTGCCTTACTTTACGTTACCTTACTTTACGTTGCTTTACGTTGCCTTGCTTTACCTTGCCTTGCTTTACGTTGCTTTACGTTGCCTTGCTTTACGTTGCCTTGCTTTACATTGCTTTACGTTGCCTTGCTTTACGTTGCTTTACGTTGCCTTACTTTAGGTTGCCTTGCTTTACGTTGCCTTGCTTTACGTTGCTTTACGTTGCCTTACTTTAGGTTGCCTTGCTTTACGTTGCCTTACTTTATGTTGCTTTACGTTGCCTTACTTTACGTTGCCTTGCTTTACGTTGCCTTACCTTACGTTGCCTTATGTTGCCTTACTTTCCGTATCCTTGCTTTACGTTGCTTTACGTTGCCTTGCTTTACGTTGCCTTGCTTTACGTTGCTTTACGTTGCCTTACATTACGTTGCCTTGCTTTACGTTGCCTTAATTTATGTTGCTTTACTTTGCCTTACCTTACGTTGCCTTACGTTGCCTTACTTTACGTTGCCTTGCTTTACGTTGCTTTACGTTGCCTTACTTTACGTTGCTTTACGTTGCCTTGCTTTACGTTGTCTTGCTTTACGTTGCTTTACGTTGCCTTGCTTTACATTGCCTTGTTTACGTTGCTTTACGTTGCATTGCCTTACGTTGCCTTGCTTTAGGTTGCTTTACGTTGCCTTGCTTTACGTTGCTTTACATTGCCTTTCTTTACGTTGCCTTACTTTACGTTGCCTTGCTTTACATTGCTTTATTTTACGTTGCTTTACGTTGCCTGGCTTTACGTTGCTTTACGTTGCCTTTCTTTACGTTGATTTACGTTGTCTTGCTTTACGTTGCTTTACGTTGCCTTTCCTTGCCTTGCTTTATGCTGCTTTACGTTGCCTTGCTTTACGTTGCCTTGCCTTGCCTTGCTTTACGTTGCTTTACATTGCCTTGCTTTGCGTTGTTTTACGTTGCCTTGCCTTGCTTTACGTTGCTTTACGTTGCCTTGCGTTAAGTTGCTTTACGTTGCCTTACTTTACGTTGCCTTGCTTTACGTTGCTTTACATTCCCTTACTTTACGTTGCCTTGCTTTACGTTGCTTTACATTCCCTTACTTTACGTTGCCTTACGTAGCCTTACTTTACCTTGCCTTAATTTAGGTTGCTTTACGTTGCCTTGCTTTACGTTGCTTTACGTTGCCTTGCTTTACGTTGTCTTGCTTTACGTTGCTTTACGTTGCCTTGCCTTGCCTTGCTTTACGTTTCCTTGCCTTGCTTTACGTAGCTTTACGTTGCCTTGCTTTACATTGCTTTACGTTGCTTTACGTTGCCTTGCTTTACGTTGCCTTACTTTACATTGCCTTACGTTGCCTTCCTTTACATTGCATTGCTTTACGTTGCTTTACGTTGCCTTGCTTTACGTTGTTTTACGTTGCCTTGCTTTACGTTGCTTTACGTTGCCTTGGTTTACGTTACCTTGCTTTAGGTTGCCTTGCTTTACTTTGCCTTATGTTGCCTTGCTTTATGTTGCCTTGCTTTAGGTTGCTTTACGTTGCCTTGCTTTACGTTGCTTTTAGTTGCCTTACTTCACGTTGCCTTGCTTTACGTTGCTTTACGTTTCCTTGCTTTACGTTGCTTTACGTTGTCTTGCTTTACGTTTCCATGCTTTACGTTTCCTTGATTTATGTTGCTGTACGTTGCCTTACTTTACGTTGCCTTACGTTGCCTTAATTTACGTTGCCTTGCTTTACGTTGCTTTACGTTGCCTTGCTTTGCGTTGCCTTACGGTGCCTTACTTTATGTTGCCGTGGTTTCCGTTGCCTTACGTTGCCTTAATTTACGTAGCATTTACTCTATGTTGCTTTACTTTGCCTTGCTTTACGTTGCCTAGCTTTACGTTGCTTTACCTTGCCTTACGTTGCTTTAATTTACGTTGCCTTGTTTACGTTGCCTTAATTTACGTTGCCTTGCTTTACGTTGCTTTACGTTGCTTTGGTTTACGTTGCCTTGATTTACGTTGCTTTACGTTGCGTTGCTTTACCTTGCCTTGCTTTACGTTGCCTTGCATTACGTTGCCTTGCTTTACGTTGCTTTATGTTGCTTTGCTTTACGTTGCCTTGCTTTACGTTATCTTACGTTGCCTTACTTTACGTTGGTTTACGTTGCCTTGCTTTACGTTGATTTACGTTGCCTTGCTTTACGTTGCCGTGATTTACGATGCTTAACATTGCCTTGCTTTACGTTCTCTTGACTTACGTTGCCTTGCTTTACGTTGCTTTAAGTTGCCTTACTTTACGTTGCCTTGCTTTACGTTGCTTTACATTGCCTTACTATACGTTGCCTTACGTAAACTTACTTTACGTTGCCTTACTTTACGTTGCTTTACGTTGCCTTGCTTTACGTTGATTTACGTTGCCTTGCTTTACGTTGCTTTACGTTGCCTTGCTTTACGTTGCCTTGCTTTAAGTTGCTTTACGTTGCCTTACTTTACGTTGCCTTGATTTACGTTGCTTTACGTTGCCTTACTTTACGTTGCCTTGCTTTACGTTGCCTTACTTTATGTTGCTTTACATTGCCTTACTTTACATTGCCTTACATTGCCTTACTTTACGTTGCCTTACATTGCCTTACTTTACGATACCTTACTTTACGCTGCTTTACGTTGCCTTGCTTTACCTTGCTTTGCTTTAGGTTGCTTTACGTTGCCTTGCTTTACATTGCCTTGCTTTACGTTGCTTTACGTTGTCTTGTTTTACATTTCTTTACGTTGCCTTGCTTTACGTTGCCTTGCTTTACTTTGCCTTACTTTACGTTGCCTTGCTTTACGTTGCCTTACGTTGCCTTGTTTTACGTTGCCTTGCTTTACGTTGCTTTACTTTCCCTTACTTTACGTTGCCTTGCCTTGCCTTGCTTTACGTTGCCTTGCCTTGCCTTCCTTTACGTTGCTTTACATTGCCTTGCTTTACGCTTCTTTACGTTGCCTTGCTTTACGTTGCCTTGCCTTGCTTTGCTTTACGTTGCTTTACGTTGCCTTGCTTTACGTTGCTTTACATTGCCTTGCTTTACGTTGCCTTGACTTGCCTTGCTTTACGTTGCCTTGCCTTGCCTTGCTTTACGTTGCTTTACGTTGCCTTGCTTTACGTTGCTTTACGTTGCCTTGCTTTACGTTACTTTACGTTGCCTTACTTTACGTTGCCTTGCCTTGCCTTTCTTTACGTTGCTTTACGTTCCCTTGCTTTACGTTGCTTTACGTTGCCTTGCTTTGTGTTGCCTTGCCTTGCCTTGCTTTATGTTGCTTTACGTTGCCTTGCTTCACGTTGCTTTACGATGCCTTGCTTTACGTTGCCTTGCCTTGCCTTGGTTTACGTTGCTTTACGTTGCCTTGGTTTACGTTGCTTTACGTTGCCTTGCTTTACGTTGCCTTGCCTTGCCTTGCTTTACGTTGCTTTACGTTGCCTTGCTTTACTTTGCTTTACGTTGCCTTGCTTTACGTTGCCATACCTTGCCTTGCTTTAAATTGCTTTACGTTGCCTTGCTTTACGTTCCTTTACGTTGCCTTGCTTTACATTGCCTTACTTTACGTTACCTTACTTTACGTTGCTTTACGTTGCCTTGCTTTACCTTGCCTTGCTTTACGTTGCTTTACGTTGCCTTGCTTTACGTTGCCTTGCTTTATATTGCTTTACGTTGCCTTGCTTTACGTTGCTTTACGTTGCCTTACTTTAGGTTGCCTTGCTTTACGTTGCCTTGCTTTACGTTGCTTTACGTTGCCTTACTTTAGGTTGCCTTGCTTTACGTTGCCTTACTTTATGTTGCTTTACGTTGCCTTACTTTACGTTGCCTTGCTTTACGTTGCCTTACCTTACGTTGCCTTATGTTGCCTTACTTTCCGTATCCTTGCTTTACGTTGCTTTACGTTGCCTTGCTTTACGTTGCCTTGCTTTACGTTGCTTTACGTTGCCTTACATTACGTTGCCTTGCTTTACGTTGCCTTAATTTATGTTGCTTTACTTTGCCTTACCTTACGTTGCCTTACGTTGCCTTACTTTACGTTGCCTTGCTTTACGTTGCTTTACGTTGCCTTGCTTTACCTTGCTTTACGTTGCCTTACTTTACGTTGCTTTACGTTGCCTTGCTTTACGTTGTCTTGCTTTACGTTGCTTTACGTTGCCTTGCTTTACGTTGCCTTGTTTACGTTGCTTTACGTTGCCTTGCCTTACGTTGCCTTGCTTTAGGTTGCTTTACGTTGCCTTGCTTTACGTTGCTTTACATTGCCTTTCTTTACGTTGCCTTACTTTACGTTGCCTTGCTTTACATTGCTTTATTTTACGTTGCTTTACGTTGCCTTGCTTTACGTTGCTTTACGTTGCCTTTCTTTACGTTGATTTACGTTGCCTTGCTTTACGTTGCCTTTCCTTGCCTTGCTTTACGCTGCTTTACGTTGCCTTGCTTTACGTTGCCTTGCCTTGCCTTGCTTTACGTTGCTTTACATTGCCTTGCTTTGCGTTGTTTTACGTTGCCTTGCCTTGCTTTACGTTGCTTTACGTTGCCTTGCGTTAAGTTGCTTTACGTTGCCTTACTTTACGTTGCCTTGCTTTACGTTGCTTTACATTCCCTTACTTTACGTTGCCTTGCTTTACGTTGCTTTACATTCCCTTACTTTACGTTGCCTTACGTAGCCTTACTTTACCTTGCCTTAATTTAGGTTGCTTTACGTTGCCTTGCTTTACGTTGCTTTACGTTGCCTTGCTTTACGTTGTCTTGCTTTACGTTGCTTTACGTTGCCTTGCCTCGCCTTGCTTTACGTTTCCTTGCCTTGCTTTACGTAGCTTTACGTTGCCTTGCTTTACATTGCTTTACGTTGCTTTACGTTGCCTTGCTTTACGTTGCCTTGCTTTACATTGCCTTACGTTGCCTTCCTTTACATTGCCTTGCTTTACGTTGCTTTACGTTGCCTTGCTTTACGTTGCTTTACGTTGCCTTGCTTTACGTTGCTTTACGTTGCCTTGGTTTACGTTACCTTGCTTTAGGTTGCCTTGCTTTAGTTTGCCTTATGTTGCCTTGCTTTATGTTGCCTTGCTTTAGGTTGCTTTACGTTGCCTTGCTTTACGTTGCTTTTAGTTGCCTTACTTCACGTTGCCTTGCTTTACGTTGCTTTATGTTTCCTTGCTTTACGTTGCTTTACGTTGTCTTGCTTTACGTTTCCATGCTTTACGTTTCCTTGATTTATGTTGCTTTACGTTGCCTTACTTTACGTTGCCTTACGTTGCCTTAATTTACGTTGCCTTGCTTTACGTTGCTTTACGTTGCCTTGCTTTGCGTTGCCTTACGGTGCCTTACTTTATGTTGCCGTGGTTTCCGTTGCCTTACGTTGCCTTAATTTACGTAGCATTTACTCTATGTTGCTTTACGTTGCCTTGCTTTACGTTGCCTAGCTTTACGTTGCTTTACGTTGCCTTACGTTGCTTTAATTTACGTTGCCTTGTTTACGTTGCCTTAATTTACGTTGCCTTGCTTTACGTTGCTTTACGTTGCTTTGGTTTACGTTGCCTTGATTTACGTTGCTTTACGTTGCGTTGCTTTACCTTGCCTTGCTTTACGTTGCCTTGCATTACGTTGCCTTGCTTTACGTTGCTTTATGTTGCTTTGCTTTACGTTGCCTTGCTTTACGTTACCTTACGTTGCCTTACTTTACGTTGGTTTACGTTGCCTTGCTTTACGTTGATTTACGTTGCCTTGCTTTACGTTGCGGTGATTTACGATGCTTAACATTGCCTTGCTTTACGTTCTCTTGACTTACGTTGCCTTGCTTTACGTTGCTTTAAGTTGCCTTACTTTACGTTGCCTTGCTTTACGTTGCTTTACATTGCCTTACTTTACGTTGCCTTACGTAAAATTACTTTACGTTGCCTTACGTAAACTTACTTTACGTTGCCTTACTTTACGTTGCTTTACGTTGCCTTGCTTTACGTTGCTTTACGTTGCCTTGCTTTACGTTGCCTTGCTTTAAGTTGCTTTACGTTGCCTTACTTTACGTTGCCTTGATTTACGTTGCTTTACGTTGCCTTACGTTGCCTTACTTTACGTTGCCTTGCTTTACGTTGCCTTACATTATGTTGCTTTACATTGCCTTACTTTACATTGCCTTACATTGCCTTACTTTACGTTGCCTTACATTGACTTACTTTACGATACCTTACTTTACGCTGCTTTACGTTGCCTTACTTTACGTTGCCTTGCTTTACGTTGCCTTACGTTGCCTTGTTTTACGTTGCCTTGCTTTACGTTGCTTTACGTTCCCTTACTTTACGTTGCCTTGCCTTGCTTTACGTTTCTTTACGTTGCCTTGCTTTACGTTGCCTTGCCTTGCTTTGCTTTACGTTGCTTTACGTTGCCTTGCTTTACGTTGCTTTACATTGCCTTGCTTTACGTTGCCTTGACTTGCCTTGCTTTACGTTGCCTTGCCTTGCCTTGCTTTACGTTGCTTTACGTTGCCTTGCTTTACGTTGCTTTACGTTGCCTTGCTTTACGTTACTTTACGTTGCCTTACTTTACGTTGCCTTGCCTTGCCTTTCTTTACGTTGCTTTACGTTCCCTTGCTTTACGTTGCTTTACGTTGCCTTGCTTTGTGTTGCCTTGCCTTGCCTTGCTTTATGTTGCTTTACGTTGCCTTGCTTCACGTTGCTTTACGTTGCCTTGCTTTACGTTGCCTTGCCTTGCTTTATGTTGCTTTACGTTGCCTTGGTTTACGTTTCTTTACGTTGCCTTGCTTTACGTTGCCTTGCCTTGCCTTGCTTTACGTTGCTTTACGTTGCCTTGCTTTACTTTGCTTTACGTTGCCTTGCTTTACGTTGCCATACCTTGCCTTGCTTTACATTGCTTTACGTTGCCTTGCTTTACGTTCCTTTACGTTGCCTTGCTTTATATTGCCTTACTTTACGTTACCTTACTTTACGCTGCTTTACGTTGCCTTGCTTTACCTTGCCTTGCTTTACGTTGCTTTACGTTGCCTTGCTTTACATTGATTTACGTTGCCTTGCTTTACGTTGCCTTGCTTTACGTTGCTTTACGTTGCCTTACTTTAGGTTGCCTTGCTTTACGTTGCCTTGCTTTACGTTGCTTTACGTTGCCTTACTTTAGGTTGCCTTGCTTTACGTTGCCTACACTTTATGTTGCTTTACGTTGCCTTACTTTACGTTGCCTTGCTTTACGTTGCCTTACCTTACGTTGCCTTATGTTGCCTTACTTTCCGTTGCCTTGCTTTACGTTGCTTTACGTTGCCTTGCTTTACGTTGCCTTGCTTTACGTTGCTTTACGTTGCCTTACATTACGTTGCCTTGCTTTACGTTGCCTTACTTTACGTTGCTTTACGTTGCCTTGCTTTACGTTGTCTTGCTTTACGTTGCTTTACGTTGCCTTGCTTTACGTTGCCTTGTTTACGTTGCTTTACGTTGCCTTGCCTTACGTTGCCTTGCTTTAGGTTGCTTTACGTTGCCTTGCTTTACGTTGCTTTACGTTGCCTTACTTTAGGTTGCCTTGCTTTACGTTGCCTTACTTTATGTTGCTTTACGTTGCCTTACTTTACGTTGCCTTGCTTTACGTTGCCTTACCTTACGTTGCCTTATGTTGCCTTACTTTCCGTATCCTTGCTTTACGTTGCTTTACGTTGCCTTGCTTTACGTTGCCTTGCTTTACGTTGCTTTACGTTGCCTTACATTACGTTGCCTTGATTTACGTTGCCTTAATTTATGTTGCTTTACTTTGCCTTACCTTACGTTGCCTTACGTTGCCTTACTTTACGTTGCCTTGCTTTACGTTGCTTTACGTTGCCTTACTTTACGTTGCTTTACGTTGCCTTGCTTTACGTTGTCTTGCTTTACGTTGCTTTACGTTGCCTTGCTTTACATTGCCTTGTTTACGTTGCTTTACGTTGCCTTGCCTTACGTTGCCTTGCTTTAGGTTGCTTTACGTTGCCTTGCTTTACGTTGCTTTACGTTGCCTTTCTTTACGTTGATTTACGTTGCCTTGCTTTACGTTGCTTTACGTTGCCTTTCCTTGCCTTGCTTTACGCTGCTTTACGTTGCCTTGCTTTACGTTGCCTTGCCTTGCCTTGCTTTACGTTGCTTTACATTGCCTTGCTTTGCATTGTTTTACGTTGCCTTGCCTTGCTTTACGTTGCTTTACGTTGCCTTGCGTTAAGTTGCTTTACGTTGCCTTACTTTACGTTGCCTTGCTTTACGTTGCTTTACATTCCCTTACTTTACGTTGCCTTGCTTTACGTTGCTTTACATTCCCTTACTTTACGTTGCCTTACGTAGCCTTACTTTACCTTGCCTTAATTTAGGTTGCTTTACGTTGCCTTGCTTTACGTTGCTTTACGTTGCCTTGCTTTACGTTGTCTTGCTTTACGTTGCTTTACGTTGCCTTGCCATGCCTTGCTTTACGTTTCCTTGCCTTGCTTTACGTAGCTTTACGTTGCCTTGCTTTACATTGCTTTACGTTGCTTTACGTTGCCTTACTTTACATTGCCTTACGTTGCCTTCCTTTACATTGCCTTGCTTTACGTTGCTTTACGTTGCCTTGCTTTACGTTGCTTTACGTTGCCTTGCTTTACGTTGCTTTACGTTGCCTTGGTTTACGTTACCTTGCTTTAGGTTGCCTTGCTTTAGTTTGCCTTATGTTGCCTTGCTTTATGTTGCCTTGCTTTAGGTTGCTTTACGTTGCCTTGCTTTACGTTGCTTTTAGTTGCCTTACTTCACGTTGCCTTGCTTTACGTTGCTTTACGTTTCCTTGCTTTACGTTGCTTTACGTTGTCTTGCTTTACGTTTCCATGCTTTACGTTTCCTTGATTTATGTTGCTTTACGTTGCCTTACTTTACGTTGCCTTACGTTGCCTTAATTTACGTTGCCTTGCTTTACGTTGCTTTACGTTGCCTTGCTTTGCGTTGCCTTACGGTGCCTTACTTTATGTTGCCGTGGTTTCCGTTGCCTTACGTTGCCTTAATTTACGTAGCATTTACTCTATGTTGCTTTACGTTGCCTTGCTTTACGTTGCCTAGCTTTACGTTGCTTTACGTTGCCTTACGTTGCTTTAATTTACGTTGCCTTGTTTACATTGCCTTAATTTACGTTGCCTTGCTTTACGTTGCTTTACGTTGCTTTGGTTTACGTTGCCTTGATTTACGTTGCTTTACGTTGCGTTGCTTTACCTTGCCTTGCTTTACGTTGCCTTGCATTACGTTGCCTTGCTTTACGTTGCTTTATGTTGCTTTGCTTTACGTTGCCTTGCTTTACGTTACCTTACGTTGCCTTACTTTACGTTGGTTTACGTTGCCTTGCTTTACGTTGATTTACGTTGCCTTGCTTTACGTTGCCGTGATTTACGATGCTTAACATTGCCTTGCTTTACGTTCTCTTGACTTACGTTGCCTTGCTTTACGTTGCTTTAAGTTGCCTTACTTTACGTTGCCTTGCTTTACGTTGCTTTACATTGCCTTACTATACGTTGCCTTACGTAAACTTACTTTACGTTGCCTTACTTTACGTTGCTTTACGTTGCCTTGCTTTACGTTGCTTTACGTTGCCTTGCTTTACGTTGCCTTGCTTTAAGTTGCTTTACGTTGCCTTACTTTACGTTGCCTTGATTTACGTTGCTTTACGTTGCCTTACTTTACGTTGCCTTGCTTTACGTTGCCTTACTTTATGTTGCTTTACATTGCCTTACTTTACATTGCCTTACATTGCCTTACTTTACGTTGCCTTACATTGCCTTACTTTACGATACCTTACTTTACGCTGCTTTACGTTGCCTTGCTTTACCTTGCTTTGCTTTAGGTTGCTTTACGTTGCCTTGCTTTACATTGCCTTGCTTTACGTTGCTTTACGTTGTCTTGTTTTACATTTCTTTACGTTGCCTTGCTTTACGTTGCCTTGCTTTACTTTGCCTTACTTTACGTTGCCTTGCTTTACGTTGCCTTGCTTTACGTTGCCTTGCTTTACGTTGCCTTACGTTGCCTTGTTTTACGTTGCCTTGCTTTACGTTGCTTTACTTTCCCTTACTTTACGTTGCCTTGCCTTGCCTTGCTTTACGTTGCCTTGCCTTGCCTTCCTTTACGTTGCTTTACATTGCCTTGCTTTACGCTTCTTTACGTTGCCTTGCTTTACGTTGCCTTGCCTTGCTATGCTTTACGTTGCTTTACGTTGCCTTGCTTTACGTTGCTTTACATTGCCTTGCTTTACGTTGCCTTGACTTGCCTTGCTTTACGTTGCCTTGCCTTGCCTTGCTTTACGTTGCTTTACGTTGCCTTGCTTTACGTTGCTTTACGTTGCCTTGCTTTACGTTACTTTACGTTGCCTTACTTTACGTTGCCTTGCCTTGCCTTTCTTTACGTTGCTTTACGTTCCCTTGCTTTACGTTGCTTTACGTTGCCTTGCTTTGTGTTGCCTTGCCTTGCCTTGCTTTATGTTGCTTTACGTTGCCTTGGTTTACGTTGCTTTACGTTGCCTTGCTTTACGTTGCCTTGCCTTGCCTTGCTTTACGTTGCTTTACGTTGCCTTGCTTTACTTTGCTTTACGTTGCCTTGCTTTACGTTGCCATACCTTGCCTTGCTTTAAGTTGCTTTACGTTGCCTTGCTTTACGTTCCTTTACGTTGCCTTGCTTTACATTGCCTTACTTTACGTTACCTTACTTTACGTTGCTTTACGTTGCCTTGCTTTACCTTGCCTTGCTTTACGTTGCTTTACGTTGCCTTGCTTTACGTTGCCTTGCTTTACATTGCTTTACGTTGCCTTGCTTTACGTTGCTTTACGTTGCCTTACTTTAGGTTGCCTTGCTTTACGTTGCCTTGCTTTACGTTGCTTTACGTTGCCTTACTTTAGGTTGCCTTGCTTTACGTTGCCTTACTTTATGTTGCTTTACGTTGCCTTACTTTACGTTGCCTTGCTTTACGTTGCCTTACCTTACGTTGCCTTATGTTGCCTTACTTTCCGTATCCTTGCTTTACGTTGCTTTACGTTGCCTTGCTTTACGTTGCCTTGCTTTACGTTGCTTTACGTTGCCTTACATTACGTTGCCTTGCTTTACGTTGCCTTAATTTATGTTGCTTTACTTTGCCTTACCTTACGTTGCCTTACGTTGCCTTACTTTACGTTGCCTTGCTTTACGTTGCTTTACGTTGCCTTACTTTACGTTGCTTTACGTTGCCTTGCTTTACGTTGTCTTGCTTTACGTTGCTTTACGTTGCCTTGCTTTACGTTGCCTTGTTTACGTTGCTTTACGTTGCCTTGCCTTACGTTGCCTTGCTTTAGGTTGCTTTACGTTGCCTTGCTTTACGTTGCTTTACATTGCCTTTCTTTACGTTGCCTTACTTTACGTTGCCTTGCTTTACATTGCTTTATTTTACGTTGCTTTACGTTGCCTTGCTTTACGTTGCTTTACGTTGCCTTTCTTTACGTTGATTTACGTTGCCTTGCTTTACGTTGCTTTACGTTGCCTTTCCTTGCCTTGCTTTACGCTGCTTTACGTTGCCTTGCTTTACGTTGCCTTGCCTTGCCTTGCTTTACGTTGCTTTACATTGCCTTGCTTTGCGTTGTTTTACGTTGCCTTGCCTTGCTTTACGTTGCTTTACGTTGCCTTGCGTTAAGTTGCTTTACGTTGCCTTACTTTACGTTGCCTTGCTTTACGTTGCTTTACATTCCCTTACTTTACGTTGCCTTGCTTTACGTTGCTTTACATTCCCTTACTTTACGTTGCCTTACGTAGCCTTACTTTACCTTGCCTTAATTTACGTTGCTTTACGTTGCCTTGCTTTACGTTGCTTTACGTTGCCTTGCTTTACGTTGTCTTGCTTTACGTTGCTTTACGTTGCCTTGCCTTGCCTTGCTTTACGTTTCCTTGCCTTGCTTTACGTAGCTTTACGTTGCCTTGCTTTACATTGCTTTACGTTGCTTTACGTTGCCTTGCTTTACGTTGCCTTGCTTTACATTGCCTTACGTTGCCTTCCTTTACATTGCCTTGCTTTACGTTGCTTTACGTTGCCTTGCTTTACGTTGCTTTACGTTGCCTTGCTTTACGTTGCTTTACGTTGCCTTGGTTTTCGTTACCTTGCTTTAGGTTGCCTTGCTTTAGTTTGCCTTATGTTGCCTTGCTTTATGTTGCCTTGCTTTAGGTTGCTTTACGTTGCCTTGCTTTACGTTGCTTTTAGATGCCTTACTTCACGTTGCCTTGCTTTACGTTGCTTTACGTTTCCTTGCTTTACGTTGCTTTACGTTGTCTTGCTTTACGTTTCCATGCTTTACGTTTCCTTGATTTATGTTGCTTTACGTTGCCTTACTTTACGTTGCCTTACGTTGCCTTAATTTACGTTGCCTTGCTTTATGTTGCTTTACGTTGCCTTGCTTTGCGTTGCCTTACGGTGCCTTACTTTATGTTGCCGTGGTTTCCGTTGCCTTACGTTGCCTTAATTTACGTAGCATTTACTCTATGTTGCTTTACGTTGCCTTGCTTTACGTTGCCTAGCTTTACGTTGCTTTACGTTGCCTTACGTTGCTTTAATTTACGTTGCCTTGTTTACGTTGCCTTAATTTACGTTGCCTTGCTTTACGTTGCTTTACGTTGCTTTGGTTTACGTTGCCTTGATTTACGTTGCTTTACGTTGCGTTGCTTTACCTTGCCTTGCTTTACGTTGCCTTGCATTACGTTGCCTTGCTTTACGTTGCTTTATGTTGCTTTGCTTTACGTTGCCTTGCTTTACGTTACCTTACGTTGCCTTACTTTACGTTGGTTTACGTTGCCTTGCTTTACGTTGATTTACGTTGCCTTGCTTTACGTTGCCGTGATTTACGATGCTTAACATTGCCTTGCTTTACGTTCTCTTGACTTACGTTGCCTTGCTTTACGTTGCTTTAAGTTGCCTTACTTTACGTTGCCTTGCTTTACGTTGCTTTACATTGCCTTACTTTACGTTGCCTTACGTAAACTTACTTTACGTTGCCTTACTTTACGTTGCTTTACGTTGCCTTGATTTACGTTGCTTTACGTTGCCTTGCTTTACGTTGCCTTGCTTTAAGTTGCTTTACGTTGCCTTACTTTACGTTGCCTTGATTTACGTTGCTTTACGTTGCCTTACTTTACGTTGCCTTGCTTTACGTTGCCTTACTTTATGTTGCTTTACATTGCCTTACTTTACATTGCCTTACATTGCCTTACTTTACGTTGCCTTACATTGCCTTACTTTACGATACCTTACTTTACGCTGCTTTACGTTGCCTTGCTTTACCTTGCTTTGCTTTAGGTTGCTTTACGTTGCCTTGCTTTACATTGCCTTGCTTTACGTTGCTTTACGTTGTCTTGTTTTACATTTCTTTACGTTGCCTTACTTTACGTTGCCTTGCTTTACTTTGCCTTACTTTACGTTGCCTTGCTTTACGTTGCCTTACGTTGCCTTGTTTTACGTTGCCTTGCTTTACGTTGCTTTACGTTCCCTTACTTTACGTTGCCTTGCCTTGCTTTACGTTGCCTTGCCTTGCCTTCCTTTACGTTGCTTTCCATTGCCTTGCTTTACGTTTCTTTACGTTGCCTTGCTTTACGTTGCCTTGCCTTGCTTTGCTTTACGTTGCTTTACGTTGCCTTGCTTTACGTTGCTTTACATTGCCTTGCTTTACGTTGCCTTGACTTGCCTTGCTTTACGTTGCCTTGCCTTGCCTTGCTTTACGTTGCTTTACGTTGCCTTGCTTTACGTTGCTTTACGTTGCCTTGCTTTACGTTACTTTACGTTGCCTTACTTTACGTTGCCTTGCCTTGCCTTTCTTTACGTTGCTTTACGTTCCCTTGCTTTACGTTGCTTTACGTTGCCTTGCTTTGTGTTGCCTTGCCTTGCCTTGCTTTATGTTGCTTTACGTTGCCTTGCTTCACGTTTCTTTACGTTGCCTTGCTTTACGTTGCCTTGCCTTGCTTTATGTTGCTTTACGTTGCGTTGGTTTACGTTGCTTTACGTTGCCTTGCTTTACGTTGCCTTGCCTTGCCTTGCTTTACGTTGCTTTACGTTGCCTTGCTTTACTTTGCTTTACGTTGCCTTGCTTTACGTTGCCATACCTTGCCTTGCTTTACATTGCTTTACGTTGCCTTGCTTTACGTTCCTTTACGTTGCCTTGCTTTACATTGCCTTACTTTACGTTACCTTACTTTACGTTGCTTTACGTTGCCTTGCTTTACCTTGCCTTGCTTTACGTTGCTTTACGTTGCCTTGCTTTACGTTGCCTTGCTTTACATTGCTTTACGTTGCCTTGCTTTACGTTGCCTTGCTTTACGTTGCTTTACGTTGCCTTACTTTAGGTTGCCTTGCTTTACGTTGCCTTGCTTTACGTTGCTTTACGTTGCCTTACTTTAGGTTGCCTTGCTTTACGTTGCCTTACTTTATGTTGCTTTACGTTGCCTTACTTTACGTTGCCTTGCTTTACGTTGCCTTACCTTACGTTGCCTTATGTTGCCTTACTTTCCGTTGCCTTGCTTTACGTTGCTTTACGTTGCCTTGCTTTACGTTGCCTTGCTTTACGTTGCTTTACGTTGCCTTACATTACGTTGCCTTGCTTTACGTTGCCTTACTTTACGTTGCTTTACGTTGCCTTGTTTACGTTGTCTTGCTTTACGTTGCTTTACGCTGCCTTGCTTTACGTTGCCTTGTTTACGTTGCTTTACGTTGCCTTGCCTTACGTTGCCTTGCTTTAGGTTGCTTTACGTTGCCTTGCTTTACGTTGCCTTGCTTTACGTTGCTTTACATTGCCTTTCTTTACGTTGCCTTACTTAACGTTGCCTTGCTTTACATTGCTTTATTTTACGTTGCTTTACGTTGCCTTGCTTAACGTTGCTTTACGTTGCCTTTCTTTACGTTGCTTTACGTTGCCTTGCTTTACGTTGCTTTACGTTGCCTTTCCTTGCCTTGCTTTACGCTGCTTTACGTTGCCTTGCCTTGCTTTACGTTGCTTTACATTGCCTTGCTTTGCGTTGATTTACGTTGCCTTGCCTTGCTTTACGTTGCTTTACGTTGCCTTGCGTTACGTTGCTTTACGTTGCCTTGCTTTACGTTGTCTTGCTTTACGTTGCTTTACGTTGCCTTGCCTTGCCTTGCTTTACGTTTCCTTGCCTTGCTTTACGTAGCTTTACGTTGCCTTGCTTTACATTGCTTTACGTTGCTTTACGTTGCCTTGCTTTACGTTGCCTTGCTTTACATTGCCTTACGTTGCCTTCCTTTACATTGCCTTGCTTTACGTTGCTTTACGTTGCCTTGCTTTACGTTGCTTTACGTTGCCTTGCTTTACGTTGCTTTACGTTGCCTTGGTTTTCGTTACCTTGCTTTAGGTTGCCTTGCTTTAGTTTGCCTTATGTTGCCTTGCTTTATGTTGCCTTGCTTTAGGTTGCTTTACGTTGCCTTGCTTTACGTTGCTTTTAGTTGCCTTACTTCACGTTGCCTTGCTTTACGTTGCTTTACGTTTCCTTGCTTTACGTTGCTTTACGTTGTCTTGCTTTACGTTTCCATGCTTTACGTTTCCTTGATTTATGTTGCTTTACGTTGCCTTACTTTACGTTGCCTTACGTTGCCTTAATTTACGTTGCCTTGCTTTATGTTGCTTTACGTTGCCTTGCTTTGCGTTGCCTTACGGTGCCTTACTTTATGTTGCCGTGGTTTCCGTTGCCTTACGTTGCCTTAATTTACGTAGCATTTACTCTATGTTGCTTTACGTTGCCTTGCTTTACGTTGCCTAGCTTTACGTTGCTTTACGTTGCCTTACGTTGCTTTAATTTACGTTGCCTTGTTTACGTTGCCTTAATTTACGTTGCCTTGCTTTACGTTGCTTTACGTTGCTTTGGTTTACGTTGCCTTGATTTACGTTGCTTTACGTTGCGTTGCTTTACCTTGCCTTGCTTTACGTTGCCTTGCATTACGTTGCCTTGCTTTACGTTGCTTTATGTTGCTTTGCTTTACGTTGCCTTGCTTTACGTTACCTTACGTTGCCTTACTTTACGTTGGTTTACGTTGCCTTGCTTTACGTTGATTAACGTTGCCTTGCTTTACGTTGCCGTGATTTACGATGCTTAACATTGCCTTGCTTTACGTTCTCTTGACTTACGTTGCCTTGCTTTACGTTGCTTTAAGTTGCCTTACTTTACGTTGCCTTGCTTTACGTTGCTTTACATTGCCTTACTTTACGTTGCCTTACGTAAACTTACTTTACGTTGCCTTACTTTACGTTGCTTTACGTTGCCTTGATTTACGTTGCTTTACGTTGCCTTGCTTTACGTTGCCTTGCTTTAAGTTGCTTTACGTTGCCTTACTTTACGTTGCCTTGATTTACGTTGCTTTACGTTGCCTTACTTTACGTTGCCTTGCTTTACGTTGCCTTACTTTATGTTGCTTTACATTGCCTTACTTTACATTGCCTTACATTGCCTTACTTTACGTTGCCTTACATTGCCTTACTTTACGATACCTTACTTTACGCTGCTTTACGTTGCCTTGCTTTACCTTGCTTTGCTTTAGGTTGCTTTACGTTGCCTTGCTTTACATTGCCTTGCTTTACGTTGCTTTACGTTGTCTTGTTTTACATTTCTTTACGTTGCCTTACTTTACGTTGCCTTGCTTTACTTTGCCTTACTTTACGTTGCCTTGCTTTACGTTGCCTTACGTTGCCTTGTTTTACGTTGCCTTGCTTTACGTTGCTTTACGTTCCCTTACTTTACGTTGCCTTGCCTTGCTTTACGTTGCCTTGCCTTGCCTTCCTTTACGTTGCTTTCCATTGCCTTGCTTTACGTTTCTTTACGTTGCCTTGCTTTACGTTGCCTTGCCTTGCTTTGCTTTACGTTGCTTTACGTTGCCTTGCTTTACGTTGCTTTACATTGCCTTGCTTTACGTTGCCTTGACTTGCCTTGCTTTACGTTGCCTTGCCTTGCCTTGCTTTACGTTGCTTTACGTTGCCTTGCTTTACGTTGCTTTACGTTGCCTTGCTTTACGTTACTTTACGTTGCCTTACATTACGTTGCCTTGCCTTGCCTTTCTTTACGTTGCTTTACGTTCCCTTGCTTTACGTTGCTTTACGTTGCCTTGCTTTGTGTTGCCTTGCCTTGCCTTGCTTTATGTTGCTTTACGTTGCCTTGCTTCACGTTGCTTTACGTTGCCTTGCTTTACGTTGCCTTGCCTTGCTTTATGTTGCTTTACGTTGCCTTGGTTTACGTTGCTTTACGTTGCCTTGCTTTACGTTGCCTTGCCTTGCCTTGCTTTACGTTGCTTTACGTTGCCTTGCTTTACTTTGCTTTACGTTGCCATACCTTGCCTTGCTTTACATTGCTTTACGTTGCCTTGCTTTACGTTCCTTTACGTTGCCTTGCTTTACATTGCCTTACTTTACGTTACCTTACTTTACGTTGCTTTACGTTGCCTTGCTTTACCTTGCCTTGCTTTACGTTGCTTTACGTTGCCTTGCTTTACGTTGCCTTGCTTTACATTGCTTTACGTTGCCTTGCTTTACGTTGCCTTGCTTTACGTTGCTTTACGTTGCCTTACTTTAGGTTGCCTTGCTTTACGTTGCCTTGCTTTACGTTGCTTTACGTTGCCTTACTTTAGGTTGCCTTGCTTTACGTTGCCTTACTTTATGTTGCTTTACGTTGCCTTACTTTACGTTGCCTTGCTTTACGTTGCCTTACCTTACGTTGCCTTATGTTGCCTTACTTTCCGTTGCCTTGCTTTACGTTGCTTTACGTTGCCTTGCTTTACGTTGCCTTGCTTTACGTTGCTTTACGTTGCCTTACATTACGTTGCCTTGCTTTACGTTGCCTTACTTTACGTTGCTTTACGTTGCCTTGTTTACGTTGTCTTGCTTTACGTTGCTTTACGCTGCCTTGCTTTACGTTGCCTTGTTTACGTTGCTTTACGTTGCCTTGCCTTACGTTGCCTTGCTTTAGGTTGCTTTACGTTGCCTTGCTTTACCTTGCCTTGCTTTACGTTGCTTTACATTGCCTTTCTTTACGTTGCCTTACTTAACGTTGCCTTGCTTTACATTGCTTTATTTTACGTTGCTTTACGTTGCCTTGCTTAACGTTGCTTTACGTTGCCTTTCTTTACGTTGCTTTACGTTGCCTTGGTTTACGTTGCTTTACGTTGCCTTTCCTTGCCTTGCTTTACGCTGCTTTACGTTGCCTTGCCTTGCTTTACGTTGCTTTACATTGCCTTGCTTTGCGTTGATTTACGTTGCCTTGCCTTGCTTTACGTTGCTTTACGTTGCCTTGCGTTACGTTGCTTTACGTTGCCTTACTTTAGGTTGCCTTGCTTTACGTTGCCTTACTTTACGTTGCTTTACGTTGCCTTACTTTACGTTGCCTTACTTTACGTTGCCTTGCTTTACATTGCCTTACGTTGCCTTCCTTTACATTGCCTTGTTTTAAGTTGCTTTACCTTGCCTTGCTTTACGTTGCTTGACGTTGCCTTGGTTTACGTTGCCTTGCTTTAGGTTACTTTACCTTGCCTTGCTTTACGTTGCTTTTAGTTGCCTTACTTCACGTTGCCTTGCTTTACGTTGCTTTACGTTGCCTTGCTTTACGTTGCTTTACGTTGTCTTGCTTTACGTTTCCATGCTTTACGTTTCCTTGATTTATGTTGCTTTACGTTGCCTTACTTTATGTTGCCTTACGTTGCCTTACTTTACGTTGCCTTGCTTTACGTTGCTTTACGTTGCCTTAATTTACGTTGCCTTGTTTACGTTGCCTTGATTTACGTTGCCTTACTTTACGTTGCTTTGCTTTACGATGCCTTGCTTTACGTTACCTTACGTTGCCTTACTTTACGTTTGTTTACGTTGCCTTGCTTTACGTTTCCTTGCTTTACGTTGATTTACGTTGCCTTGCTTTACGTTGCCTTGCTTTAGGTTGCTTAACATTGCCTTGCTTTACGTTCTCTTGACTTACGTTGCCTTGCTTTACGTTGCTTTACGTTGCCTTACTTTACGTTGCCTTGCTTTACGTTGCTTTACGTTGCCTTACTTTACGTTGCCTTGCTTTACGTTGCTTTACATTTCCTTACTTTACGATGCCTTACGTACACTTACTTTACGTTGCCTTATTTTACGTTGCTTTACGTTGCCTTGCTTTACGTTGCTTTACGTTGCCTTGCTTTACGTTGCGTTGCTTTACGTTGATTTACATTGCCTTACTTTACTTTGCCTTGCTTTACGTTGCTTTACATTGCCTTACTTTAGGTTGCCTTGCTTTACGTTGCTTTACATTTCCTTAATTTACGTTGCCTTACGTAGCCTTACTTTACCTTGCCTTAATTTACGTTGCTTTACGTTGCCTTGCTTTACGTTGCCTTGCTTTACGTTGCTTTACGTTGCCTTAATTTACGTTGCCTTGCCTTGCTTTACGTTTCCTTGCCTTGCTTTACGTAGCTTTACGTTGCCTTGCTTTACATTGCTTTACGTTGCTTTACGTTGCCTTGCTTTACGTTGCCTTGCTTTACATTGCCTTACGTTGCCTTCCTTTACATTGCCTTGCTTTACGTTGCTTTACGTTGCCTTGCTTTACGTTGCTTTACGTTGCCTTGCTTTACGTTGCTTTACGTTGCCTTGGTTTACGTTGCCTTGCTTTAGGTTGCCTTGCTTTACTTTGCCTTATGTTGCCTTCCTTTATGTTGCCTTGCTTTAGGTTGCTTTACGTTGCCTTGCTTTACGTTGCTTTTAGTTGCCTTACTTCACGTTGCCTTGCTTTACGTTGCTTTACGTTGCCTTGCTTTACGTTGCTTTACGTTGTCTTGCTTTGCGTTTCCATGCTTTACGTTTCCTTGATTTATGTTGCTTTACGTTGCCTTACTTTACGTTGCCTTGCTTTACGTTGCTTTACGTTGCCTTGCTTTACGTTGCCTTACGGTGCCTTACTTTATGTTGCCTTGGTTTAAGTTGCCTTACGTTGCCTTACTTTACGTTGCATTAATCTACGTTGCTTTACGTTGCCTTGCTTTAAATTGCCTTGCTTTACGTTGCTTTACGTTGCCTTAATTTACGTTGCCTTGTTTACGTTGCCTTGATTTACGTTGCCTTACTTTAAGTTGCCTTACTTTGCCTTACTTTACGTTGCCTTGCTTTACGTTGCTTTGGTTTACGTTGCTTTGGTTTACCTTGCCTTGATTTACGTTGCCTTGTTTACGTTTCCTTGATTTACGTTGCTTTACTTTACGTTGTCTAACGTTGCCTTACTTTACGTTGCCTTGCTTTACGTTGCTTTACGTTGCTTTGGTTTACGTTGCCTTGATTTACGTTGCTTTACGTTGAATTGCTTTACGTTTCCTTGCATTACGTTGCCTTGCTTTACGTTGCTTTACTTTGCTTTGCTTTACGTTGCCTTGCTTTACGTTACCTTACGTTGCCTTGCTTTACGTTGGTTTACGTTGCCTTGCTTTACGTTTCCTTGCTTTACGTTGATTTACGTTGCCTTGCTTTACGTTGCCTTGCTTTACGTTGTTTAACATTGCCTTGCTTTACGTTCTCTTGACTTACGTTGCCTTGCTTTACATTGCTTTACGTTGCCTTACTTTACGTTGCCTTGCTTTACGTTGCCTTACTTTACGTTGCCTTGCTTTACGTTGCTTTACATTGCCTTACTTTACGTTGCCTTACGTACACTTACGTTACGTTGCCTTATTTTACTTTGCTTTACGTTGCCTTGCTTTACGTTGCTTTACGTTGCCTTGCTTTACGTTGCGTTGCTTTACGTTGCTTTACATTGCCTTTACTTTACGTTGCCTTACGGTGCCTTACTTTATGTTGCCTTGGTTTAAGTTGCCTTACGTTGCCTTACTTTACGTTGCATTAATCTACGTTGCTTTACGTTGCCTTGCTTTAAATTGCCTTGCTTTACGTTGCTTTACGTTGCCTTAATTTACGTTGCCTTGTTTACGTTGCCTTGATTTACGTTGCCTTACTTTAAGTTGCCTTACGTTGCCTTACTTTACGTTGCCTTGCTTTACGTTGCTTTGGTTTACGTTGCTTTGGTTTACCTTGCCTTGATTTACGTTGCCTTGTTTACGTTTCCTTGATTTACGTTGCTTTACTTTACGTTGCCTAACGTTGCCTTACTTTACGTTGCCTTGCTTTACGTTGCTTTACGTTGCTTTGGTTTACGTTGCCTTGATTTACGTTGCTTTACGTTGCATTGCTTTACGTTTCCTTGCATTACGTTGCCTTGCTTTACGTTGCTTTACTTTGCTTTGCTTTACGTTGCCTTGCTTTACGTTACCTTACGTTGCCTTGCTTTACGTTGGTTTACGTTGCCTTGCTTTACGTTTCCTTGCTTTACGTTGATTTACGTTGCCTTGCTTTACGTTGCCTTGCTTTACGTTGTTTAACATTGCCTTGCTTTACGTTCTCTTGACTTACGTTGCCTTGCTTTACATTGCTTTACGTTGCCTTACTTTACGTTGCCTTGCTTTACGTTGCCTTACTTTACGTTGCCTTGCTTTACGTTGCTTTACATTGCCTTACTTTACGTTGCCTTACGTACACTTACGTTACGTTGCCTTATTTTACTTTGCTTTACGTTGCCTTGCTTTACGTTGCTTTACGTTGCCTTGATTTACGTTGCGTTGCTTTACGTTGCTTTACATTGCCTTTACTTTACGTTGCCTTGCTTTACGTTGCTTTACATTGCCTTACTTTACGTTGCCTTGCTTTATGTTGCTTTACATTGCCTTACTTTACGTTGCCTTACGTAGCCTTACATTACCTTGCCTTAATTTACGTTGCTTTACGTTGCCTTGCTTTACGTTGCTTTACGTTGCCTTGCTTTACGTTGCCTTGATTTACGTTGCTTTACGTTGCCTTGCTTTACGTTGCCTTGCCTTGCCTTGCTTTACGTTTCCTTGCCTTGCTTTACGTAGCTTTACGTTGCCTTGCTTTACATTGCTTTACGTTGCTTTACGTTGCCTTGCTTTACGTTGCCTTGCTTTACATTGCCTTACGTTGCCTTCCTTTACATTGCCTTGCTTTACGTTGCTTTACGTTGCCTTGCTTTAAGTTGCTTTACGTTTCCTTGCTTTACGTTGCTTTACGTTGCCTTGGTTTACGTTACCTTGCTTTAGGTTGCCTTGCTTTACTTTGCCTTATGTTGCCTTGCTTTATGTTGCCTTGCTTTAGGTTGCTTTACGTTGCCTTGCTTTACGTTGCTTTTAGTTGCCTTACTTCACGTTGCCTTGCTTTACGTTGCTTTACGTTGCGTTGCTTTACGTTGCTTTACGCTGCATTACGTTGCCTTGCGTTGCCTTACTTTGCCTTGCTTTACGTTGCCTTGCTTTACTTTGCTTTACGTTACCTTGCTTTACGTTGCCTTGCTTTACTTTGCTTTCTGTTGCCTTGCTTTACTTTGCCTTGCTTTACGTTTCTTTACGTTGCCTTGCTTTACGTTGCCTTGAATTACGTTGCTTTACATTGCATTACGTTGCCTTTCGTTGCCTTACGTTCCTTTGCATTACGTTGCCTTGCTTTACGTTGCCTTGCTTTACGCAGCTATACGTTACCTTGCTTTACGTTGCCTTGCTTTACATTGCCTTACGTTGCCTTGCTTTACGTTGCCTTACGTTGCCTTACTTTACGTTGCCTTGCTTTATGTTGCTTTACGTTGCCTTGCTTTACGTTGCCTTGCTTTACATTGCCTTACGTTGCCTTGCTTTACGTTGCCATACGTTGCCTTACTTTACGTTGCCTTGCTTTATGTTGCTTTACGTTGCCTTGCTTTACGTTGCCTTGCTTTACATTGCTTTACGTTGCCTTCCTTTACATTGCCTTGCTTTACGTTGCTTTACGTTGCCTTGCTTTACGTTGCTTTACGTTGCCTTGCTTTACGTTGCTTTACGTTGCCTTGGTTTACGTTGCCTTGCTTTAGGTTGCCTTGCTTTACTTTGCCTTATGTTGCCTTGCTTTATGTTGCCATGCTTTAGGTTGCTTTACGTTGCCTTGCTTTACGTTGGTTTTAGTTGCCTTACTTCACGTTGCCTTGCTTTACGTTGCTTTACATTTCCTTGCTTTACGTTGCTTTACGTTGTCTTGCTTTACGTTTCCTTGATTTATGTTGCTTTACGTTGCCTTACTTTACGTTGCCTTACGTTGCCTTACTTTACGTTGCCTTGCTTTACGTTGCTTTATGTTGCCTTGCTTTACGTTGCATTACGGTGCCTTACTTTATGTTGCCGTGGTTTACGTTGCCTTACGTTGCCTTACTTTACGTTGCATTACTCTATGTTGCTTTACGTTGCCTTGCTTTACGTTGCCTTGCTTTACGTTGCCTTAATTTACGTTGCCTTGTTTACGTTGCCTTGATTTACGTTGTCTTACTTTACGTTGCCTTACGTTGCCTTACTTTACGTTGCCTTGCTTTACGTTGCTTTACGTTGCTTTGGTTTACGTTGCCTTGATTTACGTTGCTTTACGTTGCGTTGCTTTACCTTGCCTTGCTTTACGTTGCCTTGCATTACGTTGCCTTGCTTTACGTTGCTTTATGTTGCTTTGCTTTACGTTGCCTTGCTTTACGTTACCTTACTTTGCCTTACTTTACGTTGGTTTACGTTGCCTTGCTTTACGTTTCCTTGCTTTACGTTGATTTACGTTGCCTTGCTTTACGTTGCCGTGATTTACGATGCTTAACATTGCCTTGCTTTACGTTCTATTGACTTACGTTGCCTTGCTTTACGTTGCTTTACGTTGCCTTGCTTTACGTTGCTTTACATTGCCTTACTTTACGTTGCCTTGCTTTACGTTGCTTTACATTGCCTTACTTTACGTTGCCTTACGTAAAATTACTTTACGTTGCCTTACTTTACGTTGCTTTACGTTGCCTTGCTTTACGTTGCTTTACGTTGCCTTGCTTTACGTTGCCTTGCTTTAAGTTGCTTTACCTTGCCTTACTTTACGTTGCCTTGATTTACGTTGCTTTACGTTGCCTTACTTTACGTTGCCTTGCTTTACGTTGCCTTACTTTATGTTGCTTTACATTGCCTTACTTTACATTGCCTTACATTGCCTTACTTTACGTTGCCTTACATTGCCTTACTTTACGTTACCTTACTTTACGCTGCTTTACCTTGCCTTGCTTTACCTTGCTTTGCTTTAGGATGCTTTACGTTGCCTTGCTTTACATTGCCTTGCTTTACGTTGCTTTACGTTGTCTTGTTTTACATTTTTTTACGTTGCCTTACTTTACGTTGCCTTGCTTTACGTTGTCTTAATTTACGTTGCCTTACATTACCTTATCTACGTTGCCTTGCTTTAAGTTGCTTTACGTTGCCTTGCTTTACGTTGATTTACGTTGCCTTACTTTACGTTGCCTTACATTACCTTATCTACGTTGCCTTGCTTTAAGTTGCTTTACGTTGCCTTGCTTTACGTTGATTTACGTTGCCTTACTTTACGTTGCCTTGTTTTACGTTGCCTTGCTTTACGTTGCTTTACGTTCCCTTACTTTACGTTGCCTTGCCTTGCCTTGCTTTACGTTGCCTTGCCTTGCCTTCCTTTACGTTCCTTTACATTGCCTTGCTTTAAGTTGCTTTACGTTGCCTTGCTTTACGTTGCTTTACGTTGCCTTACTTTACGTTGCCTTGCTTTATGTTGCTTTACGTTGCCTTGCTTTACCTTGCCTTGCTTTACGTTGCTTTACGTTGCCTTGCTTTACGTTGCCTTGCTTTACATTGCTTTACGTTGCCTTACTTTAGGTTGCCTTGCTTTACGTTGCTTTACGTTGCCTTACTTTAGGTTGCCTTGCTTTACGTTGCTTTACGTTGCCTTACTTTAGGTTGCCTTGCTTTACGTTGCCTTACTTTACGTTGCTTTACGTTGCCTTACTTTACGTTGCCTTGCTTTACGTTGCCTTACCTTACGTTGCCTTATGTTGCCTTACTTTCCGTTGCCTTGCTTTACGTTGCTTTACGTTGCCTTGCTTTACGTTGCTTTACGTTGCCTTACATTACGTTGCCTTGTTTTACGTTGTCTTAATTTATGTTGCTTTACGTTGCCTTACTTTACGTTACCTTGCTTTACGTTGCCGTGCTTTACTTTGCCATACCTTACGTTGCCTTACGTTGCCTTACTTTACGTTGCCTTGCTTTACGTTGCTTTACGTTGTCTTACTTTACGTTGCTTTACGTTGCCTTGCTTTACGTTGTCTTGCTTTACGTTGCTTTACGTTGCCTTACTTTACGTTGCCTTGCTTTACGTTGCCTTACTTTATGTTGCTTTACATTGCCTTACTTTACGTTACCTTACTTTACGCTGCTTTACGTTGCCTTGCTTTACCTTGCTTTGCTTTAGGTTGCTTTACGTTGCCTTGCTTTACATTGCCTTGCTTTACGTTGCTTTACGTTGTCTTGTTTTACATTTCTTTACGTTGCCTTACTTTACGTTGCCTTGCTTTACGTTGTCTTAATTTACGTTGCCTTACATTACCTTATTTACGTTGCCTTGCTTTAAGTTGCTTTACGTTGCCTTGCTTTACGTTGCTTTACGTTGCCTTACTTTACGTTGCCTTGCTTTATGTTGCTTTACGTTGCCTTGTTTTACGTTGCCTTGCTTTACGTTGCTTTACGTTCCCTTACTTTACGTTGCCTTGCCTTGCCTTGCTTTACGTTGCCTTGCCTTGCCTTCCTTTACGTTCCTTTACATTGCCTTGCTTTACGTTTCTTTACGTTGCCTTGCTTTACGTTGCCTTGCCTTGCTTTGCTTTACGTTGCTTTACGTTGCCTTGATTTACGTTGCTTTACATTGCCTTGCTTTACGTTGCCTTGACTTGCCTTGCTTTACGTTGCCTTGCCTTGCCTTGCTTTACGTTGCTTTACGTTGCCTTGCTTTACGTTACTTTACGTTGCCTTGCTTTACGTTGCTTTACGTTGCCTTGCTTTACGTTACCTTGCCTGGCTTTACGTTGCTTTACATTCTCTAGCTTTACGTTGCTTTACGTTGCCTTGCTTTGTGTTGCCTTGCCTTGCCTTGCTTTATGTTGCTTTACGTTGCCTTGCTTCACGTTGCTTTACGATGCCTTGCTTTACGTTGCCTTGCCTTGCCTTGCTTTATGTTGCTTTACGTTGCCTTGGTTTACGTTGCTTTACGTTGCCTTGCTTTACGTTGCCTTGCCTTGCCTTGCTTTACGTTGCTTTACGTTGCCTTGCTTTACTTTGCTTTATGTTGCCTTGCTTTACGTTGCCATACCTTGCCTTGCTTTACATTGCTTTACGTTGCCTTGCTTTACGTTCCTTTACGTTGCCTTGCTTTACATTGCCTTACTTTACGTTACCTTACTTTACGTTGCTTTACGTTGCCTTGCTTTACCTTGCCTTGCTTTACGTTGCTTTACGTTGCCTTGCTTTACGTTGCCTTGCTTTACATTGCTTTACGTTGCCTTGCTTTACGTTGCCTTGCTTTACGTTGCTTTACGTTGCCTTACTTTAGGTTGCCTTGCTTTACGTTGCTTTACGTTGCCTTACTTTAGGTTGCCTTGCTTTACGTTGCCTTACTTTACGTTGCTTTACGTTGCCTTACTTTACGTTGCCTTGCTTTACGTTGCCTTACCTTACGTTGCCTTATGTTGCCTTACTTTCCGTTGCCTTGCTTTACGTTGCTTTACGTTGCCTTGCTTTACGTTGCCTTGCTTTACGTTGCTTTACGTTGCCTTACATTACGTTGCCTTGCTTTACGTTCCCTTAATTTATGTTGCTTTACGTTGCCTTACATTACGTTGCCTTGCTTTACGTTGCCGTGCTTTACTTTGCCATACCTTACGTTGCCTTACGTTGCCTTACTTTACGTTGCTTTACGTTGTCTTACTTTACGTTGCTTTACGTTGCCTTGCTTTACGTTGTCTTGCTTTACGTTGCTTTACGTTGCCTTACTTTACGTTGCCTTGCTTTACGTTGCCTTACTTTATGTTGCTTTACATTGCCTTACTTTACGTTACCTTACTTTACGCTGCTTTACGTTGCCTTGCTTTACCTTGCTTTGCTTTAGGTTGCTTTACGTTGCCTTGCTTTACATTGCCTTGCTTTACTTTGCTTTACGTTGTCTTGTTTTACATTTCTTTACGTTGCCTTACTTTACGTTGCCTTGCTTTACGTTGTCTTAATTTACGTTGCCTTACATTACCTTATTTACGTTGCCTTGCTTTAAGTTGCTTTACGTTGCCTTGCTTTACGTTGCTTTACGTTGCCTTACTTTACGTTGCCTTGCTTTACGTTGCTTTACGTTGCCTTGTTTTACGTTGCCTTGCTTTACGTTGCTTTACGTTCCCTTACTGTACGTTGCCTTGCCTTCCCTTGCTTTACGTTGCCTTGCCTTGCCTTCCTTTACGTTCCTTTACATTGCCTTGCTTTACGTTTCTTTACGTTCCCTTGCTTTACGTTGCCTTGCCTTGCTTTGCTTTACGTTGCTTTACGTTGCCTTGCTTTACGTTGCTTTACATTGCCTTGCTTTACGTTGCCTTGACTTGCCTTGCTTTACGTTGCTTTACGTTGCCTTGCTTTACGTTGCCTTGCCTGGCTTTACGTTGCTTTACATTCTCTAGCTTTACGTTGCTTTACGTTGCCTTGCTTTGTGTTGCCTTGCCTTGCCTTGCTTTATGTTGCTTTACGTTGCCTTGCTTCACGTTGCTTTACGATGCCTTGCTTTACGTTGCCTTGCCTTGCCTTGCTTTATGTTGCTTTACGTTGCCTTGGTTTACGTTGCTTTACGTTGCCTTGCTTTACGTTGCCTTGCCTTGCCTTGCTTTACGTTGCTTTACGTTGCCTTGCTTTACTTTGCTTTACGTTGCCTTGCTTTACGTTGCCATACCTTGCCTTGCTTTACATTGCTTTACGTTGCCTTGCTTTACGTTCCTTTACGTTGCCTTGCTTTACATTGCCTTACTTTACGTTACCTTACTTTACGTTGCTTTACGTTGCCTTGCTTTACCTTGCCTTGCTTTACGTTGCTTTACGTTGCCTTGCTTTACGTTGCCTTGCTTTACATTGCTTTACGTTGCCTTGCTTTACGTTGCCTTGCTTTACGTTGCTTTACGTTGCCTTACTTTAGGTTGCCTTGCTTTACGTTGCCTTACTTTACGTTGCTTTACGTTGCCTTACTTTACGTTGCCTTACTTTACGTTGCCTTGCTTTACGTTGCCTTACCTTACGTTGCCTTACCTTACGTTGCCTTACGTTGCCTTACTTTACGTTGCCTTACTTTACGTTGCTTTACGTTGCCTTACTTTACGTTGCCTTACTGTACGTTGCATTGCTTTACGTTGCCTTGCTTTACGTTTCCTTTCTTTACATTGCTTTACGTTGCTTTGCTTTACGTTGCCTTGCTTTACGTTACCTTACGTTGCCTTGCTTTACATTGCCTTGCTTTACGTTGCTTAACATTGCCTTGCTTTACGTTGCCTTGACTTACGTTGCCTTACTTTACGTTGCTTTACGTTGCCTTACTTTACGTTGCCTTCTTTACGTTGCTTTACATTGCCTTACTTTACGTTGTCTTGCTTTACGTTGCTTTACATTGCCTTACTTTACTTTGCCTTACGTAGTCTTACTTTACCTTGCCTTAATTTACGTTGCTTTACGTTGCCTTGCTTTACGTTGCTTTACGTTGCCTTGCTTTACGGTGCCTTGCTTTACGTTGCTTTACGTTGCCTTGCTTTACGTTGCTTTACGTTGCCTTGCTTTACGTTGCCTTGCCTTGCCTTGCTTTACGTTTCCTTGCCTTGCTTTACGTAGCTTTACGTTGCCTTTCTTTACATTGCTTTACGTTGCTTTACGTTGCCTTGCTTTACGTTGCCTTGCTTTACGCTGCTTTACCTTGCCTTGCTTTACCTTGCTTTGCTTTAGGATGCTTTACGTTGCCTTGCTTTACATTGCCTTGCTTTACGTTGCTTTACGTTGTCTTGTTTTACATTTTTTTACGTTGCCTTACTTTACGTTGCCTTGCTTTACGTTGTCTTAATTTACGTTGCCTTACATTACCTTATCTACGTTGCCTTGCTTTAAGTTGCTTTACGTTGCCTTGCTTTACGTTGATTTACGTTGCCTTACTTTACGTTGCCTTACATTACCTTATCTACGTTGCCTTGCTTTAAGTTGCTTTACGTTGCCTTGCTTTACGTTGATTTACGTTGCCTTACTTTACGTTGCCTTGTTTTACGTTGCCTTGCTTTACGTTGCTTTACGTTCCCTTACTTTACGTTGCCTTGCCTTGCCTTGCTTTACGTTGCCTTGCCTTGCCTTCCTTTACGTTCCTTTACATTGCCTTGCTTTAAGTTGCTTTACGTTGCCTTGCTTTACGTTGCTTTACGTTGCCTTACTTTACGTTGCCTTGCTTTATGTTGCTTTACGTTGCCTTGCTTTACCTTGCCTTGCTTTACGTTGCTTTACGTTGCCTTGCTTTACGTTGCCTTGCTTTACATTGCTTTACGTTGCCTTACTTTAGGTTGCCTTGCTTTACGTTGCTTTACGTTGCCTTACTTTAGGTTGCCTTGCTTTACGTTGCTTTACGTTGCCTTACTTTAGGTTGCCTTGCTTTACGTTGCCTTACTTTACGTTGCTTTACGTTGCCTTACTTTACGTTGCCTTGCTTTACGTTGCCTTACCTTACGTTGCCTTATGTTGCCTTACTTTCCGTTGCCTTGCTTTACGTTGCTTTACGTTGCCTTGCTTTACGTTGCTTTACGTTGCCTTACATTACGTTGCCTTGTTTTACGTTGTCTTAATTTATGTTGCTTTACGTTGCCTTACTTTACGTTACCTTGCTTTACGTTGCCGTGCTTTACTTTGCCATACCTTACGTTGCCTTACGTTGCCTTACTTTACGTTGCCTTGCTTTACGTTGCTTTACGTTGTCTTACTTTACGTTGCTTTACGTTGCCTTGCTTTACGTTGTCTTGCTTTACGTTGCTTTACGTTGCCTTACTTTACGTTGCCTTGCTTTACGTTGCCTTACTTTATGTTGCTTTACATTGCCTTACTTTACGTTACCTTACTTTACGCTGCTTTACGTTGCCTTGCTTTACCTTGCTTTGCTTTAGGTTGCTTTACGTTGCCTTGCTTTACATTGCCTTGCTTTACGTTGCTTTACGTTGTCTTGTTTTACATTTCTTTACGTTGCCTTACTTTACGTTGCCTTGCTTTACGTTGTCTTAATTTACGTTGCCTTACATTACCTTATTTACGTTGCCTTGCTTTAAGTTGCTTTACGTTGCCTTGCTTTACGTTGCCTTACTTTACGTTGCCTTGCTTTATGTTGCTTTACGTTGCCTTGTTTTACGTTGCCTTGCTTTACGTTGCTTTACGTTCCCTTACTTTACGTTGCCTTGCCTTGCCTTGCTTTACGTTGCCTTGCCTTGCCTTCCTTTACGTTCCTTTACATTGCCTTGCTTTACGTTTCTTTACGTTGCCTTGCTTTACGTTGCCTTGCCTTGCTTTGCTTTACGTTGCTTTACGTTGCCTTGATTTACGTTGCTTTACATTGCCTTGCTTTACGTTGCCTTGACTTGCCTTGCTTTACGTTGCCTTGCCTTGCCTTGCTTTACGTTGCTTTACGTTGCCTTGCTTTACGTTACTTTACGTTGCCTTGCTTTACGTTGCTTTACGTTGCCTTGCTTTACGTTACCTTGCCTGGCTTTACGTTGCTTTACATTCTCTAGCTTTACGTTGCTTTACGTTGCCTTGCTTTGTGTTGCCTTGCCTTGCCTTGCTTTATGTTGCTTTACGTTGCCTTGCTTCACGTTGCTTTACGATGCCTTGCTTTACGTTGCCTTGCCTTGCCTTGCTTTATGTTGCTTTACGTTGCCTTGGTTTACGTTGCTTTACGTTGCCTTGCTTTACGTTGCCTTGCCTTGCCTTGCTTTACGTTGCTTTACGTTGCCTTGCTTTACTTTGCTTTATGTTGCCTTGCTTTACGTTGCCATACCTTGCCTTGCTTTACATTGCTTTACGTTGCCTTGCTTTACGTTCCTTTACGTTGCCTTGCTTTACATTGCCTTACTTTACGTTACCTTACTTTACGTTGCTTTACGTTGCCTTGCTTTACCTTGCCTTGCTTTACGTTGCTTTACGTTGCCTTGCTTTACGTTGCCTTGCTTTACATTGCTTTACGTTGCCTTGCTTTACGTTGCCTTGCTTTACGTTGCTTTACGTTGCCTTACTTTAGGTTGCCTTGCTTTACGTTGCTTTACGTTGCCTTACTTTAGGTTGCCTTGCTTTACGTTGCCTTACTTTACGTTGCTTTACGTTGCCTTACTTTACGTTGCCTTGCTTTACGTTGCCTTACCTTACGTTGCCTTATGTTGCCTTACTTTCCGTTGCCTTGCTTTACGTTGCTTTACGTTGCCTTGCTTTACGTTGCCTTGCTTTACGTTGCTTTACGTTGCCTTACATTACGTTGCCTTGCTTTACGTTCCCTTAATTTATGTTGCTTTACGTTGCCTTACATTACGTTGCCTTGCTTTACGTTGCCGTGCTTTACTTTGCCATACCTTACGTTGCCTTACGTTGCCTTACTTTACGTTGCTTTACGTTGTCTTACTTTACGTTGCTTTACGTTGCCTTGCTTTACGTTGTCTTGCTTTACGTTGCTTTACGTTGCCTTACTTTACGTTGCCTTGCTTTACGTTGCCTTACTTTATGTTGCTTTACATTGCCTTACTTTACGTTACCTTACTTTACGCTGCTTTACGTTGCCTTGCTTTACCTTGCTTTGCTTTAGGTTGCTTTACGTTGCCTTGCTTTACATTGCCTTGCTTTACTTTGCTTTACGTTGTCTTGTTTTACATTTCTTTACGTTGCCTTACTTTACGTTGCCTTGCTTTACGTTGTCTTAATTTACGTTGCCTTACATTACCTTATTTACGTTGCCTTGCTTTAAGTTGCTTTACGTTGCCTTGCTTTACGTTGCTTTACGTTGCCTTACTTTACGTTGCCTTGCTTTACGTTGCTTTACGTTGCCTTGTTTTACGTTGCCTTGCTTTACGTTGCTTTACGTTCCCTTACTGTACGTTGCCTTGCCTTCCCTTGCTTTACGTTGCCTTGCCTTGCCTTCCTTTACGTTCCTTTACATTGCCTTGCTTTACGTTTCTTTACGTTCCCTTGCTTTACGTTGCCTTGCCTTGCTTTGCTTTACGTTGCTTTACGTTGCCTTGCTTTACGTTGCTTTACATTGCCTTGCTTTACGTTGCCTTGACTTGCCTTGCTTTACGTTGCTTTACGTTGCCTTGCTTTACGTTGCCTTGCCTGGCTTTACGTTGCTTTACATTCTCTAGCTTTACGTTGCTTTACGTTGCCTTGCTTTGTGTTGCCTTGCCTTGCCTTGCTTTATGTTGCTTTACGTTGCCTTGCTTCACGTTGCTTTACGATGCCTTGCTTTACGTTGCCTTGCCTTGCCTTGCTTTATGTTGCTTTACGTTGCCTTGGTTTACGTTGCTTTACGTTGCCTTGCTTTACGTTGCCTTGCCTTGCCTTGCTTTACGTTGCTTTACGTTGCCTTGCTTTACTTTGCTTTACGTTGCCTTGCTTTACGTTGCCATACCTTGCCTTGCTTTACATTGCTTTACGTTGCCTTGCTTTACGTTCCTTTACGTTGCCTTGCTTTACATTGCCTTACTTTACGTTACCTTACTTTACGTTGCTTTACGTTGCCTTGCTTTACCTTGCCTTGCTTTACGTTGCTTTACGTTGCCTTGCTTTACGTTGCCTTGCTTTACATTGCTTTACGTTGCCTTGCTTTACGTTGCCTTGCTTTACGTTGCTTTACGTTGCCTTACTTTAGGTTGCCTTGCTTTACGTTGCCTTACTTTACGTTGCTTTACGTTGCCTTACTTTACGTTGCCTTACTTTACGTTGCCTTGCTTTACGTTGCCTTACCTTACGTTGCCTTACCTTACGTTGCCTTACGTTGCCTTACTTTACGTTGCCTTACTTTACGTTGCTTTACGTTGCCTTACTTTACGTTGCCTTACTGTACGTTGCATTGCTTTACGTTGCCTTGCTTTACGTTTCCTTTCTTTACATTGCTTTACGTTGCTTTGCTTTACGTTGCCTTGCTTTACGTTACCTTACGTTGCCTTGCTTTACATTGCCTTGCTTTACGTTGCTTAACATTGCCTTGCTTTACGTTGCCTTGACTTACGGTGCCTTACTTTACGTTGCTTTACGTTGCCTTACTTTACGTTGCCTTGCTTTACGTTGCTTTACATTGCCTTACTTTACGTTGTCTTGCTTTACGTTGCTTTACATTGCCTTACTTTACTTTGCCTTACGTAGTCTTACTTTACCTTGCCTTAATTTACGTTGCTTTACGTTGCCTTGCTTTACGTTGCTTTACGTTGCCTTGCTTTACGGTGCCTTGCTTTACGTTGCTTTACGTTGCCTTGCTTTACGTTGCTTTACGTTGCCTTGCTTTACGTTGCCTTGCCTTGCCTTGCTTTACGTTTCCTTGCCTTGCTTTACGTAGCTTTACGTTGCCTTTCTTTACATTGCTTTACGTTGCTTTACGTTGCCTTGCTTTACGTTGCCTTGCTTTACATTGCCTTACGTTGCCTTCCTTTACATTGCCTTGTTTTAAGTTGCTTTACCTTGCCTTGCTTTACGTTGCTTGACGTTGCCTTGGTTTACGTTGCCTTGCTTTAGGTTACTTTACCTTGCCTTGCTTTACGTTGCTTTTAGTTGCCTTACTTCACGTTGCCTTGCTTTACGTTGCTTTACGTTGCCTTGCTTTACGTTGCTTTACATTGCCTTGCTTTACGTTGCCTTGACTTGCCTTGCTTTACGTTGCTTTACGTTGCCTTGCTTTACGTTGCCTTGCCTGGCTTTACGTTGCTTTACATTCTCTAGCTTTACGTTGCTTTACGTTGCCTTGCTTTGTGTTGCCTTGCCTTGCCTTGCTTTATGTTGCTTTACGTTGCCTTGCTTCACGTTGCTTTACGATGCCTTGCTTTACGTTGCCTTGCCTTGCCTTGCTTTATGTTGCTTTACGTTGCCTTGGTTTACGTTGCTTTACGTTGCCTTGCTTTACGTTGCCTTGCCTTGCCTTGCTTTACGTTGCTTTACGTTGCCTTGCTTTACTTTGCTTTACGTTGCCTTGCTTTACGTTGCCATACCTTGCCTTGCTTTACATTGCTTTACGTTGCCTTGCTTTACGTTCCTTTACGTTGCCTTGCTTTACATTGCCTTACTTTACGTTACCTTACTTTACGTTGCTTTACGTTGCCTTGCTTTACCTTGCCTTGCTTTACGTTGCTTTACGTTGCCTTGCTTTACGTTGCCTTGCTTTACATTGCTTTACGTTGCCTTGCTTTACGTTGCCTTGCTTTACGTTGCTTTACGTTGCCTTACTTTAGGTTGCCTTGCTTTACGTTGCCTTACTTTACGTTGCTTTACGTTGCCTTACTTTACGTTGCCTTACTTTACGTTGCCTTGCTTTACGTTGCCTTACCTTACGTTGCCTTACCTTACGTTGCCTTACGTTGCCTTACTTTACGTTGCCTTACTTTACGTTGCTTTACGTTGCCTTACTTTACGTTGCCTTACTGTACGTTGCATTGCTTTACGTTGCCTTGCTTTACGTTTCCTTTCTTTACATTGCTTTACGTTGCTTTGCTTTACGTTGCCTTGCTTTACGTTACCTTACGTTGCCTTGCTTTACATTGCCTTGCTTTACGTTGCTTAACATTGCCTTGCTTTACGTTGCCTTGACTTACGTTGCCTTACTTTACGTTGCTTTACGTTGCCTTACTTTACGTTGCCTTGCTTTACGTTGCTTTACATTGCCTTACTTTACGTTGTCTTGCTTTACGTTGCTTTACATTGCCTTACTTTACTTTGCCTTACGTAGTCTTACTTTACCTTGCCTTAATTTACGTTGCTTTACGTTGCCTTGCTTTACGTTGCTTTACGTTGCCTTGCTTTACGGTGCCTTGCTTTACGTTGCTTTACGTTGCCTTGCTTTACGTTGCTTTACGTTGCCTTGCTTTACGTTGCCTTGCCTTGCCTTGCTTTACGTTTCCTTGCCTTGCTTTACGTAGCTTTACGTTGCCTTGCTTTACATTGCTTTACGTTGCTTTACGTTGCCTTGCTTTACGTTGCCTTGCTTTACATTGCCTTACGTTGCCTTCCTTTACATTGCCTTGTTTTAAGTTGCTTTACCTTGCCTTGCTTTACGTTGCTTGACGTTGCCTTGGTTTACGTTGCCTTGCTTTAGGTTACTTTACCTTGCCTTGCTTTACGTTGCTTTTAGTTGCCTTACTTCACGTTGCCTTGCTTTACGTTGCTTTACGTTGCCTTGCTTTACGTTGCTTTACGTTGTCTTGCTTTACGTTTCCATGCTTTACGTTTCCTTGATTTATGTTGCTTTACGTTGCCTTACTTTATGTTGCCTTACGTTGCCTTACTTTACGTTGCCTTGCTTTACGTTGCTTTACGTTGCCTTAATTTACGTTGCCTTGTTTACGTTGCCTTGATTTACGTTGCCTTACTTTACGTTGCTTTGCTTTACGATGCCTTGCTTTACGTTACCTTACGTTGCCTTACTTTACGTTTGTTTACGTTGCCTTGCTTTACGTTTCCTTGCTTTACGTTGATTTACGTTGCCTTGCTTTACGTTGCCTTGCTTTAGGTTGCTTAACATTGCCTTGCTTTACGTTCTCTTGACTTACGTTGCCTTGCTTTATGTTGCTTTACGTTGCCTTACTTTACGTTGCCTTGCTTTACGTTGCTTTACGTTGTCTTACTTTACGTTGCCTTGCTTTACGTTGCTTTACATTTCCTTACTTTACGATGCCTTACGTACACTTACTTTACGTTGCCTTATTTTACGTTGCTTTACGTTGCCTTGCTTTACGTTGCTTTACGTTGCCTTGCTTTACGTTGCGTTGCTTTACGTTGATTTACATTGCCTTACTTTACTTTGCCTTCTTTACGTTGCTTTACATTGCCTTACTTTAGGTTGCCTTGCTTTACGTTGCTTTACATTTCCTTAATTTACGTTGCCTTACGTAGCCTTACTTTACCTTGCCTTAATTTACGTTGCTTTACGTTGCCTTGCTTTACGTTGCCTTGCTTTACGTTGCTTTACGTTGCCTTAATTTACGTTGCCTTGCCTTGCTTTACGTTTCCTTGCCTTGCTTTACGTAGCTTTACGTTGCCTTGCTTTACATTGCTTTACGTTGCTTTACGTTGCCTTGCTTTACGTTGCCTTGCTTTACATTGCCTTACGTTGCCTTCCTTTACATTGCCTTGCTTTACGTTGCTTTACGTTGCCTTGCTTTACGTTGCTTTACGTTGCCTTGCTTTACGTTGCTTTACGTTGCCTTATTTTACGTTGCCTTACTTTAGGTTGCCTTGCTTTACTTTGCCTTATGTTGCCTTCCTTTATGTTGCCTTGCTTTAGGTTGCTTTACGTTGCCTTGCTTTACGTTGCTTTTAGTTGCCTTACTTCACGTTGCCTTGCTTTACGTTGCTTTACGTTGCCTTGCTTTACGTTGCTTTACGTTGTCTTGCTTTGCGTTTCCATGCTTTACGTTTCCTTGATTTATGTTGCTTTACGTTGCCTTACTTTACGTTGCCTTGCTTTACGTTGCTTTACGTTGCCTTGCTTTACGTTGCCTTACGGTGCCTTACTTTATGTTGCCTTGGTTTAAGTTGCCTTACGTTGCCTTACTTTACGTTGCATTAATCTACGTTGCTTTACGTTGCCTTGCTTTAAATTGCCTTGCTTTACGTTGCTTTACGTTGCCTTAATTTACGTTGCCTTGTTTACGTTGCCTTGATTTACGTTGCCTTACTTTAAGTTGCCTTACGTTGCCTTACTTTACGTTGCCTTGCTTTACGTTGCTTTGGTTTACGTTGCTTTGGTTTACGTTGCCATGATTTACGTTGCCTTGTTTACGTTTCCTTGATTTACGTTGCTTTACTTTACGTTGCCTAACGTTGCCTTACTTTACGTTGCCTTGCTTTACGTTGCTTTACGTTGCTTTGGTTTACGTTGCCTTGATTTACGTTGCTTTACGTTGCATTGCTTTACGTTTCCTTGCATTACGTTGCCTTGCTTTACGTTGCTTTACTTTGCTTTGCTTTACGTTGCCTTGCTTTACGTTACCTTACGTTGCCTTGCTTTACGTTGGTTTACGTTGCCTTGCTTTACGTTTCCTTGCTTTACGTTGATTTACGTTGCCTTGCTTTACGTTGCCTTGCTTTACGTTGTTTAACATTGCCTTGCTTTACGTTCTCTTGACTTACGTTGCCTTGCTTTACATTGCTTTACGTTGCCTTACTTTACGTTGCCTTGCTTTACGTTGCCTTACTTTACGTTGCCTTGCTTTACGTTGCTTTACATTGCCTTACTTTACGTTGCCTTACGTACACTTACGTTACGTTGCCTTATTTTACTTTGCTTTACGTTGCCTTGCTTTACGTTGCTTTACGTTGCCTTGCTTTACGTTGCGTTGCTTTACGTTGCTTTACATTGCCTTTACTTTACGTTGCCTTACGGTGCCTTACTTTATGTTGCCTTGGTTTAAGTTGCCTTACGTTGCCTTACTTTACGTTGCATTAATCTACGTTGCTTTACGTTGCCTTGCTTTAAATTGCCTTGCTTTACGTTGCTTTACGTTGCCTTAATTTACGTTGCCTTGTTTACGTTGCCTTGATTTACGTTGCCTTACTTTAAGTTGCCTTACGTTGCCTTACTTTACGTTGCCTTGCTTTACGTTGCTTTGGTTTACGTTGCTTTGGTTTACCTTGCCTTGATTTACGTTGCCTTGTTTACGTTTCCTTGATTTACGTTGCTTTACTTTACGTTGCCTAACGTTGCCTTACTTTACGTTGCCTTGCTTTACGTTGCTTTACGTTGCTTTGGTTTACGTTGCCTTGATTTACGTTGCTTTACGTTGCATTGCTTTACGTTTCCTTGCATTACGTTGCCTTGCTTTACGTTGCTTTACTTTGCTTTGCTTTACGTTGCCTTGCTTTACGTTACCTTACGTTGCCTTGCTTTATTTTGGTTTACGTTGCCTTGCTTTACGTTTCCTTGCTTTACGTTGATTTACGTTGCCTTGCTTTACGTTGCCTTGCTTTACGTTGTTTAACATTGCCTTGCTTTACGTTCTCTTGACTTACGTTGCCTTGCTTTACATTGCTTTACGTTGCCTTACTTTACGTTGCCTTGCTTTACGTTGCCTTACTTTACGTTGCCTTGCTTTACGTTGCTTTACATTGCCTTACTTTACGTTGCCTTACGTACACTTACGTTACGTTGCCTTATTTTACTTTGCTTTACGTTGCCTTGCTTTACGTTGCTTTACGTTGCCTTGCTTTACGTTGCGTTGCTTTACGTTGCTTTACATTGCCTTTACTTTACGTTGCCTTGCTTTACGTTGCTTTACATTGCCTTACTTTACGTTGCCTTGCTTTACGTTGCTTTACATTGCCTTACTTTACGTTGCCTTACGTAGCCTTACATTACCTTGCCTTAATTTACGTTGCTTTACGTTGCCTTGCTTTACGTTGCTTTACGTTGCCTTGCTTTACGTTGCCTTGATTTATGTTGCTTTACGTTGCCTTGCTTTACGTTGCCTTGCCTTGCCTTGCTTTACGTTTCCTTGCCTTGCTTTACGTAGCTTTACGTTGCCTTGCTTTACATTGCTTTACGTTGCTTTACGTTGCCTTGCTTTACGTTGCCTTGCTTTACATTGCCTTACGTTGCCTTCCTTTACATTGCCTTGCTTTACGTTTCTTTACGTTGCCTTGCTTTAAGTTGCTTTACGTTTCCTTGCTTTACGTTGCTTTACGTTGCCTTGGTTTACGTTACCTTGCTTTAGGTTGCCTTGCTTTACTTTGCCTTATGTTGCCTTGCTTTATGTTGCCTTGCTTTAGGTTGCTTTACGTTGCCTTGCTTTACGTTGCTTTTAGTTGCCTTACTTCACGTTGCCTTGCTTTACGTTGCTTTACGTTGCGTTGCTTTACGTTGCTTTACGCTGCTTTACGTTGCTTTACATTGCCTTACTTTGCCTTGCTTTACGTTGCCTTGCTTTACTTTGCTTTACGTTACCTTGCTTTACGTTGCCTTGCTTTACTTTGCTTTCTGTTGCCTTGCTTTACTTTGCCTTGCTTTACGTTTCTTTACGTTGCCTTGCTTTACGTTGCCTTGAATTACGTTGCTTTACATTGCATTACGTTGCCTTTCGTTGCCTTACGTTCCTTTGCATTACGTTGCCTTGCTTTACGTTGCCTTGCTTTACGCAGCTATACGTTACCTTGCTTTACGTTGCCTTGCTTTACATTGCCTTACGTTGCCTTGCTTTACGTTGCCTTACGTTGCCTTACTTTACGTTGCCTTGCTTTATGTTGCTTTACGTTGCCTTGCTTTACGTTGCCTTGCTTTACATTGCCTTACGTTGCCTTGCTTTACGTTGCCTTACGTTGCCTTACTTTACGTTGCCTTGCTTTATGTTGCTTTACGTTGCCTTGCTTTACGTTGCCTTGCTTTACATTGCTTTACGTTGCCTTCCTTTACATTGCCTTGCTTTACGTTGCTTTACGTTGCCTTGCTTTACGTTGCTTTACGTTGCCTTGCTTTACGTTGCTTTACGTTGCCTTGTTTTACGTTGCCTTGCTTTAGGTTGCCTTGCTTTACTTTGCCTTATGTTGCCTTGCTTTATGTTGCCATGCTTTAGGTTGCTTTACGTTGCCTTGCTTTACGTTGGTTTTAGTTGCCTTACTTCACGTTGCCTTGCTTTACGTTGCTTTACATTTCCTTGCTTTACGTTGCTTTACGTTGTCTTGCTTTACGTTTCCTTGATTTATGTTGCTTTACGTTTCCTTACTTTACGTTGCCTTACGTTGCCTTACTTTACGTTGCCTTGCTTTACGTTGCTTTATGTTGCCTTGCTTTACGTTGCATTACGGTGCCTTACTTTATGTTGCCGTGGTTTACGTTGCCTTACGTTGCCTTACTTTACGTTGCATTACTCTATGTTGCTTTACTTTGCCTTGCTTTACGTTGCCTTGCTTTACGTTGCCTTAATTTACGTTGCCTTGTTTACGTTGCCTTGATTTACGTTGCCTTACTTTACGTTGCCTTACGTTGCCTTACTTTACGTTGCCTTGCTTTACGTTGCTTTACGTTGCTTTGGTTTACGTTGCCTTGATTTACGTTGCTTTACGTTGCGTTGCTTTACCTTGCCTTGCTTTACGTTGCCTTGCATTACGTTGCCTTGCTTTACGTTGCTTTATGTTGCTTTGCTTTACGTTGCCTTGCTTTACGTTACCTTACGTTGCCTTACTTTACGTTGGTTTACGTTGCCTTGCTTTACGTTTCCTTGCTTTACGTTGATTTACGTTGCCTTGCTTTACGTTGCCGTGATTTACGATGCTTAACATTGCCTTGCTTTACGTTCTATTGACTTACGTTGCCTTGCTTTACGTTGCTTTACGTTGCCTTGCTTTACGTTGCTTTACATTGCCTTACTTTACGTTGCCTTGCTTTACGTTGCTTTACATTGCCTTACTTTACGTTGCCTTACGTAAAATTACTTTACGTTGCCTTACTTTACGTTGCTTTACGTTGCCTTGCTTTACGTTGCTTTACGTTGCCTTGCTTTACGTTGCCTTGCTTTAAGTTGCTTTACCTTGCCTTACTTTACGTTGCCTTGATTTACGTTGCTTTACGTTGCCTTACTTTACGTTGCCTTGCTTTACGTTGCCTTACTTTATGTTGCTTTACATTGCCTTACTTTACATTGCCTTACATTGCCTTACTTTACGTTGCCTTACATTGCCTTACTTTACGTTACCTTACTTTACGCTGCTTTACCTTGCCTTGCTTTACCTTGCTTTGCTTTAGGATGCTTTACGTTGCCTTGCTTTACATTGCCTTGCTTTACGTTGCTTTACGTTGTCTTGTTTTACATTTTTTTACGTTGCCTTACTTTACGTTGCCTTGCTTTACGTTGTCTTAATTTACGTTGCCTTACATTACCTTATCTACGTTGCCTTGCTTTAAGTTGCTTTACGTTGCCTTCCTTTACGTTGCTTTACGTTGCCTTACTTTACGTTGCCTTGTTTTACGTTGCCTTGCTTTACGTTGCTTTACGTTCCCTTACTTTACGTTGCCTTGCCTTGCCTTGCTTTACGTTGCCTTGCCTTGCCTTCCTTTACGTTCCTTTACATTGCCTTGCTTTAAGTTGCTTTACGTTGCCTTGCTTTACGTTGCTTTACGTTGCCTTACTTTACGTTTCCTTGCTTTATGTTGCTTTACGTTGCCTTGCTTTACCTTGCCTTGCTTTACGTTGCTTTACGTTGCCTTGCTTTACGTTGCCTTGCTTTACATTGCTTTACGTTGCCTTACTTTAGGTTGCCTTGCTTTACGTTGCTTTACGTTGCCTTACTTTAGGTTGCCTTGCTTTACGTTGCTTTACGTTGCCTTACTTTAGGTTGCCTTGCTTTACGTTGCCTTACTTTACGTTGCTTTACGTTGCCTTACTTTACGTTGCCTTGCTTTACGTTGCCTTACCTTACGTTGCCTTATGTTGCCTTACTTTCCGTTGCCTTGCTTTACGTTGCTTTACGTTGCCTTGCTTTACGTTGCTTTACGTTGCCTTACATTACGTTGCCTTGTTTTACGTTGTCTTAATTTATGTTGCTTTACGTTGCCTTACTTTACGTTACCTTGCTTTACGTTGCCGTGCTTTACTTTGCCATACCTTACGTTGCCTTACGTTGCCTTACTTTACGTTGCCTTGCTTTACGTTGCTTTACGTTGTCTTACTTTACGTTGCTTTACGTTGCCTTGCTTTACGTTTTCTTGCTTTACGTTGCTTTACGTTGCCTTACTTTACGTTGCCTTGCTTTACGTTGCTTACTTTATGTTGCTTTACATTGCCTTACTTTACGTTACCTTACTTTACGCTGCTTTACGTTGCCTTGCTTTACCTTGCTTTGCTTTAGGTTGCTTTACGTTGCCTTGCTTTACATTGCCTTGCTTTACGTTGCTTTACGTTGTCTTGTTTTACATTTCTTTACGTTGCCTTACTTTACGTTGCCTTGCTTTACGTTGTCTTAATTTACGTTGCCTTACATTACCTTATTTACGTTGCCTTGCTTTAAGTTGCTTTACGTTGCCTTGCTTTACGTTGCCTTACTTTACGTTGCCTTGCTTTATGTTGCTTTACGTTGCCTTGTTTTACGTTGCCTTGCTTTACGTTGCTTTACGTTCCCTTACTTTACGTTGCCTTGCCTTGCCTTGCTTTACGTTGCCTTGCCTTGCCTTCCTTTACGTTCCTTTACATTGCCTTGCTTTACGTTTCTTTACGTTGCCTTGCTTTACGTTGCCTTGCCTTGCTTTGCTTTACGTTGCTTTACGTTGCCTTGATTTACGTTGCTTTACATTGCCTTGCTTTACGTTGCCTTGACTTGCCTTGCTTTACGTTGCCTTGCCTTGCCTTGCTTTACGTTGCTTTACGTTGCCTTGCTTTACGTTACTTTACGTTGCCTTGCTTTACGTTGCTTTACGTTGCCTTGCTTTACGTTACCTTGCCTGGCTTTACGTTGCTTTACATTCTCTAGCTTTACGTTGCTTTACGTTGCCTTGCTTTGTGTTGCCTTGCCTTGCCTTGCTTTATGTTGCTTTACGTTGCCTTGCTTCACGTTGCTTTACGATGCCTTGCTTTACGTTGCCTTGCCTTGCCTTGCTTTATGTTGCTTTACGTTGCCTTGGTTTACGTTGCTTTACGTTGCCTTGCTTTACGTTGCCTTGCCTTGCCTTGCTTTATGTTGCTTTACGTTGCCTTGGTTTACGTTGCTTTACGTTGCCTTGCTTTACGTTGCCTTGCCTTGCCTTGCTTTACGTTGCTTTACGTTGCCTTGCTTTACTTTGCTTTATGTTGCCTTGCTTTACGTTGCCATACCTTGCCTTGCTTTACATTGCTTTACGTTGCCTTGCTTTACGTTCCTTTACGTTGCCTTGCTTTACATTGCCTTACTTTACGTTACCTTACTTTACGTTGCTTTACGTTGCCTTGCTTTACCTTGCCTTGCTTTACGTTGCTTTACGTTGCCTTGCTTTACGTTGCCTTGCTTTACATTGCTTTACGTTGCCTTGCTTTACGTTGCCTTGCTTTACGTTGCTTTACGTTGCCTTACTTTAGGTTGCCTTGCTTTACGTTGCTTTACGTTGCCTTACTTTAGGTTGCCTTGCTTTACGTTGCCTTACTTTACGTTGCTTTACGTTGCCTTACTTTACGTTGCCTTGCTTTACGTTGCCTTACCTTACGTTGCCTTATGTTGCCTTACTTTCCGTTGCCTTGCTTTACGTTGCTTTACGTTGCCTTGCTTTACGTTGCCTTGCTTTACGTTGCTTTACGTTGCCTTACATTACGTTGCCTTGCTTTACGTTGCCTTAATTTATGTTGCTTTACGTTGCCTTACATTACGTTGCCTTGCTTTACGTTGCCGTGCTTTACTTTGCCATACCTTACGTTGCCTTACGTTGCCTTACTTTACGTTGCTTTACGTTGTCTTACTTTACGTTGCTTTACGTTGCCTTGCTTTACGTTGTCTTGCTTTACGTTGCTTTACGTTGCCTTACTTTACGTTGCCTTGCTTTACGTTGCCTTACTTTATGTTGCTTTACATTGCCTTACTTTACGTTACCTTACTTTACGCTGCTTTACGTTGCCTTGCTTTACCTTGCTTTGCTTTAGGTTGCTTTACGTTGCCTTGCTTTACATTGCCTTGCTTTACTTTGCTTTACGTTGTCTTGTTTTACATTTCTTTACGTTGCCTTACTTTACGTTGCCTTGCTTTACGTTGTCTTAATTTACGTTGCCTTACATTACCTTATTTACGTTGCCTTGCTTTACGTTGCTTTACGTTGCCTTGTTTTACGTTGCCTTGCTTTACGTTGCTTTACGTTCCCTTACTGTACGTTGCCTTGCCTTGCCTTGCTTTACGTTGCCTTGCCTTGCCTTCCTTTACGTTCCTTTACATTGCCTTGCTTTACGTTTCTTTACGTTGCCTTGCTTTACGTTGCCTTGCCTTGCTTTGCTTTACGTTGCTTTACGTTGCCTTGCTTTACGTTGCTTTACATTGCCTTGCTTTACGTTGCCTTGACTTGCCTTGCTTTACGTTGCCTTGCCTTGCCTTGCTTTACGTTGCTTTACGTTGCCTTGCTTTACGTTGCCTTGCTTTACGTTGCTTTACGTTGCCTTGCTTTACGTTGCCTTGCCTGGCTTTACGTTGCTTTACATTCTCTAGCTTTACGTTGCTTTACGTTGCCTTGCTTTGTGTTGCCTTGCCTTGCCTTGCTTTATGTTGCTTTACGTTGCCTTGCTTCACGTTGCTTTACGATGCCTTGCTTTACGTTGCCTTGCCTTGCCTTGCTTTATGTTGCTTTACGTTGCCTTGGTTTACGTTGCTTTACGTTGCCTTGCTTTACGTTGCCTTGCCTTGCCTTGCTTTACGTTGCTTTACGTTGCCTTGCTTTACTTTGCTTTACGTTGCCTTGCTTTACGTTGCCATACCTTGCCTTGCTTTACATTGCTTTACGTTGCCTTGCTTTACGTTCCTTTACGTTGCCTTGCTTTACATTGCCTTACTTTACGTTACCTTACTTTACGTTGCTTTACGTTGCCTTGCTTTACCTTGCCTTGCTTTACGTTGCTTTACGTTGCCTTGCTTTACGTTGCCTTGCTTTACATTGCTTTACGTTGCCTTGCTTTACGTTGCCTTGCTTTACGTTGCTTTACGTTGCCTTACTTTAGGTTGCCTTGCTTTACGTTGCTTTACGTTGCCTTACTTTAGGTTGCCTTGCTTTACGTTGCCTTACTTTACGTTGCTTTACGTTGCCTTACTTTACGTTGCCTTGCTTTACGTTGCCTTACCTTACGTTGCCTTATGTTGCCTTACTTTCCGTTGCCTTGCTTTACGTTGCTTTACGTTGCCTTGCTTTACGTTGCCTTGCTTTACGTTGCTTTACGTTGCCTTACATTACGTTTCCTTGCTTTACGTTGCCTTTAATTTATGTTGCTTTACTTTGCCTTACATTACGTTGCCTTGCTTTACGTTGCCGTGCTTTACTTTGCCATACCTTACGTTACCTTACGTTGCCTTACTTTACGTTGCCTTGCTTTACGTTGCTTTACGTTGCCTTACTTTACGTTGCTTTACGTTGCCTTGCTTTAGGTTGTCTTGCTTTACGTTGCTTTACGTTGCCTTGCTTTATGTTGCCTTGTTTACGTTGCTTTACGTTGCCTTGCCTTACGTTGCCTTGCATTAGGTTGCTTTACGTTGCCTTGCTTTATGTTGCCTTGCTTTACTTTGCCTTGCTTTACGTTGCTTTACGTTGCCTTTCTTTACGTTGCCTTACTTTACGTTGCCTTGCTTTACATTGCTTTATTTTACATTGCTTTACGTTGCCTTGCTTTACGTTGCTTTACGTTGCCTTTCTTTATGTTGCTTTACGTTGCCTTGCTTTACGTTGCTTTACGTTGCCTTTCCTTGCCTTGCTTTACGCTGCTTTACGTTGCCTTTCTTTACGTTGCTTTACGTTGCCTTGCTTTACGTTGCTTTACGTTGCCTTTCCTTGCCTTGCTTTACGTTGCTTTACATTGCCTTGCTTTACGTTGTTTTACATTGCCTTGCCTTGCTTTACGTTGCTTTACGTTGCATTGCTTTACGTTGCTTTACGTTGACTTGCTTTGCGTTGCCTTTCCTTGCCTTGCTATACGTTTCTTTACGTTGCCTTGCTTTACGTTGCTTTACGTTGCCTTTATTTACGTTGCTTTACGTTTCCTTGCTTTACGTTGCCTTGCCTTGCCTTGCTTTACGTTGCTTTACGTTGCCTTGCTTTACGTTGCTTTACGTTGCCTTGCTTTGCGTTGCCTTGCCTTGCCTTGCTTTATGTTGCTTTACGTAGCCTTGCTTCACGTTGCTTTACGTTGCCTTGATTTACGTTGCCTTGCCTTGCCTTGCTTTATGTTGCTGTACGTTGCCTTGGTTTACGTTGCTTTACGTTGCATTGCTTTACCTTGCCTTTCCTTACTTTACGTTGTTTTACGTTGCCTTGCTTTACTTTGCCTTACGTTGCCTTGCTTTACGTTGCCATACCTTGCCTTGCTTTACATTGATTTACGTTGCCTTGCTTTACGTTGATTTACGTTGCCTTGCTTTACCTTGCCTTGCTTTACGTTGCTTTACGTTGCCTTGCTTTAAGTTGCCTTGCTTTACTTTGCTTTACGTTGCCTTGCTTTCGTTGCATTGCTTTACGTAGCTTTACGTTGCCTTACTTTAGGTTGCCTTGCTTTACGTTGCCTTACTTTACGTTGCTTTACGTTGCCTTACTTTACGTTGCCTTGCTTTACGTTGCCTTACCTTACGTTGCCTTACGTTGCCTTACTTTACATTGCCTTGCTTTACGTTGCTTTACGTTGCCTTGCTTTACGTTGTTTTACGTTGCCTTACTTTACGTTGCCTTACTTTACGTTGCTTTACGTTGTCTTGCTTTACATTGCTTTACGTTGCCTTGCCTTACGTTGCCTTGCTTTAGGTTGCTTTACATTGCCTTGCTTTACATTGCCTTGCTTTACGTTGATTTACGTTGCCTTACGTTGCCTTGCCTTGCTTTATGTTGCTTTACGTTGCCTTGCTTTACGTTTTCTTGCTTTAGGTTGCCTTGCTTTACGTTGCTTTACGTTGCCTTACGTTGCCTTGCTTTACGTTACATTACTTTGCCTTGCTTTACGTTGGTTTACGTTGCCTTGCTTTACATTGCTTTACGTTGCTTTCCTTTACGTTGCTTTGCTTTACATTAAATTACGTTGCCTTGCTTTACGTTGGTGTACGTTGCCTTGCTTTACCTTTCCTTGCTTTATGTTGCTTTACGTTGCCTTGCTTTACGTTGCCTTGCTTTACGTTGCTTAACATTGCCTTGCTTTACGTTGCCTTGACTTACGTTGCCTTACTTTACGTTGCTTTACGTTGCCTTACTTTACGTTGCCTTGCTTTACGTTGCTTTACATTGCCTTACTTTACGTTGTCTTGCTTTACGTTGCTTTACATTTCCTTACTTTACTTTGCCTTACGTAGCCTTACTTTACCTTGCCTTAATTTACGTTGCTTTACGTTGCCTTGCTTTACGTTGCTTTACGTTGCCTTGCTTTACGGTGCCTTGCTTTACGTTGCTTTACGTTGCCTTGCTTTACGTTGCTTTACGTTGCCTTGCTTTACGTTGCCTTGCCTTGCTTTACGTAGCTTTACGTTGCCTTGCTTTACATTGTTTACGTTGCTTTACGTTGCCTTGCTTTACGTTGCCTTGCTTTACATTGCCTTAAGTTGCCTTCCTTTACATTGCCTTGTTTTAAGTTGCTTTACGTTGCCTTGCTTTACGTTGCTTTACGTTGCCTTGCTTTACTTTGCTTTACGTTGCCTTGGTTTAAGTTGCCTTGCTTTAGGTTGCCTTGCTTTAGGTTGCTTTACGTTGCCTTGCTTTACTTTGCTTTTGGTTGCCTTACTTCATGTTGCCTTGCTTTACGTTGCTTTACGTTGCACTGCTTTACGTTGCTTTACGTTGTCTTGCTTTACGTTTCCATGCTTTACTTTTCCTTGATTTATGTTGCTTTACGTTGACTTACTTTACGTTGCCTTATGTTGCCTTAATTTACATTGCCTTGCTTTACGTTGCTTTACGTTGCCTTGCTTTACGTTGCCTTACGGTGCCTTAGTTTACGTTGCATTACTCTACGTTGCTTTACGTTGCCTTGCTTTACGTTGCCTTGCTTTACGTTGCTTTACGTTGCCTTAATTTACGTTGCCTTGTTTACGTTGCCTTGATTTACGTTGCCTTACTTTACGTTGCTTTACGTTGCTTTGCTTTACGTTGCCTTGCTTTACGTTACCTTACGTTGCCTTACTTTACGTTGGTTTACGTTGCCTTGCTTTACGTTTCCTTGATTTACGTTGATTTACGTTGCCTTGCTTTACGTTGCCTTGCTTTACGTTGCTTAACATTGCCTTGCTTTACGTTCTCTTGACTTACGTTGCCTTGCTTTACGTTGCTTTACGTTGCCTTGCTTTACGTTGCTTTACATTGCCTTACTTTACGTTGACTTACGTACACTTACTTTACGTTGCCTTGCTTTACGTTGCTTTACGTTGCCTTGCTTTACGTTGCCTTGCTTTACGTTGCTTTACATTGCCTTACGTTACGTTGCCTTGCTTTACGTTGCTTTACATTGCCTTACTTTACGTTGCCTTACTTTACGTTGCTTTACATTTCCTTACTTTACGTTGCCTTACGTAGCCTTACTTTACCTTGCCTTAATTTACGTTGCTTTACGTTGCCTTGCTTTACGTTGCTTTACGTTGCCTTGCTTTACGTTGCCTTGCTTTACGTTGCCTTGCCTTGCCTTGCTTTACGTTTCCTTGACTTTCTTTACGTAGCTTTACGTTGCCTTGCTTTACATTGCTTTATGTTCCTTTACGTTGCCTTGCTTTACTTTGCCTTGCTTTACATTGCCTTACGTTGCCTTCCTTTACATTGCCTTGCTTTACGTTGCTTTACGTTGCCTTGCTTTACGTTGCTTTACGTTGCCTTGCTTTACGTTGCTTTACGTTGCCTTGGTTTACGTTGCCTTGCTTTAGGTTGCCTTGCTTTACTTTGCCTTATGTTGCCTTGCTTTATGTTGCCTTGCTTTAGCTTGCTTTACGTTGCCTTGCTTTACGTTGCTTTTATTTGCCTTACTTCACGTTGCCTTGCTTTACGTTGCTTTACGTTGCCTTGCTTTACGTTGCTTTACGTTGTCTTGCTTTACGTTTCCATGCTTTACGTTTCCTTGATTTATGTTGCTTTACGTTGCCTAACTTTACGTTGCCTTACGTTGCCTTACTTTACGTTGCCTTGCTTTACGTTGCTTTACGTTGCCTTGCTTTACGTTGCTTTACGTTGCCTTACTTTACGTTGCCTTGCTTTACGTTGCTTTACATTGCCTTACTTTACGTTGCCTTGCTTTACGTTGCCTTACAGTGCCTTACTTTATGTTGCCTTGGTTTAAGTTGCCTTACGTTGCCTTACTTTACGTTGCCTTGCTTTACGTTGCTTTACGTTGCTTTGGTTTACGTTGCCTTGATTTACGTTGCTTTACGTTGCCTTGCTTTACGTTACCTTACGTTGCCTTACTTTACGTTGGTTTACGTTGCCTTGCTTTACGTTTCCTTGCTTTACATTGATTTACGTTGCCTTGTTTTACGTTGCCTTGATTTACGTTGCTTAACATTGCCTTGCTTTACATTCTCTTGACTTACGTTGCCTTGCTTTACGTTGCTTTGCGTTGCCTTGCTTTACGTTACTTTACGTTGCCTTACCTTACGTTGCCTTGCTTTACGTTGCTTTACATTGCCTTACTTTACCTTGCCTTGCTTTACGTTGCTTTACATTGCCTTACTTTACGTTGCCTTACGTACACTTACTTTACGTTGCCTTACTTTACGTTGCTTTACGTTGCCTTGCTTTACGTTGCTATACGTTGCCTTGTTTTACGTTGCTTTACGTTGCCTTACTTTACGTTGCCTTGCTTTACGTTGCCTTACTTTATGTTGCTTTACATTGCCTTACTTTACATTGCCTTACATTGCCTTACTTTACGTTGCCTTACATTGCCTTACTTTACGTTACCTTACTTTACGCTGCTTTACGTTGCCTTGCTTTACCTTGCTTTGCTTTACGTTTCTTTACGTTGCCTTGCTTTACGTTGCCTTGCTTTACGTTCCATTACGTTGTCTTGTTTTACGTTTCTTTACGTTGCCTTACTTTACGTTGCCTTGCTTTACGTTGTCTTAATTTACGTTGCCTTACATTACCTTATTTACGTTGCCTTGCTTTAAGTTGCTTTACGTTTCCTTGCTTTACGTTGCTTTACGTTGCCTTGCTTTACGTTGCCTTGCTTTACGTTGCCTTGCTTTAGGTTGCTTTACGTTGCCTTGTTTTACGTTGCCTTACGTTGCCTTGCTTTATGTTGCCTTGCCTTGCCTTGCTTTACGTTGCCTTGCCTTGACTTCCTTTACGTTGCTTTACATTGCCTTGCTTTACGTTGCTTTACGTTGCCTTGCTTTATGTTGCCTTGCCTTGCCTTGCTTTACGTTGCTTTACGTTTCCTTGCTTTACGTTGCTTTACATTGCCTTGCTTTACGTTGCCTTGACTTGCCTTGCTTTACGTTGCCTTGCCTTGCCTTGCTTTACGTTGCTTTACGTTGCCTTGCTTTACGTTGCTTTACGTTGCCTTGCCTTGCCTTGCTTTACGTTGCTTTACGTTGCCTTGCTTTACGTTGCCTTGCCTTGCCTTGCTTTATGTTGCTTTACATTGCCTTGCTTCACGTCGCTTTACGATGCCTTGCTTTATGTTGCCTTGCCTTGCCTTGCTTTATGTTGCTTTACGTTGCCTTGGTTTACGTTGCTTTACGTTGCCTTGCTTTACGTTGCCTTGCCTTGCCTTGCTTTACGTTGCTTTACGTTGCCTTGCTTTCCTTCTCTTTACGTTGCCTTGCTTTACGTTGCCATACCTTGCCTTGCTTTACATTGCTTTACGTTGCCTTGCTTTACGTTGCTTTACGTTGCCTTGCTTTACATTGCCTTACTTTACGTTACCTTACTTTAGGTTGCTTTACGTTGCCTTGCTTTACCTTGCCTTGCTTTACGTTGCTTTACGTTGCCTTGCTTTACGTTGCCTTGCTTTACATTGCTTTACGTTGCCTTGCTTTACGTTGCCTTGCTTTACGTTGCTTTACGTTGCCTTACTTTAGGTTGCCTTGCTTTACGTTGCCTTACTATACGTTGCTTTACGTTGCCATACTTTACGTTGCCTTGCTTTACGTTGCCTTGATTTACGTTGCCTTACCTTACGTTGCCTTATGTTGCCTTACTTTCCGTTGCCTTGCTTTACGTTGCTTTACGTTGCCTTGCTTTACGTTGCCTTGCTTTACGTTGCTTTACGTTGCCTTGCTTTATGTTGCCTTGCTTTACTTTGCCTTACCTTACGTTGCCTTACGTTGCCTTACTTTACGTTGCCTTGCTTTACGTTGCTTTACGTTGCCTTACTTTACGTTGCTTTACGTTGCCTTGCTTTACATTGCCTTGCTTTACATTGCTTTACGTTGCCTTGCCTTACGTTGCCTTGCTTTAGGTTGCTTTACGTTGCCTTGCCTTACGTTGCCTTGCTTTAGGTTGCTTTACGTTGCCTTACTTCATGTTGCCTTGCTTTACGTTGCCTTGCTTTACGTTGCTTTACGTTGCCTTTCTTTACGTTGCCTTACTTTACGTTGCCTTGCTTTACATTGCTTTATTTTACGTTGCTTTTCGTTGCCTTGCTTTACGTTGCTTTACTTTGCCTTTCTTTACGTTGCTTTACGTTGCCTTGCTTTACGTTGCTTTACTTTACGTTACCTTACTTTAGGTTGCTTTACGTTGCCTTGCTTTACCTTGCCTTGCTTTACGTTGCTTTACGTTGCCTTGCTTTACATTGCCTTACTTTACATTGCTTTACGTTGCCTTGCTTTACGTTGCCTTGCTTTACGTTGCTTTACGTTGCCTTACTTTAGGTTGCCTTGCTTTACGTTGCCTTACTATACGTTGCTTTACGTTGCCATACTTTACGTTGCCTTGCTTTACGTTGCTTTACTTTGCCTTTCTTTACGTTGCTTTACGTTGCCTTGCTTTACGTTGCTTTACGTTGCCTTTCTTTACGTTGCCTTTCCTTGCCTTGCTTTACGTTGGTTTACGTTGCCTTGCTTTAAGTTGCCTTGCCTTGTCTTGGTTTACGTTGCTTTACAGTGCCTTGCTTTGCGTTGTTTTACGTTGCCTTGCCTTGCTTTACGTTGCTTTACGTTGCCTTGCTTCACGTTGCTTTACGTTGCCTTGATTTACGTTGCCTTGCCTTGCTTTATGTTGCTTTACGTTGCCTTGCTTTACGTTGCTTCACGTTGCCTTGCTTTACGTTGCCTTACCTTGCTTTACGTTGCTTTACGTTGCCTTGCTTTACGTTGCTTTACGTTGCCTTGCTTTACATTGCCTTACTTTACGTTGCCTTACGTTGCCTTGCTTTACGTTGCCTTGCTTTACGTTGCCTTGCTTTATGTTTCTTTACGTTGCCTAGCTTTACGTTGCCTTGGTTTACGATGCTTTACGTTGCCTTGCTTTACGTTGCCTTACGTTGCCTTGCTTTACGTTGCCTTGCTTTAGGTTGCTTTACGTTGCCTTTACTTTACGTTGACTTACGTTGCCTTGCTTTACGTTGCTTTATGTTGCCTTGCTTTACGTTGCCTTTCTTTACGTTGTCTTACTTTACGTTGCCTTGCTTTACGTTGCCTTACTTTACGTTGCTTTACGTTGCCTTACTTTACGTTGCCGTGCTTTACGTTGCTTTACATTACCTTACTTTACGTTGCCTTGCTTTACGTTGCTTTACTTTACGTTGCTTTACATTGCCATACTTTACGTTGCCTTACGTAGCCTTACTTTACGTTTCCTTACTTGACGTTGCTTTACGTTGCCTTGCTTTAAATTGCTTTACGTTGCCTTGCTTTACATTGCCTTGCTTTACATTGCTTTACGTTGTCTTGATTTACATTGCCTTAATTTACGTTGCTTTACGTTGCCTTACTTTACGTTGCCTTACGTTGCCTTACTTTACGTTGTTTTACGTTGCCCTGCTTTACGTTGCCTTACTTTACGTTGCCTTACGTTGCCTTGCTTTACGTTGCCTTGCATTACGTTGCCTTACTTTACGTTGCTTTACGTTGCCTTACTTTACGTTGCCTTACGTTGCCTTACTTTACGTTGTTTTACGTTGCCTTGCTTTACGTTGCCTTACTTTACGTTGCCTTACGTTGCCTTGCTTTACGTTGCCTTGCATTACGTTGCCTTACTTTACATTGCTTTACGTTGCCTTTCTTTACGTTGCCTTACCTTACGTTGCCTTACGTTGCCTTAACTTACGTTGCCTTACGTTGCCTTACCTAAATTTGCCGTACTTTACGTTGCCTTATATTACGTTGCCTTACTTTACGTTGCCTTACGTTGCCTTACCTTACGTTACCTTACCTAAATTTGCCGTACTTTACGTTGCCTTATATTACGTTGCCTTACTTTACGTTGCCTTACGTTGCCTTACCTTACGTTCCCTTTCCTTACGTTGCCTAACTTTACGTTGCTTTAATTATTTTGCCTTACGTTGCCTTACCTTACGTTGCCTTACGTTGCCTTACGTTACGTTGCCTTACTTTACGTTGCCTAACCTTACGTTGCCTTACGTTGCCTTACCTTACATTGCCTTACTTTACGTTGCCTTACGTTGCCTTACTGACGTTGTCTTAATTTACGTTGCCTTACGTTGCCTTACCTTACGTTGCCTTACGTTGCCTTACCTTACGTTGCCTTACGTTGCCTTGCCTTACGTTGCCTTGCCTTACGTTGCCTTACCTTTCGTTGCCTTAGGTTGCCTTAACTTACGTTGCCTTACGTTGCCTTACCTTACGTTGACTTACTTTACGTTGCTTTACCTTAAGTTGCCTTACCTTTCGTTGCCTTACATTACGTTGCATTACGTTGCCTTACCTTACTTTGCCTTACTTTACTTTGCCTTACCTTACGTTGCCTTACTTTACGTTGCCTTATTTTTCCTTACCTTACTTTGCCTTACTTTACGTTGCCTATACCTTACGTTGCCTTACGTTGCCTTACCTTACGTTGCCTTATGTACCTTACCTGACGTTGCCTTACCTCACGTTGCCTTACGTTGCCTTACCTTACGTTGCCTTACGTTGCCTTGCCTTACGTGGCCTTACGTTACCTTACCTTACGTTGCCTTGCCTTACGTTGCCTTATGTTGCCTTGCCTTACGTTGCCTTGCCTTATGTTTCCTTACCTTACGTTGCCTTACGTTGCCTTACCTTACGTTGCCTTACGTTGCCTTACCTTACGTTGCCTTACCTTACGTTTTCTTACGTTGCCTTACCTTACGTTGCTTTACCTTACGTTGCCTTACCTTACGTTGCCTTACGTTGCCTTATTTACGTTGCCTTACGTTACGTTGCCTTAAGTTGCCTTTCCTTACGTTGCCTTACGTTGCCTTACCTTACATTGCCTTACTTTTCCTTATATTACGTTGCCTTTCCTTACGTTGCCTTGCCTTACGTTTCCTTGCCTTTCGTTGCCTTACCTTACGTTGTCTTACCTTACATTGCCTTACCTTACATTGCCTTACATTTACGTTGCCTTATCTTACGTAGCCTTATCTTACGTAGCCTTACCTTACGTTGCCTTAATTTGCCTTACCTTACGTTGCCTTACCTTTGCTTAAGTTGCCTTACCTTAAGTTGCCTAACCTTACGTTGCCTTACTTTACGTTGCCTTACGTTGCCTTACCTTACGTTGCCTTACCTTACGTTGCCTTACCTTACGTTGCCTTACGTTGCCTTGCCTTACATTACGTTGCCTTACTTTTCCTTACCTTACGTTCCCTTGCCTTGCCCTGCCGTAGTTGTTTTACGATGCTTTACCTTGCCTTACCTTCCCTTGCCCTGCCTTGCATTGCCTTACGTTGCCTTACGTTGCCTTACCTTACCTTACTTTGCCTTACGTTGCCTTACCTTACCTTACGTTGCCTTGCCTTACGTTGCCTTACGTTGCCTTATATTACGTTGCCTTACATTCCCTTACCTTTACGTTGCCTTACGTTGCCTTACCTTACCTTACGTTGCCTTACCTGACTTTGCCTTACCTTACGTTGCTTTACGTTGCCTTACCTTTACGTTGCCTTACGTTGCCTTACCTCACCTTACGTTGCCTTACGTTGCCTTACCTTACGTTGCCTTACTTTACGTTGCCTTGCCTTACCTTAAGTTGCCTTAGGTTGCCTTACTTACGTTGCCTTGCCTTACCTTACGTTGCCTTATGTTGTCTTACCTTACGTTACATTGCCTTACCTTACGTTGCCTTAAATTACGTTGCCTTACGTTGCCTTAGCCAACGTTGCCTTACGTTGCCTTGCCTTACGTTGCCTTATGTTGCCTTTACCTTATGTTGCCTTACGTTAACATACGTTGCCTTACCTTACGTTGCCTTACCTTACGTTGCCTTACCTTACGTTGCCTTACGTTGCCTTACCTTACGTTGCCTTACCTTACGTTGCCTTAAGTTGCCTTTCCTTACGTTGCCTTACCTTGCCTTAAATTACGTTGCCTTGCCTTACGTTGCCTTACCTTACGTTGCCTTGCCTTACGTTGCCTTGCCTTACGTTGCCTTGCCTTACGTTGCCTTACCTTTACGTTTCCTTATCTTACGTAGCCTTACGTTTCCTTGACTTACATTGCCTTGCCTTACCTTACGTTGCCTTACATTGCCTTACCTTACGTTGCCTTGCCTTAACTTACGTTTCCTTGCGTTGCCTTACCTTACGTTGCATTGCCTTATCTTACATTGCCTTACGTTTCCTTACCTTACGTTCCCTTGCCTTGCCCTGCTGTAAGTTGTCTTACGTTGCTTTACCTTACCTTACCTTCCCTTGCCCTGCCTTGCCTTACCTTACGTTGCCTTACGTTGCCTTACCTTACCTTACGTTGCCTTGCCTTACGTTGCCTTACCTTACCTTACTTTGCCTTACCTTACCTTACGTTGCCTTACGTTGCCTTAACTTACGTTGCCTTACGTTGCCTTGCCTTACGTTGCCTTGCCTTACGTTGCCTTACCTTACGTTTCCTTGCCTTACGTTGTCTTAACTTACATTGCCTTACCTTACGTTGCCTTGCCTTACCTTACGTTGCTTTACGTTGCATTACATTACGTTGCCTTACCTTACGTTGCCTTAATTACGTTGCCTTACGTTGCCTTACCTTACGTTGCCTTACCTTACCTTACATTGCCTTACCTTACGTTGCCTTAAATTATGTTGCCTTACGTTGCCTTAGCCAACGTTGCCTTATGTTGCCTTTACCTTACGTTGCCTTACCTTACCTTACGGTGCCTTAACTTACGTTGCCTTACCTTACGTAGCCTTACCCTACGTTGCCTTAATTTCCCTTACCTTAAGTTGCCTTACGTTGCCTTACCTTACGTTGCCTTACCTTACGTTGCCTTACATTGCCTTACCTTACGTTGCCTTACCTTACGTTGCCTTACTTTTCCTTACGTTGCCTTGCCTTACGTTGCCTTGCCTTACGTTGCCTTACGTTTCCTTGCCTTACTTTACGTTGCCTTACCTTACGTTGCCTTGCCTTAAGTTTCCTTGCCTTAAGTTGCCTTACCTTACGTTGCCTTACCTTACGTTGCCTTACTTTGCCTTATCTTACCTTGCCTTAACTTACGTTGCCTTACCTTACGTTGCCTTACCTTACGTTGCCTTACCTTACGTTGCCTTACCTTACTTTGCCTTAATTACGTTGCCTTACGTTGCCTTACCTTACCTTACGTTGCCTTACCTTACGTTGCCTTACGTTGCCTTACCTTACCTTACGTTGCCTTACCTTACGTTGCCTTAACTTACGTTGCCTTACGTTGCCTTACCTTACGTTGCCTTAACTTACGTTGCCTTACGTTGCCTTACCTTACGTTGCCTTACGTTGCCTTGCCTTACGTTGCCTTACGTTACGTTGCCTTACGTTGCCTTACCTTACGTTGCCTTATTTTGCCTTACGTTGCCTTACCTTACGTTGCCTTCTATTACCTTACGTTACCTTACCTTGCCTTAACTTACCTTACCTTGCCTTACCTTACTTTGCCTTACCTTGCCTTACCTTACCTTGCCTTACCTTACTTTACCTTAACTTGCCTTTCCTTACCTTTCTTTACCTTACCTTGCCTTACCTTACCTTACCTTCCTTTACCTTACCGTAACTTACCTTACTTTAACTTACCTTGCCTTACCTTAACTTACTTTACCTTACCTTACCTTACTTTACCTTACCTTGCCTTACCTTACCTTACCTACCCTTCCCTTCCTTAACTTTTCTTACCTTACCTTACCTTGCCTTACCTTATTTACCTTACCTTGCCTTTCCTTACTTTACCTTACCTTGCCTTACCTTACCTTATTTTACCTTACCTTGCCTTGCCTTGCCTTACTTTACCTAACCTTGCCTTGCCTTACTTTACCTTACCTTGCCTTGCCTTGCCTTACTTTACCTTACCTTGCCTTGCCTTGCCTTGCCTTACTTTACCTTACCTTGCCTTACCTTCCCTTGCCTTACTTTACCTTACCTTGCCTTGCCTTACGTTACCTTACCTTGCCTCACTTTACCTTACCTTACTTTACCTTACCTTGCCTTACTTTACCTTACCTTACCTTAACTTACCTTCCCTTACCTTGCCTTACCTTACTTTACATTACCTTGCCTTGCCTTTCTTTACCTTACCTTGCCTTACCTTACTTTACCTTAATTTAACTTACCTTCCCTTACCTTACGTTTCCTTATCTTGCCTTACCTTTCCTGACCTAATATTACCTTACCTTGCCTTACCTTAATTTACCGTACCTTGCTTACCTTACCTTACCTTACTTTGCCTTACTTTAACTTACCTTGCCTTACCTTACTTTACCTTACCTTGCCATACCTTACCTTACCTTGCCTTACCTTACCTTGCCTTACCTTATTTTACCTTACTTTAACTTACCTTGCCTTACTTTACCTTACCTTTCCTTGCCTTATCTTACTTTACCTTACCTTACCTTACCTTACCTTACTTTACCTTACCTTGCCTTCCCTTCCCTTCCCTTCCATAAATTTTCTTTCCTTACATTACCTTCCCTTACCTTACTTTACCTTACCTTTCCTTACCTTACCCTACCTTACTTTACCTTACCTTTCCTTAGTTTACCTTACCTTGCCTTACTTTACCTTACCTTGCCTTACCTTACTTTAACTTACTTTACGTTACCTTGCCTTGCCTTACTTTACCTTAACTTGCCTTTCCTTACCTTACTTTACCTTACTTTACCTTACCTTGCCTTGCCTTACTTTACCTTACCATGCCTTGCCTTACGTTACCTTACATTGCCTTACCTTACCTTACCTTGCCTTACCTTGCCTTGCCTTACTTTATCTTACCTTACTTTTTCTTACCTTGTCTTACCTTACTTTACCTTAACTTGCCTTACCTTAAGTTACCTTATCTTGTCTTACCTTACTTTACCTTACCTTGCCTTACCTTCCCTTCCCTCCCTTCCTTAACTTTTCTTACCTTACCTTACCTTGCCTTACCTTACTTTACCTTACCTTGCCTTACCTTACCTTACTTTACCTTACCTTGCCTTACCTTACTTTAACTTACCTTGCCTTACCTTACCTTACTTTACTTTACATTGCCTTAATTATCTTACATTACCTTACCTTGCCTTACCTTACTTTACCTTACCTTGCCTTGCCTTACCTTACTTTACCTTACCTTGCCTTGCCTTACTTTACCTTACCTTGCCTTACCTTACTTTAAATTACCTTACCTTATTTACCTTACCTTGCCTTACCTTACCTTTCCTTACCATACTTTACCTTACCTTGCCTTACCTTACCTTGCTTTACCTTACCTTGCCTTACCTTACCTTGCTTTACCTTACCTTGCCTACCTTACCTTACCTTGCCTTCCCTTCCATTACGTTCCCTTCCCTTCCTTAACTTTTCTTACCTTACCTTACCTTTTCTTACCTTACCTTGCCTTACCTTACTTTACCTTACCTTGCCTTACCTTACCTTACTTCACATTACCTTGCCTTACCTTACCTTACTTTACCTTCCCTTCCCTTTCCTTCCTTAAATTTCTTACCTTACCCTGCCTTGCCTTACTTTACCTTACCTTGCCTTGCCTTACGTTACCTTACATTGCCTTACCTTACCTTACTTTACCTTACCTTGACTTACCTTGCCTTGCCTAACTTTACCTTACCTTACCTTGTCTAACCTTGCCTTACCTTACTTTACCTTACCTTGCCTTACCTTCTCTTACCTTACTTTACCTTACCTTGCCTTATCTTGCCTTACCTTAATTTACCTTACCTTGCCTTATCTTGCCTTACCTTGCCTTACCTTACTTTACCATACCTTGACTTACCTTCTCTTCCCTCCCTTTCTTAACTTTTCTTACCTTACCTTGCCTTGCCTTACCTTACTTTACCTTACCTTAATTTACCTTACCTTGCCTTACCTTATCTTACCTTACTTTACCTTACCTTGCCTTACCTTATCTTACTTTACCTTCCCTTCCCTTCCCTTCCCAGCCCTTCCCACCCCTTCTTTAACTTTTCTTACCTTCCCTTCCCTTCCCTTACCTTATTTTACCTTACCTTTCATTACCTTACCTTACTTTACTTTACCTTACCTTGCCTTCCCTTCCCTTCCTTAACTTTTCTTACCTTACCTTCCCTTCCCTTCCCTTGCCTTCCCTTACCTTACCTTACTTTATCTTACCTTGCCTTACTTTACCTTACCTTGCCTTACCTTCCCTTACCTTACTTTACCTTACCTTGCCTTACCTTACTTTACCTTACCTTACTTTACCTTACCTTGCCTTACCTTACCTTCCCTTCCTTTACCTTACTTTGCCTTACCTTACCTTACTTTACCTTACCTTGCCTTACCTTACCTTCCCTTCCTTAACTTTTCTTACCTTACCTTCCCTTCCCTTACCTTACTTTCCCTTACTTTGCCTTACCTTACCTTGCCTTACCTTACGTTACCTTAATTTACCTTACCTTGCCTTACTTTACTGCCGCGATTGAGAGACGGGACAATACTTGATACAAGCAAAAAGTGTCAATTTTATTGTGTTTTCAAGACATATATATACTAGTTACAAGAAGCGTGTTTCAAACTGATTGGTCCTTACACTAAACTAAGCGATCACAGATTGGTTAATACAAAAAGGCTTTTTTCAAACATGTACTTCCTTCAGTAACAACAATAGTTCCTCTTATCAAGGTGACTGTCTCGCAACCACAGACACCTGTGCTCATCCTCACGTAGCCAGTACTCTTTTGTTCCTTCTAAACAAAGGCCTTATCTCGCTCTTCCCAAGGCCTGCGGCCGACTAATTCCAGCACGTCCAGCACGTCCTCCTTTATCAACTGTTCTCTGCTGGGGGTCTTCCTGAAGCTAGCCAAATCCTGTCCTACATCTCCCCCTTCCTGTTGCACGACAAGAATCTTCTTCATAGAACGCGCCATTAGTCCTTGCAGGCATTGTAATAGGCATGGCAAAAAGAGTAGTAAAAGAATAAAGACCACCAAAACATACACAATCATTTTTACAAGACTCCTTAACCACCCCGACAGTCCCCATCCTTCAAAGAGCTTATCTAACCAATCCCAACTGTCACTTTGTTGAAGTCTGGAGACTCCCACCTTGAGCTGTTGGGTGCTCATATGAATAGATTCCGAGTGATCGGAGAGATTCATACAACACATACCTTCAAAATCTTCACAACCATGTCCCTGTGCCAAAAGCAAAAAATCTATTGCAGCTCTATTTTGCAGGGTAGCATGTCGCACACTGTCTACATCTAATAAAAGTCCAGAAAGAGCACTGCTAGTAGCGTTTGTTTGTTTTGCCAGCCAACAGCCGAGTTTATCTAGGGTTGCCAGTGCTTTTGCAGCTGCACTCCCGGGTAACAAAAGAGAAGTGGCAAAGCGTGGGCCAAAAGACCAAAACTCCACATTGTCATCACACTCAGAGGTATATGTATGGACACTTCGTCTTGCCCTGTGGGAAAGGCGATGTTGCAAAATCGTGGATGTATTGGGAGTTAGAACAGATAGACGTCCAAGACTACATGGTTCTCCTTTTATATGAGAGGGGATCATGGGCCATGCTCTGTCTCCGCAAATAAAAAATATTCCTGGTGGTAATAAAAGGGGAACATTGCTAGACTTGGACAATTTCATTGCTGTATAATTACACCAAATAGCAGCGTTTTTAAAGATGGGGTGGACGGGGGAAACATCCCATGCCTTGGACTGATTTTTCCCTGTATAGTTAAACCTGACACAAAAATCCATTTTTACTGATCCAAGGAGTTCAATCTCCTGTGGCTCTAGGGTGGCAAGTGGAAGATATGGGGTCCACGCATCCCAGCAGTTGGTGACATTCCTGGATATGCCCTTTTGAAAGAGGGTTTCCAGGAGAAACTTAGGTATTGGCCACTCCTCTAGTGGCAATCCCACAAGACACGTAGAAAATGGATTATTAGGAGAGGCAGTGGCAAGGCACAACGTATCTTGTCCTGTGAGATTTGCTAGTGTCACCCATATATTGACCTTGGGTAGTGCAGGCAGGAATGGGTAACTCTGCGTGCTCCCCAACATAATCATGATAAAAACTACTAGCTGAGGAACAACTTTTTGCCCCTTTCTAGCTTCCAAGCAAACCGTCTTTTGCATCTTTCTTTTGTTTGATTCCAGTCCTGTTTAAGGATGGCCTATATGGCGGGGTACTAGGTTTGTCCTGCTACACTCTAAATTACAGATTACAACCTCTCGTGCCCTTTTTCCCACTAAATTACCCCAATTTATATATTCACATAAATATCGGTCATTCCCTAATGATTAATGCCCTATAACAAGCAAAAGTTTAACTACAACAATCTCCTTTTCTAAACAGTCTTCACACCATCACCTGGCGAGAGTTGCTCGGTGCAACCACTCCTTCTCACACGTGTAACATATACACAAGACCCAAGGGTCACAAGATTTACATAAGGCACAAATGATTCCAACAATGAGTGTTTCTCTGCCCTGGTTCATACAGTTTTTTCACGTTTCCAGCGTTCAGTCCCTGTTGTCCCGATCTTCTTCAGGAAATTCATCAAATTGTTGTCCGGGAGACTGGTCCTGAGGGTGACTGAGGTTTTCACCAGATGATTGTTGTAAGGATTCACGGAAGGGTCGCACATTCTTTGCCGGGATCCATCGTGGACCTTTCTCTGTGGAGACACAAGCATAACCTCTGCCCCATGTAACAAGAGAATATGGTCCCATGACCTTACCTGTTTCTGGGTCGCGAACCAGTACTGGGGCTTTGACTCGTACCTCGAGTGACACAGCTGTATTAAAATGTCGAACAATTGGAGGGTTGTTATCTATCAAAGAACAATTTAAAAAATTAAAAACATACAAGGCTTTCTGCAAACGCTCCTCAGGAGTGACGGTTCCTATTCCCCCTTTTTGTTGTTGCATCAGGCGTTTCAGTGATTGGTGAGAACGCTCAATCAAAGATTGACCTGTGGGGGAATGAGGAATACCAGTAATATGGGTTATACCCCAAGAGTCAAAGAATACTTTTGTTGCGGTTGAGATATATGCAGGGCCATTATCCGTTTTTATTTGAGAGGGTATAGCCAAAGTGGCAAAGGCACGCATCAAATGTTTATGGACGTCACGTGCTTTTTCTCCTGTGTGACAAGAAGCGAACAAGGTGCCGGAAAAGGTGTCTATAGAAGAGTGAATATTCTTCAGTTTGCCAAACTCCGGAAAGCGAGTTACATCTGTTTGCCATAGCTGTAAACTTTGTAGTCCTCTGGGATTAACTCCTCCTGCTATCGATGGAAAAGAATGTCTTTGGCAGTCAGGACATACAGCAACGATATTAGATGCTTGCTGAGAGGTGAGGCCAAACTGCCGTTTGAGACCTCCAGCATTCTGGTGAAAAAAGGAATGGCTAAGTTTAGCCTGTGCTTTGCGATCGGGCAATACCTGCACTGGTAATGTCAATAAATCGGCCTGTCTATTTCCTTCTGCAATAAAGCCAGGTAGAGAAGTGTGTGACCTAACATGCATAACAAAATAGGGGTGAGGGCGAGAGTCCAAAAGAAAAATAAGCTCCTGTAACAAGGCAAATAACTTAGGATGTGAAAGGTCACGCAATAAAGATGCTTCGGCTCTCTCTACAATCCCTGCAACATAAGCAGAATCAGTAACAAGATTAAGTGGTGTGGTCCACCTTCGGAAAACTCGAACTACTGCAGTCAGTTCCACTATTTGGGGGGATCCAAGAACGGTGTCTATGTCCGAGTTCCATCATTCATGTTGGTCATCCCACCATAGAATAACTGACTTATGTGTTTTTCCAGACCCATCTGTAAATACAGTAAAGGCCTGCAATGGCTGATCACTCCTTTTCGGCTTAGGCATTAAACGAAAATCAGCATTAAGTAACTTATGTGAAGGTGGATGGGATGTGAGTTGACCCGCATAGTCAGTTAGTGCCATAGTAAAGGCATCTGATTGTTGATAAAGCCACTGTAAATACATATTCGTTACAGGTAAGCAAATACAAGTAAAATCTACTCCTGATAATGCCAGCAAACGTTGCCTGGCCTTAATTATCAAACAGGCAAACATTTCATGCTGAGTCAAAATAGTTTTTGAAGATTGATTCGGCAAAAAAATCCATTCAATAATTAACAGTGGGTCTGATTTTTCAAAATCCCATTGAAATATCAGGGCATGAGGCTGTCGAGCGGGATTTAAAATAATCAGGTAAAAAGGTAATTCGGGAGCCCACCGATGTGCTTGTTTAAAGCTGATTGCCGTAGCAACCTTTTGTAAGGAGTCAATGGCCTCAGGGCCAAGACTGCGGTGGGAACGCAAGTCAGTGTCTCCCTTGAGCAGCCTGAACAAGGGGCCTAAGTCCGTGTTAGAAATTCCCAACAGCGTCCGGACCCAATTGATTGTACCTAATAGTCTCTGTACATCATGTAAATTTTTTACGTCTGTTCGTATCTGTAAAGGTTGCGGAATTACGGATTGACCCCTTATACGCCAGCCCAAATATTTCCATGGTGATGTTTTTTGAATTTTTTCCGGCGCAATACAAAGGCCTGCCGAATCGACGGCGGTCATGACAAGGGCTATGGCTTCCTCCATGACCTCGTGGCGTTGTGCAGCCACTAAAATATCATCCATGTAATGATATAGTAAAGCACTGGGCGCAACGGTCCTGACAGGGCTAAGCACTTTAGCCACATACCACTGACAGATTGTAGGGCTATTCTTCATTCCTTGTGGCAGCACAACCCACTGGTATCTTTGCAACGGAGCTTGCATGTTAACGCTTGGAACGGAAAAAGCGAATTTAGGAGCATCATTTGGATGCAGGGGGATATTGAAAAAACAATCTTTGAGATCGATAACAGTCAAATGCCAATCTCGAGGGATCATAGTAGGGGACGGAAGGCCAGGTTGTAGGGCCCCCATGTCTTCCATACCATCATTAATTTTTCTAAGATCATGGAGCAAGCGCCATTTGCCAGACTGTTTTTTGATAACAAAAATAGGTGAATTCCAAGGACTGGTAGAAGGCACAATATGTCCTTTCAGCAATTGTTCAGCAACTAATTCTTGAAGGGGGCGAAGCTTTTCCAGTGGAAGGGGCCATTGATCCACCCAAATGGGGGTATCAGTTTTCCAGGTTATTTTCAGGGTGTCGCGCACTTCAATGGCCCCATCTAAAAATGGGTCCGAATAGACATTCCCCACTGGGACAACACATCACGCCCCCACAAAATCATGGGAACTGGCAATACAAAAGGCTTAATGGAGGCTATGTGTCCCTCTGGACCTTGAATTTGGATCAATTCCAGACTCTGGTGACTGCTACCAGTCCCACCAATTCCAGCTAATGTTTGGGAAACATTGGTTAAAGGCCATTGTGGTGGCCATTTGGCCCGTGATATTACAGTAACATCAGCTCCAGTGTCGATAATCCCACTGAGCACTATTTGTTGTTTCCCACGAATGAGGGTACATTGACATAGGGGTCGTTTTTGAGAGATAGACTGCACCCACAAAATTTGTGGGTCCCCTGTAGACCCGAACCCTCCCCTCCTTTGATAGGGTTGGCGAGAATCAGGGGAATCCGTTCCCATGGGAATCAGCACCAATTGTGCTATACAGCTACCTTTCGGTACTGTACAGGGGGGAAATGGGGTCCATGCCATGATTTTAATTTCATTAACACTGTCCGAGTCAATGACCCCCGGTAATACAAAAAGTCCCGACAAGGTAGTAGATGACCTTCCTAACAATAACACTTGTGTCCTAGGGGGTAAAGGTCCCAAAACATTTGTCAATAATAAGTGAACCAAAGAATTTAATAGTGTTACTGTGTGTGTGGTTGCCAGGTCCAGTCCGGCACTACCTGCTGTTGCTGGGCGAAGACTTGAGGCGGCGCTCTTTCCCTCCAGGGGTGTTGAAAGGTTGGCTGCGGTATTTGTGTCTGCATGCGTCGCTGCCCCGCGCTCTGTGGTCGGTTTCCCTGTATCAGTTGTCCCTGAAAATCATACTTGGCGCGACACTGATTAGCATAATGGCGCCCTTTTCGGCATCTGGGACAAATTCCAGGTGCTTGGGGCCGAGTTCCAGCATTAGTACTTAAACAATTTTTTCTCAGATGGCCGGGCTTGCCGCAACCATAACAATTCCCCGGTCCTGTTGGACTTATCGGGGTGCGCATGGCTGCAAAAGCTGCAGCCATAGTTTCAAATTTATGATCCATAGTACCAATTCTGTTACAAGCCTCCACCATTTCAATCAACGTAGGATTCTGGTTCGGGAGAGATTTTAACAGTTTCTTACAATCCGCATTAGCGTTCTCGATAGCTAATTTCAGCAATAAAATTTCCCGGGCCTCTGCATTATCTATTTGTCGTTCCAAGGCCTGTTTTAATCTGTCTATAAACTGCATATAAGGCTCTTGGGGTTCCTGGGTAATAGTAGTAAACACTTTTTGTGGTTTTTGAGAATCAGGGACTTTCAAAAAAGCCTTTTTGGCCTCTTCACGGGTCGCCTCAAGGGCCTCCTGTGGGATTCGAACCTGGTCCACAGGGTTGGTATGTCGTCCTGTCCCTGTAAGATGTTCTATGGTTAGCGCGGCTATATCAGTATTACCATGACCCACATAAGTCAAAAGAAGTGCCTGTAGTCCCCCCCTCCAGTGAGCTTCCCATAAAGAATATTGTGTAGGCGTCAGTAACAATTGTGCTAAAGATTTTAAATCATGTGGAGTCATGACATAGGTATCAAAGACAGAGGACAATAGACTTACAAAATACGGAGAGGAGAGTCCATGTTCAGTTACCGTACGGCGCAATTCCTTAATAACTGGGAAAGAAAGAGCCTCCCACTTGGCCCCCCGACCTTGATAAATAACGGGGGCTACTATGGTTTTTGCGATTTCAAACTCTCCCTTCTTTAAGGCTTGACGCCTTATATTAATCCACACATCATGTGGATCGGGGGGGTAGAGGTCTGGTCCCTTTTCAGGGTCCACCGGTCCTGGATCAAAGGGATCCTCCTCAGGAGGATAGCTAGCAGCACACACCTCCAACGGCGCAGCAGGTTTCCCATCCTCTGGCAAAAGTGAGGGCATGGCAGGAGTGTCCTCCTCTCTTTCTGCCTTGTCTTGCTGACTTTTTTCTTGCGCTTTCAAAGTCTCAAAAATACTTCTCCACCACGGGAGCATGCGCTGCGCTTCGGCATTCCCTATAGTTGCTGCATCCCACAGTTTCACCCCCACATCATCCCAGAGTTCCCGTGTAAAGATAGTGGATGCAGTTACGGTGGGTATTTTCGCCTGTACCCATTTAAGTATTACTTTAAGATCATGCCCAGAGATATTTTTCCCATGCTTTTGAAGAAGGGCTTTCATAAGTTCATATACGTCTCTTTCAGGGGAAGAAGCCTGGTTCCCCATTTTCCCGTTTCCCACAGCTCACCTCTATGCTCCAGAGGGATTATTTACCGGCCGGTTCCTGCTTCCTTTCAGCAGCTCATTCAACGTTCTGTGGAACTCGTGGCATGTCACCAGATAGGTGGTTCTCTGACCCTTGGCAATCACGTCGGTATCACGTCGGGGTCACCAATTTGCCGCGATTGAGAGACGGGACAATACTTGATACAAGCAAAAAGTGTCAATTTTATTGTGTTTTCAAGACATATATATACTAGTTACAAGAAGCGTGTTTCAAACTGATTGGTCCTTACACTAAACTAGGCGATCACAGATTGGTTAATACAAAAAAGCTTTTTTCAAACATGTACTTCCTTCAGTAACAACAATAGTTCCTCTTATCAAGGTGACTGTCTCGCAACCACAGACACCTGTGCTCATCCTCACGTAGCCAGTACTCTTTTGTTCCTTCTAAACAAAGGCCTTATCTCGCTCTTCCCAAGGCCTGCGGCCGACTAATTCCAGCACGTCCAGCACGTCCTCCTTTATCAACTGTTCTCTGCTGGGGGTCTTCCTGAAGCTAACCAAATCCTGTCCTACACTTTATCTTACTTTACCTTACCTTGCCTTACTTTACCTTACCTTGCCTTACTTTACCTTACCTTGCCTTACCTTGCCTTCCCTTCCCTTCCTTAACTTTTCTTACCTTACCTTCCCTTACCTTACTTTACTTTCCCTTGCCTTCCCTTGCCTTGCCTTGCCTTACCTTACATTACCTTACCTTGCCTTACTTTACCTTACTTTACCTTACCTTGCCTTACTTTACCTTACCTTGCCATCCCTTCCCTTCCTTAACTTTTCTTACCTTACCTTCCCTTACCTTACTTTACCTTACCTTGCCTTCCCTTACCTTACTTTACCTTACCTTTCCTTACTTTAACTTACTTTAACTTACTTTACCTTACCTTTCCTTACTTTAACTTACTTTAACTTACTTTACCTTACCTTTCCTCACTTTAACTTACTTTACCTTACCTTGCCTTACCTTTCCTTCCCTTCCCTTCCTTAACTTTCCTTATCTTACCTTTCCTTACTTTACCTTACTTTACCTTACCTTGCCTTACCTTCCCTTCCCTTCCCTTCCGTTCCTTAACTTTTCTTACCTTACTTTCCCTTACCTTACTTTACCTTAACTTGCCTTACCTTACCTTACATTACTTTACCTTACCTTGCCTTACTTTACCTTACCTTGCCTTACCTTGCCTTCCCTTCCCTTCCTTAAATTTTCTTACCTTACATTCCCTTACCTTACCTTACCTTGCCTTACCTTACTTTACCTTACCTTGCCTTAGTTTACCTTACCTTGCCTTAGTTTACCTTACCTTGCCTTACCTTGCTTTCCCTTCCCTTCCTTAACTTTTCTTACCTTCCCTTCCCTTCCCTTACCTTAATTTACCTTACCTTACTTTACCTTACCTTGCCTTACCTTGCCTTCCCTTGCCTTGCCTTATCTTACCTTAACTTGCCTTGCCTTCCCTTTCTTAACTTTTCTTACCTTACCTTACCTTCTTTTACCTTCCCTTGCCTTGCCTTACCTTACCTTGCCTTACCTTACCTTGCCTTGCCTTACCTTACCTTGCGTTACCTTACCTTTCCTTGCCTTACCTTACCTTGCGTTACCTTACCTTTCCTTGCCTTACCTTATTTTACCTCACCTTACCTTACCCTTCCTTACCTTACCTTGCCTTACCCTACCCAACCCCATCTTACCCGACCTTAACCTAAACAGACCTTACCCTGACCTGTCCTGACCTGTCCTGACCTTACCTGGTAATTTAAGATTAGGTAAGGTTATGTAATGTCAAGGTAAAGGTCAAGGTCAGGTCAAGGTCAGGCCAAGGTGAGGGCAAGGTAAGGTCGTTGTAGGTAAGCTCAGGTAAGGTTATGGTAAGGTCAGTCCGGGTCAGGTTTGAGTAAGGTCAGGTCAGGTCAGGGTAAGGTCAGGTCTGGGTCAGTTAATGTAAGATAGGGTAAGGTAAGGTACGGTATGTTAAGGAAAAGTTAAGGTAACGTAAGGTAAGGTAAGGTGAGGTAAAGGCAAGGTCATGGTCAGGCCAAGGTCAAGGTCAGGCCAAGGTGAGGACAAGGTGTCAAGCTCAGGTCAATGTCAAAGTCAGGGAAATGTATGTTCGGGGCAGGTAAAGCCAGGAAAGTAAATTTCAGGTTAAGATCAGGTCAGGAGAGGTAAGGACAAGTTAGCTTCGGGTAAGGTCAGGTCAGGTCCGGTCTCGTCAAGGTAAGGTCAGGTCACTGTAAGTTAAGGTAAGGAAGGGTAAGGTCGGGTCAGGGTAAGTTAAGGTGACATCAGGGAAAGTGAAGTTCAGGTCAGGGCAAGTTAAGGTCAAGTCCTCTTAAGTTAAGGGTAAGTTAAGGATAAGTTAAGGGTATGGGAGGGTATGGGAAAGGAAGGGGAAGGGAAGGTCTGTACCTTAAACATACATTACCCTAAATTACCTTACAATACCTTACCCTTACCTGAACTTAACCTGACCTGACCTGAACTTAGCCTGACCTGACCTTACCCTGAAATTACCTTACCTTAACTAACCTTAAGTTACCTTATCTTAGCCTACCTTACCGTACCCTTACCTTACACTTATCTTACCCTTATCTTACCTTAGCTTAAATTACCTTACATTACCTTACCTAAACTTACCTTATGTTAACTTACCCTACCTGAACTTATCTTACCTTACATCACCTTACCCTATCTTACCTTACATTACCTTACCTTACCCATACCAGACCTTACCCTGATCTGACGTCACCTTGACCTGACCTGTCCTGAGCAGACTTGATCTTAATTTCCCATAAACTTAAATTGACTGACCTTACCTTACCTGTCCTGACGTTACCATAGATCACCTTACCTTACCCTAATGTATATTACCTTACCTTAACTTCCCTTACATTACCTTGCCTTGCCGTGCCTTGTCTTACTTTGCCTTGCTTTACCTTACACTAACTATCCTTACTATACCTTACCTTACCTTAGCTTACCTTACCTTGCCTTTCGTTACCTTGCCTTACCTTGTCCCGCCTTGCCCCGTTTTGCCTTGCCTTGCCCTGCCTTGCCCCACCCCTCCTTGCCCCGCCTGGCCTTGCCCCATCTTGCCTTGCCTTGCACAGCATTGCCTTTCCCCAACTTGCCCCGCCTTGCCCCACATTGCCTTGCCTTGCCTTGACCCTCCTTGCCTTGCATTGCCTCACCTTGCCCCGCCTTGCACCGCCGTGCCCCGCCTTGCCTTGCCCCTTACATTACAAATTAAAATGATGTCTCAATTGACACAGAAGACACAGATATTATAAATGACAACGATATCACAAAATACACAGACGACACAGATGACAGGTGACACAAACGACAGAGACATTATAAATGACAAAGATGTCACAATAGACACAGACGACACAGACTACAGTGCGTATTCTGACAACACAGACATTATAAATGATAATGATGTCACAATATACACAGAAGACACAGACATTATAAATGACAAGGATATCAAATTAGACACAGATGACACAGATAACACAGACATTATAAATGACAATGATTTCAATTTAGACACAGATGACACAGATGACACAGACGACGCAGCCATTATAAACGAAAATGATGTCACAATACACACAGCCGACAAAGACAATATAAATGACAATGATGTCAAAATTGACACAGACGACACAGACATGACAAATGACAATGATTTCACAACAGAGACGACACACATATTTTAAATGTCAATAATGTCACAATAGACACAGACGACACAGACATTATAAATGACCATGATGCAAAAATAGACAGAGACGACACAGAAGACACAGAAACTATAAATGACAATGATGTCACAATAGACACAGATGACAGAGATATTATAAATAACAATGAATTCACAATAGACACAGACGACACAGACATTATAAATTACAATGCTGTCACAATAGACACAGAAGACACAGACATTATTAATGACGAAGATGTCACAGTAGACATAGACGAAAAAGACATCATAATTGAAAATGATATCTAAATAGACACAGGTGATACAGACTTTATAAATTAAAACTATGTCACAATAGACACAGATGACACAGACGACACAGACATTATAAATTACAATGATGTCAAAATAGGCACAGAGAACAAAAAGACAGACAACACAGACGACTCAGACATTGTAAATGACAATGATGTCACAATAGACACAGACGACCCAGACGACCCAGACATTATAAATGACAATGATGCAACAATAGACACAGATGACACAGACATTATGAAGGAAAACGATGCCACAATAGACAGAGACGAAACAGATGACACAGAAATAATAAATGACAATTATATCACCATCAACACAGCTGACACAGACGACAAAGACATTATAAATGACAGTGATGTCACAATAGACACAGATGACACAGAAGACACAGACATTATAAATGACTATGATGTCACAATAGACACAGATGACACAGACGACACTAACGACACAGACATTGTAAATAACAATGATGTGAAAATTTACACAGATGACACAGACTTTATAAATTACAATGATGAAACAATAGACACAGACGACACAGACTTTATAAATGGCAATGATGTCACAATAGACACAGACGACCCAGACATAATACATGACCATGATGTCACAATAGACCCAGATGACAAAGACGAGACAGACATTAAAATGACAATGATGTCACAACAGACACAGATGACAGAGGCGACACAATCTTTATAATTGACAATGATGTCACAATAGACACAGACGACAGAGACAACACAGACCACACAGAAAACACAGACATTATAAATGAAAATGATGACACAATATACACAGAAAACACAGATTACAGAGACATTATAAATGACAATGATGTCACATTACACAGGCTACAGAGACATTATAAATGACAATGATATCACAATAGACACAAACGACACAGATGATACAGATGACACAGACATTATACACGAAAAAGATGTCAAAATAGACACAGACGACAGACGACACAGAAGACAGAGACATTACAAATGAAAATGATATCACAATACACACAGTTGACACAGACGTAACATAAGACAAAGACGTTATAAATGAACATGATGTCAAAATTAAGACAGATGACACAGATGACACAGTCATTATAAATGAAAATGATGTCACCATAGACACAGACGACTCAGACGACATAGAAGACACAGACTTGAGAGACAACACAGACAGCAAAGACATTATAAATGAAAATGAAGACACAATAGAAACAGAAGAAATAGAAATTATAAATGACATGATGTCACAATAGACACATGCGACACAGACATTGTAAATTACAATGATGTCACAATAGACAAAGACAACAAAGACAACACAGACATTATAAATGACAAGGATGACAAAATAGACACATACGACACAGACGAAACAGACATTATAAATGACAATGATATCACAACAGACACAGAAGACACACATGACACAGACCTTATAAATGACAATGATCTCACAATAGACACAGACGACAGAGTCAACAAAGATGACACAGATATTATAAATGATAATGATGTCACAATAGACACAGCCGACACAGGCATTATAGATTACAATGATGACACAATAAACACAGACAACACAGCCGACACAACCAACACAGATATTATTAATGACAATGATGTCACAATAGACACAGAGGACACTGACATTATTAATGACAACTACGTCACAATAGACACAGAAGACACAGACAAAAAAGACTACATAGATAGCATAAACACCAATGCTGTCAGATTAGACACAGACGATACAGACTACACAGACAACTCAGAGGACACAGACATTATAAATGGCAATGATGTTAAAATATTCTCAGACGACACAGACAACACAGATATAAATGAAAATTGTTTCAAAATACACACAGATGACACAGACGACATAGACTTTATAAATGAAAATGATGTCAGAATACACACAGACAACACAGACATTATAAATGACAATGACACCACAATAGACACAGACGACACAGACATTATAAATGACAATAATATCACAATAGACACAGATGACACAGAGGACACAGAAAACACAGACATTATAAATGACAATGATGTCACAATAGACAAAGGCAACACAGATGACAGAGGCGACGCAGAGGACACAGACAACAGACACATTATAAATGACTATTATCTCACAAGATATACAGAATACACAGACATTATAAATAACAATGATGTTACAACAGACATTGATGACACAGACGTGACAGACGACACAGACATTATAAACGAAAATGATGTCACAATACACACAGCCAACACAGACAAAATAAATGATATTCATATCACAATAGACACAGACGACACAGACATTATATAGGAAATGATGTCACAATAGACACAGACGACACAAACGACACACAATATAAGTAACAGTGATGTCACAATAGAAACAGATGACAGACGAAACTGACCACGCAGTCGACAGACATTATAAAGGACAAAGATGTCAAAATAGACACAGACGACACAGTCAACACAGACAATATAAACGAAAATGATGTCACAATAGACGCAAACGACACAGACATAAATGACAATGATGTCACAACAGAGGCAGACGACACAGACGGCACAGACATTATAAATGACAACGATGTTACAATATACAAAGACGAAAGAGACTACACAGACGACACAGACATAATAAAAAAAATATGCCACAATAGACACAGACGACACATATATTATAGAAGACAATGATGTCACATTAAACACAGACGACACAGATTACAAAGACAACACAGATTATAAATGACAATGATGTCACAGTAGACGCAGACGCCACAGACGCCACAAACGACACAGACATTATAAATGACAATGATGTCACAATAGACAAAGCCAAATCAGACTACACAGACGACACAGACTTTATAAAGGAAAATGATGTCACAATAGAAACAGACGAAAAAGATGACAGATGATAGAAATGACAACGGTGTCACAATAGACACAGACAACACAAACGACAGATATTATAAATGAAAATGATGTCAAAATAGACACATACAACACAGACCTTATAAATAACAATGATATCACAATAGACACAGATGACGCAGACGACACAGACTTTATAAATGACAATGATGTCACAATAGACACAGATGACACAGAAGACAGACATAAATGACAATGATGTTACAATAGAAAAGACGACACAGATGACAAGACACTATAAATGACAACGATGCCACAAAAGACACCGATGACACAGAAGACACAGATATTATAGATGATAATGATGTCACAATAGACCCAGACGACAAAGACGACACAGACTACACCGACATTATAAATGACAATGCCGTCACAATAGACACAGAATGTACAGTGACATAATATATGACAATCATATCACAATAGACAAAGACAACACAGACGACAAAGACGTTATAAATGACAATAATGTCACAATAGACCCAGAAAAACAGACAAGACAGACATAAATGGCAATCATATAACAATAAACAGAGACGACAAAGAGGAAACAGACATTATAAATGACAATGATGTAAAAATACACAAAGACGACAGACCACACAGACTTTACAAATGACTATGCTGTCACAATAGACACAGACGACAGAGATATTATAAATGCCGATTATGTCACATTAGACATAGTCGACACAGACGAAACAGACGACACAGATGACACAGACATTATAAATGAACATGATGTCACAATAAACAGAGACGACACAGACAACAAAGACATTATAAATGACAATGATATCACAATAGACACAGACAACACAGACATTATAAATGACAATAATGTCACAATGTACACAGACAACACAGTTGACACAGAAATTATATATGTCAATGATGTCAAAATAGACAAAGATGACACAGACGACAGTGACATTATAAATGACAATGATGTCACAATAGACACAGAGGAAACAGATAACACAGACATTATAAATGACAATGATGTCACAATAGACACAGAAGACAGACATTATAAAACACAATGATTTCACAATAGACATAGACGACACACATGACAACGAGATTATAAATGACATTGATGTCAAAATATACACACACGACACAGACATTATAAATGACAATGATGTCACAGTAGACACAGACGACAGACGACACAGATGACAGAGACGACACAGACATGATAATTAACAGTGGTACCACAATAGACAGAGACAACACATGACACAGACAACACAGACGACAGATATCAGAGACGAAACAGACTACACAGACGACACAGGCGAAACAAACGGCACAAATATATTAAATGAAAATTATGTCCAGTAGACACAGAAGACATAGACGAAACATACGACATAGACGTTATAAATGAAAATGATGTCATAATAGACATAGACGACAACGGCGACACAGACATTATAAATGACAATGATGTTCACAAAAGACACAAACGACACAGAGGACAAAGAGGATACAGACGACACAGACATTATAAATGACAATGATATCACAATAGACACAGATGAGACAGACAACACATATATTGTAAATGAAAATGATATCACAATAGACACAGATGACACAGACATTATAAATGACAATGATGTCAAAATAGACATTGATAACACAGACATTGTAAATGACAATGATGTCACAATAGACACCGACGACACAAATGACACAGACATTATAAATGTCAATGAAATAAAAACAGACACAGATGACACAGAAAACACATACATAATTAATGAAAATTATTTCACAAAAGGCAGACTACTCAGACTACACTAACATTATAAATGAAAATTATGTCACAAAATACAAAGGCGACACAGACGACAGACATTATAAATGACAGTGAAGTCAAAATAGACACAGACGACAGAGAAGACAGACATTTTAAATGACAATGATGTCACAATAGACATAATCGACACAGACGAAACAGACGACAGAGAAGACACAGACATTATAAATGAACATGATATCACTATAAACACAGACACAGACAACAAAGACATTATAAATCACAATGATGTCACAATAGACACAGATGACAAAACAACACAGACGACAGATATTATTAATGAAAATAATGTCACAACAGACACAGATGACACAGACGACAGACATTATATTTGACAATGATGTCACAATAGACACAGATGACACAGTGGACACAGGCTTTATAAATGAAAATGTTGTAACAATAGGCACAGACGACTAAGACGACAGAGTCGACACAGACATTAAAAATGACAATGATGTCACCATAGACACAGACGACAGAGACAACACAGTAGTTCAAAGACGACACAGACAACACAGACATAAAAAATGACAATGATATCAAAATAGACACAGATGACACAGCCATTATAAATGACAACGATGTCATAATAGACTCAGACGACACAGACATTATAAATGACAATAATATCACAATAGACAAAGACGACTCAGCCGACACCGGTATTTTATGACAATGTTGTCGCAATAGTCACAGATGAAACAGACGACACAAACTTTATACATGAAAATGACGTCACAATAGACACAGACGACACAGAAATGATAAATTACAATGACGTCACAATAGACACAGATGACTCAGCAGACATAGATATTATAAATGACAATGATGTCACAATAGACACAGATGACAGATATTATAAATGAAAATTATTTCACAATAGACAGACAACAGAGACGACACAGATATTAAAAATGGCAATTATGTCACAATAGACAGACGACACACTACAAAGGCGACACAGACTTCATAAATGATAATGATGTCACAATAGATACATAATACATAGACATTTTGAATGACAATGATGTCACAAAAGTCACAGACAACACAGACGACACAGACATTAAAAATGACACTGATTTCACAAGACATACAGAGGACATGGACATTAAAAATGAAAATGATGTCACAGAGACATTATAGATAACAATTATTTCACAATAGACACAGATGACACAGATTTTATATATGAAAATGATATCAAAATATACAAAGATGGCACACACGACACAGACATTATAAGCGACAATAATATCACAATAGACACAGACGACAGACAACACAGACAGTATAAATGACAATGGTGTCACAATATGAACAGATGACAGAGACAACACAGAAGACAGATATTATAAATGAAAGAAAAGTAACAGTAGACACAGACGACTGAAAAGACACAAACGTAACAGACATTATAATTGAAAATGATGTCACAATAGACACAGATTACACAGACATTACAAATGACAATGATGTCACAATAAACACAGATGACAGACGACACAGACATTACAAATGACAATGATGTCAAAGTAGACACAGACGACGCAGACAACCAAAACGACACAGAAATTAAAAATTAAAATGAAGTCACAATAGACAGATGACACAGACGATTCAGACATTATAAATGACAATGATGTCACAATAGACAGAGATAACAGAGATATTATAAATGAAAATGATATCAGAATAGACACAGAAGACACAGACTTTATAAATGACAATGATGTCACAATAGACGCATTCGACACAGACGACACAGGCATTTTATATGACAATGATATCAAAATAGACAAAGATGACACACACGACTCAGACACTATAAATGACAATAATATCACAATAGACACAGACGACACAGTATAAATGACAATGGTGTCACAATATAAACAGACGACAGAGACGACACAGACATTATAAATGACAATAAAGTCACAGTAGACACAGATGACAGAAAAGGCACAAACGACAGACATTAAAATTGAAAACGGTGTCAAGATAAACACAGACAACACAGATATTATAAATAACAACGATGTCAAAATAGACAAAGACGACACAGACATTGTAAATGACAATGATGACACAATACACAGAGACGACACACACGACAAAGACATTATAAATGACAATGATGTCATAGTAGACACAGATGACAGACAACACAAACGACAGATATTATAAATGAAAATGATGTCAAAATAGACACAGACAACACAGATGACAGATATTATAAATGAAAAAGATATCACAATAGACACAGATGACACAGACGATGCAGACATTATAAATGACAATGATATCAAAATAGACACAGATGACACAGACATAAATTACAATAATATGACAACAGACACAGACGACAGAAAAAATTTAAAAAAATTATGTCACAATAGACACAGACGACAATGGTGACACAGACGACACAAGTATTAAAAGCGATAATGATGACAAAATAGACACAGACGACACAGACATTATATATGACAACGATATCAAAAGAGACAAAGATGACACACACAACACAGACATTATAAATGACAATAATATCGCGATAGACAAAGATGACACAGACAACACAGACAGTATAAATAACAACGATGTCACAATATAAACAGACGACAGAGACGACACAGGCAACACAGACATTATAAATGACAATGAATTAGCAGTAGATACAGACAACAGAAAAGACACAAAAGACACAGACATTATAATTCAAAATAATGTCAAAATAGACACAGACAACAAAGACATTATAAATAACAATGATGTCACAATAGACACAGACGACACAGACATTATAAATGCCAATGATGTCATAATACACACAGACATTACAAATGACAATGATGTCACTGTAGACACAGAAAACACAAATGACACAGACATTATCAATGAAAATGATGTCACAATAGACACAGATGACACAGATATTATACATGAAAATGATGTCACCATAGACAAAGACGACAAAGACATTATAAATGACAATAATATCACAATAGACACAGATGATACAGACATTATAAATTACAATGATGTGACAATAGACACAGACAACACAAACGACAGACATTATAAATAAAGATGATAACAAAATAGACAGAGACGACACAGAAGACAGATATTATAATTGAAATTGATGTCAGAATAGACACAGAAGACACAGGCATTATATATGACAACGATATCACAATAGACACAGACGACACGGACATTATAAATGAAAACGTCATGATAGACACAGACGACAAAGACGACACAGTCGACAGAGATGACACAGATATTAAAAATGACAATTATGCCAAAATAGACACAGATGTTATAAATGCCAACGATGTCACAATAGACACGGATTACACAGAAGACACAGACATTATAAATGCCAACGATGTCACAATAGAATCGGACTCCAGAGACGACTGAGACAAAATAGACAACACAGACATTGTAAATGACAATGATGTCGCAATAGACAAAGACGACAAAAACAAAAGAGATGACACAGACATTATAAATAACAATGATGCCACAACAGACACAAATGACTCAGACGGCACAGACATTTTAAATGACAATGATGTCACAATAGACACAGATGAAACAGACGACAGAGACGACACAGACAAAACAAACATTATAAAGGAAAATGATGTCTTAATAGACACAGACGATAGAGACGACAGACCAGAAATTCATTATAAATTAAAATGTTGTCACGATTGAAACAGAAGGCACAGAGGACACAGATGACACAGACATTATAAATGACAAAGATGTCACAACAGACACTAACGACACAGACATTATAAAACACAATGACGTCACATTAGACAAAGACGAATGAGATGACACAGATGATGCAGTCATTATAAAGGACAATGATGTAACTATAGACAGAGACGACATTGACATTATAAATCACAATGCTTTCACAATAGACACAGACAACACAGTATAAATGACAATGGTGTCACAATATAAACAGACGACAGAGACGACATAGACATTATAAACGACAATAAAGTCACAGTAGACAGACGACAGAAAAGGCACAAACGACACAGACATTATAATTGAAAATGACGTCAAAATAGACACAGAAAACACAGACATTATAAATAACAACGATGTCAAAATAGACACAGACGACACAGACATTAAAAATGACAATGATTTCACAATACACAGAGACGACACAGACAACAAAGACACTATAAATGACAATGATGTCACAGTACACACAGACGACACAGACAAAACAAACGACACAGACATTATAATTGAAATTGATGTCAAAATAGACACAGACGACACAGATGGCAGATATTATAAATGAATATGATGTCACAATAGACACAGACGATACAGACATTATAAATTACAACGATATCAAAATAGACACAGATGACACAGACATAAATGACAACGATGTGGCAATAGACACAGACGACACAGATAACAGACATAAATAACGATGATGTCACAATAGACAGAGATGACACAGAAGACAGAGGTATTATAAATGAAAATGATGTCAGAATAGACAAAGAAGACAGACTTTATGATGTGATGGTAGACACAGACGACTGAGACAACATAAAAGACACAATCAACAGAGACATTATAATTGAAAATTACGTCACAATAGATACAGAATACACAGACATTATAAATGACAATGATGTCAAAATAGACATAGACAACACAGACATATATGACAACTTTGTCAAAACAGACACAGACGACAGAGACATTTTAAATGGCAGTGATGTCACTATAGAAATAGATGACACAGACGACAGACATTAGATACGAAAAAGATGCCAAAATACACGGAGACAACACAGACATTATAAATGATAATGATGTCACAATAGACAAAAGCGACACAGACAATATAAATAACAGACGACACAGACATTATAAATGACTATTTTGTCACTATTAACACAGACAACACAGACGACACACACGACAGACATTATAAATGAAAATGATGCCATAATAGACAGAGACGACACAGATGACACTGACATTATAAATGAGAATGATGTTACAATAGACACAGATGACAAATGCAACCAGACTTTATAAATGATAACGATGTCAAAATATAAAATGACAACACAGAAAACACAGACATTATAAATGACAATGAAGTCACAATAGCCACCGACGACACAGACAGTATAAATGGCTATTATGTGGCAATACACACAGAAGACACATATGACACAGACTTAAAAAGGACAATGATATCACAATAGACAAAGACGACAGAGATGACACAAACAACACAGACATTACAAAAGACAATGATGTCGCAATAGACACTGAAGATACAGATGACAAAGATGACAAAGTCTTTATAAATGAAAATGATATCACAACAGACACAAATGACACAGACAACAAAGATGACACAGGTTTTAAAAGTGATAATGATGCCAAAATATACACAGACATTATATATGATAATCATGTCACAAGAGAGTCGACACAGATAATATAAATGACAATGATGTCACAATAGACAGAGACGACACAGAAGACACAGACAACACAGACATAATAAATGAAAATGATGTCACAATTGACACAGACGAAACAGACATTATGAATGACAATGATTTCAAAATAGACAAAGACTACACAGACGACACCAACGATACAGACATTATAAATGACAATGGTGTCACAATAAACACAGACGACACAGACATTATAAATGACAGTGATGTCACAATAGACATAGAAGGCACAGGCGACACCGACATTATAAATGAAAATGATTTAACAATAGACACCCACGACAAAGACGACACAGACATTATAATTGACAATGATGTCTCAATAGACACAGACGACAGAAGTTATAAATTACTATGATGTCAAAATAGACACAGTTGACAGAGATGACACAGGCATTATGTATGACAAAGATATCAAAATAGATACAGACGACACAGACATTATAAATGACAATGATGTCACAATAGACACCGACGACAGAGACATTATAAACAACAATTATTTCACAATAGGCACAGATGATAGAGACATTATAAATGACAGTGATGTGACAATAGACACATATGACACAGACATTATAAATGACAATGATGTCACGATAGACAAATACGACAAAAACGACACAGACGACAGATATTATAAATGAAAATGATGGCACAATAGACACAGATGAAACAGACGACACAGACGAAACAGACTTTATAAATGACAATGATGTCACTATAGACACAGACGACATAAAAGACACAAACTACAGAGACATTATAATTGAAAATTTTGTCACAATAGACACAGACATAGTAAATGAAAATTATGTCACAGTAGACACAGACGACACATACGACAGATATTTTTAATGTCAATTAAATCAAAATAGACACCGACAACACAAATGACAGAGACATAATAAATGACAATTATTTCAAAATAGACACAGACACCAGAGACAAAACAGATGACTCAGACAACACAGACTTTATAAATGACAACGATGTAACAATAAACACAGAAAATATGACACAAACAACACAGACGAAAAAGACGACATAGACATTAATGACAAGGATGCCAGAATATACACAGATGACAGAGACGGCAAAGACATTATAATTGACAGTTTGTAACAATAGACACAGACGATACAGACGACGGTGACATTTTAACGACAATGATGTCACATTAGACACAGACAACACAGATGACACAGACATTATAAGTGACATGGATCTCAAAATAGACAAAGAATTCACAGAGGACACAGACTTTATAAATGACATGGATTTAAAAATAGACACAGACGCCTCAGACGACACAGAGAACACAGACAACACAGATGACTCAGACGACACAGACGTCATAAATGAAAATGATGTCACAATACACACAGATGACAAAGCCATTACAAATGAAAATGATGTCACAATAGTCACAGAAGACAGACGATTCAGACGACACAGACATGAATGACAATTATGTCACCATAGACTCAGACAACACAGAGGACACAGATATTATGTGTTACAATGAGGTCACAATAGACACAGACATTATTAATGACAACGATGTCACCACAGACAGAGACGAGACAGACGACAAAGACATTATAAATGAAAATGATGTCACAATGGACACAGACGAAACATGCATTATAAAAAACAAGGATGTCACCAAAGACATAGATGACACAGACGACACAGACATTACAAATGACAATGATGTCACAAGAGACACAGACGACACAGTCGACAAAGACATAAATGACAATGATATCACAATAGACACAGACGATACAGACATTATAAATGATAATGATATCACAATAGACACACATGACACAGACGTCACAGACATTATAAATGACAATGATGTCAAAATAGACACAGACGACACAGATGATACAGTCATTATTAATGACAATGATGTCAAAATAGAAACAGACGACACAGAAGAAACAGACAGTAAAAATGAAAATTATTTCACAATACACACAGACGACACAGATATTGTAAACGAAAGAGATATTAAATTAGACTAAGAGGACACTCGACACAGACATTATAAATAAGAATGATACCACAATAGACACAGACATTATAAATGACAATGATGACACAGTAGACAGACAACACAAACAACATAAAAGACACAATCGACAGAGACATTATAATTGAAAATTGCGTCATAAAAGGCACAGACAACACAGATATTATATAAAAAAGTTAAGTCACAATAGACAGACGACAGAGACATTTTAAATGACAGTGATGTCTGTATAGAAATAGATGACACAGACGACACAGACATTATATACATAATTTATGCCACAACACACAAAGAAAACACAGACATTATAAATCACAATGATTTTACAATAGACAAAGGCAACACAGAATTATAAATGACACAGACAACAAAGACATTATAAATGACAGTGATGTCAAAATAGACATAGACGACACAGATGACACAGACATTATAATTGAGAATGATGGCACAATAGACACAGACGACACACGAGACTCAGACATTATAAATTAAAATGATGTCAAAATAGAAAATGACGACACAGACTTTATAAATGACAATATGGCACAATAGACACCGACGACACAGACAGTATAAATGGCAATTATGTGACAATACACACATAAGACACATATGACACAGACATTAAAAAGACAAAGATATCACAATAGACACAGACGACAAAGACGACAGCGACTACAAAGTCATTATAAATGAAAATTATGTCACAATAGACAGAGACGACACAGGCGACACAGACGACATAAATGACAATGATGTCACAAGAGACACAGATGTCATAGATGACACAGACGACAAATCCACTGTAAATGAAAATGTCACAATAGACATAGATGACACTGACCACACAGACGTTATATATGACAATGATGTCACAACAGACACAGACAACACAGACATTATAAAGGACAAAGATGTCACAATAGACAGAGATCACATAGATTACACAGACATTATAAATGACAATGATGCCACAATAGACACAAATGACACAGACATTAAAAATGACAGTGATGACACAATAGACAACGACGAGAGAGACAAGGGAGACGACACACACATGGTTAATGACAAAGATATCACAATAGGGAAAGACGACACAAACCACACAGACGACAAAGACATTATAAAAGACAATGATATCACAATAGACACAAACGACTCAGACATTATATTTGAAAATGATGTCACAAAAGACACAGAAGACACAGACATTATAAATGACAATGATATAACAGTAGACACAGAAGACAGACGACAAAAACGACACAGATATTTCTAATGAGTATTAAATCAAAATAGACACCGACAACACAAACAACACAGACATCATACATGACAATTATTTCAAAAAAGACAAAGACGACACACCCGACACATATATTATAAATGACAATGATACCAAAATAGACACAGAGGCCACAGACGACACAGACATTATAAATGACAATGATGTCACAAAAGACACAGATGACACAGACAACACAGACATTTTAAATGACAATGATGTCACAACATACACGACACAGACATAAATTACAATGATGTTACATTTGATAAAGACGAAAGACGACAAAGACGACAGTCATTATAAATGAAAATGTTGTTAAAATAGACACAGAAGATACAGACATTATAAATTACAATGACGTCACAACAGACGCAGACGACAGAAGATACAGATAGATGACAATTATTTCACAATAGACACAGACATTATATATGAAGAGCATATATTAGAAGAGCAACAAAGCTGGTGAAGGGGCTGGAGAACAGGCCTTATGAGGAGCGGCTAAGAGAGCTGGGGTTGTTTAGCCTGGAGAAGAGGAGGCTGAGGGGTGACCTCATTGCTCTCTACAACTACCTGAAAGGAGGTTGTGGAGAGGAGGGTGCTGGTCTCTTCTTCCAAGTGACAGGGGACAGGACAAGAGGGAATGGCCTCAAGCTCTGCCAGGGGAGATTTAGGCTGGACATTAGGAAAAAATTTTTTACAGAAAAGGTCATTGGGCGCTGGAACAGGCTGCCCAGGGAGGTGGTTGAGTCACCTTCCCTGGAGATGTTTAAGGCATGGGTGGACGAGGTGCTAAGGGGCATGGTTTAGTGTTTGATAGGAACAGTTGGATGATCCGGTGGGTCTCTTCCAACCTGGTTATTCTGTGATTCTGTGAAAATTATATCAAAATAGACAAAAACGACACACACGATAAAGACATTATAAATGACAATAATATCACAATAGACACAGACAACACAGATGACAAAGACATTATAAATGAAAATGATGTCACTATAGACACAGACGTCAGAGACAACAGAGTGACACAGACATTATATATTACAATAAAGACAGAGAAGACACAGACGAATCAGACGACAGAAAATACACATACGACAGACAGTTTAATCGATAATGATGTCACAATAGACACAGACAACACAGACGATACAGACATTATAAAGGTAAATGATATCACAATATACACCCACGACAGAGATGACACAGACATCATAAATTACAATGATACCACAATATTCACAGACGACTTAGACGACACAGACATTATAAATGATAATGATGTCAGAATAGACACAGACGACACAAACATTATAAATTACAATGATGTCACAATATTCACAGACGACACATATATTATAAATGTCAATGGTGTCAGAGTAGACACAGACATTATAAATGACAATGATGTCACAATGGACACAGATGATTCAGACGACAGAGATGACACAGACTACACAGATAACAAAGTCATTACAAGTGAAAATGATGTCACAATATACAAAGCCAACACAGACAACACAGACCACACAGATATTATAAATGACAATGATACCAAAATCAACACAGACCAAACAGACGACACAGACATTATAAATGTCAATGATGTAACAAAACACACAGACAACACAGACATTATAAATGACAATGATGTCACAATAGACACAGACGACACAGACATTATAAATTACAATGTATTCACAATAGACATAGAAGACACAGACATTAAAAACTATAATGATGTTACAGTAGACATGGACTACACAGAAAAAAAAACGACAGGCATTATAAATGACAGTGATGTCACAGTCGACACACACAACACCGACGACACAGAGGACAAAGACATTATAAATGACAATGATGTTATAATAGACACAGATGACACGGATGACAGACGACAAAGACATTAAAAATAAAAATGATGTCACAAAACACATCGAAGAAATAGACATAAATAAAAATGAATTCAAAATACACAAAGACAACAGCGATGACACAGACATTATAAATGCAAACAATATCACAATAGACACAGAAGACAGAGATGACATAGACGACACAGAAAACAAAGATATTATAAATGACAATGATGTCATAATAAAAACAGATGACAGACATTATAAATGAAAACAATGTCACATTAAACACAGATGACACAGACGACAGACATTACAAATGACAATGATGTCACAATAGACACAGACGACAGAGATGACACAAACGGCACAAACGACACACACAATATAAATGACAATGATGTCACAATAGACACAGACATCACAGACATTATAAATGAAAAAGAAGTCACAATAGACACAGACGACAGACAACACAGGCATTACAAATGACAACTGTGTAAGAATACAGAGTTGAGGATACAGACGAAACAGAGGACACAGTCATTTTTAATGACAATGTTGTCACAATAGACACAGACTACACAAACATAATATAAAATGAAGTCACAACAGACGCAGAAGACACAGAAGACAGACATTATAAATCACAATGGTGTCACAATAGACATAGACGACAGAAGAAACAGACATTATAAACTACAATGATGACACAATAGACAGACTACACAGACGACACAGACATTATAAGTGACAGTGATGTCAAAATAGACAAAGATGACACAGACGACACAGACTTTATAAATTAAAATGATGTCACAATAGACACAGACGACACAGACATAAATGACAATGATGTCACAATAGACACGTACAACACACGACACAGACTATAAACTACAATGATGTCACAGTAGACACAGACTGGACAGACGACAGATATTATAAATGACAATAATATCACAATAGCCACTGACGACAAAAATATTATAAATGACAATGATGTCACAATAGACACAGGCGACACAGATTTTATAAATGACAATTATGTCTCAATAGACAGAGACGACACAGCCATTATAAATGACAAAGATGTCACAATATTCACAGATGACAGAGACACTATAAATGACAGTGCTGTCACATTAGACATAGACGACAGATTTTATAAATGACAATTAGGTCTCAATAGACACAGACTAGACAGACGACACAGACGAAAGACATTATAAATGACAATGATGTCGCAATCGACACAGATGACAGACATTATAAAAACAATAATGTCACAATAGACACAGACGATGCAGACATGATAAATGAAAATGATGTCACAACATTCACAGACGACACAGATAATATAAATTACAATGATGTAACAATAGACACAGGAGTCACAATAGACACAGTTCTCACAGATATAATAAATTACAATGATGTAACAATAGGCACAGGAAGCACAGACGACACATACGACAAAGACAATAAAGAATTTATAAATGACAACGATGTCACAATAGACACAGATGACAGAGACATTATAAATTACAATGATGTCACAACATTCTCAGATTACATATACGACATATACGACGATACAGAGATTATAAAAAACAATGATGTCAAAATAGACAAAGATGACACAGACGACAAAGACTTTATAAATGACAATGATGTCACAATAGACACAGACATTATACATGACAATGATGTCACAATAGACACAGACGACAGACATTTTAAATAACAATGATATCACAAAAGACAGAAAACAGACATTATATATGACAATGATATCACAATAGACACTGACGACACAGACAACATAAATGAGAAAAATATCACAATAGACACAGACAACACAGACATTATAAATGACAAAAATGTCAAAACATAGACAGACGACACAGACATTATAAAAAATGATATCTAAATATACACAGATGACAGAGACATTATAAATGACAAGGATGTCACAATAGACAAAGAAGACACAGATGACAGAGATGACACAGACTTAGTAAATGAATACTATGTCACAACAGAAACAGACGACACAGACATTAAAAACTGCTATGGAGTCACATTAGAAACAGATGACACAGACGACAGACTACACAGAAGACACAGACATTATAAATGACAATGATGTCACAATAGACACAGACGACAGACATTGTAAATCAAAATTATAACAAAATAGAAACAAATGACACAGACACTATAAATTAAAATGATATCACAATAGAAACAGATGATACAGACTACACTGACATTATAAATGACAGTGATTTCAATATAGACAAAGATGACACCAACTACACAGACATTAAAAATGATGACAATAATGGCACATTACACACAGATGACAGACATAATAAATGAAATTGATGTCAAAATAGACACAGACAACACAGACATTATAAATGAAAATGATGTCAAAATAGACACAGAGGACAGAGACATTTTAAATGACAATGATTTCAGAATAGACACAGACGACACAGAACGTAGAAATGACAGTGATGTCACAACAAAGACGACACAGATATTATAAAGGGCAATGACGTCACAATAGACACTGAAAACACAGATGACATATTATAAATAAAAATGATGTCACAATAGACACAAACACCAGAGACGACACAGGTGAAATGAAAGACACAGGTATTAAAAGTGATAATGATGCCACAATAGACACAGACGACACAGACATTATACATGACAACGATGACACAATAGAAACAGACGACACAGACATTATAAATGACAATGATTTCACAAGAGACACAGATGAAACATATGACACAGACATTATTAGCGACAAGGGTGTCACAATAGACAAAGACGACACAGACAATATATTTTACAAAGATGTCACATTAGACACAGACGACACAGACAACATAGATGACACAGATGGCACAGATATTATTAATAAAAATGATGTCACAATATACACAAACAACACAGACGACATTGACGACATCGATGACAGTGACATTATAAATGACAATGATGTCACATTAGACACAGTAGACACAGACATTGTAATTGACAAAGATGTCACAATAGACAGACGACAGAGACGACACAGACTTTATAAACGACAGTGAGGTTGCTATAGATGCAGACGACACAGACTTTCTAAACATCAATGAGGTCACTACAGACACAGGCGACACAGACTTTCTAAATGACAGTGAGGTCGCTAGAGACGCAGACGACACAGACTTTATGAATGACAGTGAGGTCGCTAGAGACGCAGACAACACAAACATTATGAACAACAGTGAGGTCGCTAGAGACGCAGGCGACACAGACTTTCTAAACCACAGCGAGGTCACTAGAGACGCAGGCGACTCAGACCTTATGAACGACAGAGAGGTCGCTGTAGACACAGGCGAGACAGACTTTCTGAACGACAGTGAGGTCGCTGTAGACACTGGCAACACAGACCTTCTGAACGACAGTGAGGTCGCTGTAGACACAGGCGACACAGACCTTCTGAACGACAGTGAGGTCGCTGTAGACACTGGCGGCACAGACATTCTGAACGACATTGAGGTCCCTGTAGACACTGGCGACACAGACCTTCTGAATGACAGTGAGGTCACTGTAGACACAGACGACACAGACATTATGAACGACAGTGAGGTCGCTGTAGACAAAGGCGACACAGACCTTCTGAACAACAGTGAGGTCGCTGTAGACACAGGCGACACAGACCTTATGAACAACAGTGAGGTCGCCGTAGACACAGGCGACACAGACCTTCTGAACGACAGTGAGGTCGCTGTACACACAGACGACACAGAATTTCTAAACCTCAATGAGGTCGCTATAGACACAGACGACACAGACGTTCTAAATGTCAATGAGGTCACTAGAGACAAGGACGACATAGACTTCCTAAATGACAGTGAGGTCGCTAGAGACACAGACGACCCAGACGACACAGACTTCCTAAAACTCATTGAGGTCGCTATAGACAGAGACGACACAGACTTTCTAAACCTCAATGAAGTCGCTATAGACACAGACGACACAGGCTTTCTAAACGTCAATGAGGTCGCTATAGACAAAGACGACACAGAATTTCTAAACCTCAATGAGGTCGCTATAGACAGAGACGACACAGAATTTCTAAACCTCATTGAGGTCGTTATAGGCACAGACGACACAGACTTCCTAAACCTCAATGAGGTCGCTATAGACACTGATGACACAGAATTTCTAAACGACAATGAGGTCGCTGTAGACAGAGACGACACAGACGTTCTAAACCTCAATGAGGTCACTATAGACACAGGCGACACAGACTTCCTAAAACACAATGAGGTCACTATAGACACAGGCGACACAGACTTTCTAAACCTCAATGACGTCGCTACAGACACAGACGACATTTTTCTAAACGTCAATGAGGTCACTATAGACACAGACGACAGTTTTCTAAACGTCATTGAGGTCACTATAGACACAGGCGACACAGACTTTCTAAACGTCAATGAGGTCGCTATAGACACAGGCGACACAGACTTTCTAAACGTCAATGAGGTCGCTATAGACACAGGCGACACAGACATTCTAAACCTCAATGAGGTCTCTATAGACACAGACGACACAGCACAGACTTTCTAAATGACAATGAGGTTGCTGTAGACACAGACGACAGAATTTCTAAACCTCAAGGAGGTAACTAAATGTAATGACGACACAGACAACACAGACTTTCTAAACGTCAATGAGGTCACTATAGACAATGACGACACAGACAATACAGACTTTCTAAACATCAATGAGGTCGCTGTAGACACAGGCGACACAGACTTTCTAAACGTCAATGAGGTCGCTGCGGACACAGACGACACAGACTTTCTAAACGTCAATGAGGTCGCTGTGGACACAGGCGACACAGACGTTCTAAACTTCAATGAGGTCACTACAGACACAGGCGACACAGGCGACACAGACGTTCTAAACGTCAATGAGGTCACTATAGACACAGGCGACACAGACTTTCTAAACGTCAATGAGGTCACTATAGACACAGACGACACAGAATTTCTAAACCTCAATGAGGTCGCTATAGACAGAGACGACACAGAATTTCTAAACCTCATTGAGGTCGTTATAGGCACAGACGACACAGACTTCCTAAACCTCAATGAGGTCGCTATAGACACTGATGACACAGAATTTCTAAACGACAATGAGGTCGCTGTAGACACAGACAACACAGACTTTCTAAACCTCAATGAGGTCGCTGTATACACAGACGACACAGACTTTCTAAACCTCAATGAGGTCGCTATAGACACAGACGACACAGACAACACAGACGTTCTAAACGTCAGGGAGGTCTTTATAGACACAGACGACACAGACTTTCTAAACCTCAATGAGGTCACCATAGACACAGACGACACAGAAATTCCAATCGACAATGAGGTCGCTGTAGACAAAGGCGACACAGACCTTCTGAACGACAGTGAGTTCGCTGTAGACACAGGCGACAAAGACCTTCTTAACGACAGTGAGGTCGCTGTAGACACAGGCGACAAAGACCTTATGAACGACAGTGAGGTCACTGTAGACACTGGCGACACACGCTTTCTAAACGTCAGGGAGGTCTTTATAGACACAGGCGACACAGGCTTTCTAAACGTCAGGGAGGTCGCTGCGGACACAGGCGACACAGGCTTTCTAAACCTCCATGAGGTCGCTATAGACACAGATTCTTTAAACGACAGTGAGGTCGCTAGAGACACAGATTTTATAAACGACAGTGAGGTCGCTAGAGACACAGATTTTATAAATGACAGTGAGGTCGCTAGAGACACAGGCTTTCTAAACGTCAGGGAGGTCTTTATAGACACAGGCGACACAGGCATTCTAAACTTCAGGGAGGTCTTTATAGACACAGGCGACACATGCATTCTAAACGTCAGGGAGGTCTTTATAGACAAAGGCGACACAGGCTTTCTAAACGTCAGGGAGGTCTTTATAGACAAAGGCGACACAGGCTTTCTAAACGTCAGGGAGGTCTTTATAGACAAAGGCGACACAGGCTTTCTAAACGTCAGGGAGGCCTTTATAGACAAAGGCGACACAGGCTTTCTAAACGTCAGGGAGGCCTTTATAGACAAAGGCGACACAGGCTTTCTAAACGTCAGGGAGGTCGCTGCGGACACAGGCGACACAGGCTTTCTAAACATCAGGGAGGTCGCTGCGGACACAGGCGACAGGCTTTCTAAACGTCAGGGAGGTCGCTGCGGACACAGGCGACACAGGCGACACAGGCATTATAATGGACAATGATTTCACAACAGAGACAGATGACAGACACGAAAATGATGACACAGACATTATAAATGAGAACGATGTCACAATAGAAACAGACGACAGACAAAAATGACAACACAGATGACACTGACATTATAAATGACAACGATTTCACAATAGAGACAGACAACAGAAACATTAAAAATGACAATGATGTTCAAAATAGACACACACTATATATAACAATGACGTCACAATAGACACAGACATCATATATGACAACGATGCTCATTGCATCTTGAAAGACAAAAAATAAAACCAAAACAAAATTACTAGCTGGTAGTTGTAGGTAATGTAGGTACAAGTCATATCTAACTGTTGACTCGGCAGCCAACCCACCTGGCTATGGGAATCTACCCCCAGTTTAATTGTCACCCCTTGCTGCCAGACCCCATGCCTCTGCACCTGTAGAACTCAACATTCAATAACTTACCCCCAGACTCGATAGTAACTAAACAATTCCACACACTGTTTTGATTCAGGAATGCCAACCCTTCTTCACACAACAGCCAGGCAGAAAAAAAAAGATAAAATCAAATCTTAACAACCATACACACCAGATTTATTGCCCCAAGAATTTAAACTGCTCTACCGACACTCCAACGTTATATCTGAGATGGCTTTGGTCATTCCCTCTGTGGCTGCATAACCGACCAAAAATGATTCTCCTCACCCCATGTATCTATGGCTACTTGCTCTGGAATGCACCGTATCACCTCGCCCTTCCAAGCCTAACTAGACGGGTATATCTAAAGATCGAATTTTACTGCTGTTCTTCTGCTAACTACTGATTCTTTAGCTCAGGCAGAGCAGCTCCAGCCAGATTCAAATGTGCACAGACTGACTCTGCACAGAAAAGCAATGACAGGATGCAGAAACAAAAAGGAAACTTGGTAAGAATGACTCTCAAAAGAGGGCTGGCATTGGGCAACAAGATGTAGGGAGCTGCAAGAAAGATTATGTCAGCCCTTGAAAAATGGAAGACTATGGCCCCTTTAAGAGCCACACCCACAACTAGAAGGATGCAAGGGTGAGCCCTTCTTAAAGACCTCAAAACAGAGTATGTATGGAGGAAGTGCCAGAACAGGGATTTAAGAAAATGGAACAATAAGGGCTGAGGATACTAATGTGTTCTGTGATGCCTACACAATAGGCAACTGACCGGAAATTTCCAAAATACAAGACCTATCTGTACATGAAGATCACAATGCAAGAAAAGCAGTGCCCGATCAGCACCTTACTAAGAACAGACATCCAAGAGTCTAGAGATGACACGTGGACCAAATGCAAAGATGACATCAAGACCTGCAGAAGATTTAAGACACAGCAGAGTCTACACAGTCTAAACAACAAGACAGATATAGGCTGGAACTGCCCTGCCTGGTACACGCTAGCTTGGGGCTGAAAATTAAACCCCTCTCCAAACGTGTAACAAGGTGCACTCTTCCTGCACAACCCTCTACCCTAGGCTAAATCCCCTCCCTGCCATTCTCAACATTCTGCCCTCTTCCCGGACCAAAACCACAGCCCCCTTAACTTTCTGAGGACCGAGGGCCTGAAGATATCCTTGGCAGAAAAAACCCAAACTGCATCAACTATCTGGAAAAATCCTGCACTCTCACATTGTCCTGGACTACAATCTGCAAAAAAAAAAAAAGAAAAACATACAGAAAACACAGTGCCAAGTCATCACATTGCTCACTGCCAACATCTTGTACTACACCCACTGCAAAACTGCCAAGGCATTCTGCTCACCTATTTGATGCCAATTCAAACATTGGATGTTGCAGTCATCATCACCTGGGGCACTTCAGGTAGACAGACAGAAAATTTACTATTGTGCTTCTGAGAAATCAGTCCCGTGCTCCATCTCTCTACTCCCCTGTTCACCTCAACTGCTCTTTGCATTCTAAAAGCGGACCACACAGCATCTACAAAACCAAAGGCCAATGCTCAATGGAGTTGCTGCGTACTACGGGGCTCTAACACACCTGTTTGAACAACAACCTCCTCACCTCTCAGACCACACATCAGCAAGAAGCTTCACCCCTCTGAGGCTGCATTTGGCACCTGCCACAGAAAAAGCATGCTTTTGTACTACACTAAAGCACAGGCTGCCCCAAGCAACACCTATCTCCCACTGCATTACCTTGACTGCTCAGATGCCCAGCTTGCCTCATCTTCTGTGGTTGTGTTGAGGCTTGAGCTCCACCTGGAATATACAAACAGCAAGGATGATTATAACTTCATTGAAGAAAACCAACACACGGTAACTGATCATACAGCCACGGTTACATTTCCCTACCAACACCACAGCCAACTCACCTCACTATGGCACACTAACTGCACACAACTCCATCCGTGCCCCTCGGCACACAGGTCAGCCCGCTACGTCTGAAAAACACAACAGCAAAGAAGTCACCCTGACGCTCAGCAATGCCCTAAGAATTCCAAGACTCTACTGCACATTACAGCCAAGCAAAGCTAGTCCACAACCAAACCCAAACATTAATAGCCGCTCCCTTGACATACAAACCCCTTCATTACCGCTCCACTGGCTGCTCCCATGCAGTTTTGGTCACCCCCTCTGTGGCTCCAGAGACAAGCAGAAACTACCCTCCTCACCCGCCACACCGAGGGCTGCTAGTTCTGCAAATAAGGGATGCCCCTAGACCGCAATGTCTAGGCACGTCAAAACGTTAAGCACACAATCGGGCCACTATACCCCTGCTGATGCTTATCGCCTCCTCTACGCACCTGGCAGAGCAGCTCCAACCAGACACAAACACACACAGAACACCAATACACAAGACCGACGTCAGGAACCTGGAACAAAAGAAAAGTCGTGGCAACAAGGAGGACTCCTGGACCACGCATGCCAATGGGCAAGGCAATGGACAGGGCTCCAAGGAACAACTTTCGGTAGCCCTGGAAAAGCGAAGAACCGTGCATGGTTCCAAAGAGATGGTGCCACAACTGGCAAGATGAACGGGCAAGAAACCCTTTTAAAGTCCTAAAGATGCAGAGGATGGACGGAACAAGTCCCAGAACACGGATCCAGGAAAACAGAAGACTAACTATCCCGGATGGCTAGGCAGGCTGTAAGGCTGCAGCAGAAGACGACTGACCAGATGCTTCCAAAACACAAGAGCGATCCACACTTTAGAAATGTGAAGAAAGAAAAGCAGTGCTCCGTTGACACTGACTTGATCAGTACAAACATTTGGGACCCTAGACATGGCGCCCAAGGCATGCCTGCGATGCCCTGAGCACAAAAGATGACATCAAGACCTGCAGAATATTTCAGACATGGCACGGTGACTACACAAACTAGACAAAAACAGATACAGGCTGGAACTGCCCTGCCCATACAGGGTTTGGGCTGAGAAGTAGACCCCTCTGCCTTCACCTGCCCAAAGAGGACTCCCTGCACAGCCTAGGCTACCTTCCAAACACCTCCCTGCTAGCCCCATCCCACCTCCCGCTTCCCAACTCCCGTCTCTCAACTTAGCTTTCAGAGGGCCACGAATGAAGCTGTCCTTGGCCAAAGCAGCTCAAATCACATCAGCTAACAGAAATAATCCTGCAGTCACTGCGTTCCTCTTCAGCATCTGCAAGAAAAATGAACAGAAAAACACAGTGCCAAAACACGAGACCAATCCAGGCTTTAGGAACACAATGCAAGAAAAGCAGTGCCCAGTCGACAGTGCATTGATGAGTACGAGCATTCAGGACCCTAGATATGGTGCTCGAGGCATGTCCGGCATGCCGTAAAGGATCCCTCATTACAACGGGATGTGGCCAAGACTGGGAGGATGTATGTGAAAGGATCACCTTTTAAATGACTAAAGGCACAAGATGCATGGAAGAAGTCTCAGGTCAACAGGGATCCTTGAAAACATATGACTAACGATTGTGGCCACCAACACAGGCTGCAAGGCCATGGGAAAAGATGGCCTAGAAACTTTGAAAACATGAAGCCAATCCACGCTTAGGTTATGATGCAAGAAGAACAGTGCCTAATTGGTATTGTACCCATGAGTACAGGCATTCAAGACCCTCGAGATGCTGCTCAAGTCATATGCTGCATTCCTTTAAAGCAAAGGGGACATCAAGGCTTAAGAAACGTAAAAGAGAAACAGAATATAAAGCACACAGCACAGACAAGCTGGAACGGCCCTGCCTGGAACATGCTAGCTTTGGGCTGAGAAGTAACACCCTCCAGCTCTCCCTGCCCAAAGGGGACACTTCCCGCACAGCCCTCTCCCCTAGGCTACTTTTAAAACTCCTCCCTGCCATCCCCAGCCTTCTCCCCTCTGTCATACCCCACCCCTGCCCCCGTCCCTCAACTTAGCTTTCAGACCACCAGGAGGCTTCCTCAGCAGAAAAAAAACTCCAAGAGCATCAGCTTCCTGGAATGATCCTACAGTTGCCAGGATCCACTTCGCAATCTACAAGAAAACTAAAATAGCCCCAACAGCCAGCATTGCACTGATCAATGTCAGCACCTTACATGACAACTTGCTCTGCCTAACTGCCATATCCTTCCACTCACTTGCTCCACAGCAGTTCTTATGTCAGATGCTGCAGCTGTTATCACTCAGGGTAATTAAATTCAGAGAACTACTCTCACACCTGTGAGAAGTCTGCCCCATGCTCCTTCTCCCTACTACCCAGCTCATCTCAAATGCTCTTCCCATTCCCAAGGTGGCCCACACAGTGCCTGCCAAACCAAAAGTAAATACTATGTTGCCAAAGAACACTTTGCTCTTCTAGACATACTCAACTTCCTCCTCACCATCAGCCCCACAATGATGAGAATAAGCCTGACTACCTCACCAGCGCCCCAAAATTCTCTGCTATCTGCTTACCTCTCCTCCTCACCACTTAAGTTGTAGGACCAGTAGTGGTGATACCCAGGACAAAAGAAAGATGAGCCACGGAAATCCACATTTTAGGAAGTAACCAAACTTTAGTCGTAGGAGTGAACAAGAAGAACGTGAAAAAAATATTCTTATCAAAACCCAGTAAAGATTATTAACACAGAACACCTAAAAACACAGGACACTCACCACACAGCAATGGAGACTGGAATTACAGAGGCAGTCAGCCAATGAAAAACTCGCAACAGTGGGATTGACTACTCTAAGACCTAAATTGGAAACTCAATGACCGTAAAAAACCACAATGGATTAACAGGGACAAGGTAACAACCGCTGTAAGCAATAATAGAGCAAACCTCACTGGCAAGTTCAGGAAAAATCTAAAACTCTACTAAATAAGGGAGGCTTGTGTGCCCACAGACCAGATGAAGAAGAGTTGCTCAGCTGCTAACTGTTATGAGCCAAAACAATATCCAATCTCTTCCCTGAGAAATTAAAGGGAAACAAGCGGCAGAACCCTGCACTGTAGATAGGCAGCGAGTCCACACCTTTAAGTAGCAAGGTCTCTGATATTCATAGGATCACCAGGTTGGAAAAGACCCATTGGATCATTGAGTCCACCCATTCCTATCAATCACTAAACAATGCCCCTCACCATCTCATCCACCCATCCTTTAAACACCTCCAGGGAAGGTGACTCTACCACCTCCTTGGGCAGCCTTTGCCCATCCCCAATAACCCTTTCAGTGAAATATTTTTTCCTGATGTACTGCCTGAAGCTTCCCTGGCAGAGCTTGAGGCTATTCCCTCTTGTCCTGTCCCCTGTCCCTTGGGAGAAGAGGCCAGCTCCCTCCCCTCCACAACCTCCTTTCAGGTAGCTGCAGAGAGCAATGAGGTCTCCCCTCACCCTCCTCTTCTCCAGGCTAAACACCGCCAGCTCTCTCAGCCACGCCTCATAAGGCTTGTTCACCAGCCCCCTCACCAGCTACATTACTCTTCTCTGGACATTCAGATGGATGGAGACAGGATGCACGCAAAGAAGTTAGTTGAGGAACACAATAAGTAAAAGGTATAAGGGAGCAGAGATCTCCAAGCCCTAGAAATTACATTTCTTAGGATAACTAATACTTTTAAACTTGTGTCTCAACCTCATCATTACCTCATTGGCTACAGAGAGACTAGAACAACAGACACCTGAACGGCACTTGCATCTGACCACCAAACTGACCCAAGAAAGACTGATGAACCCATCTCCCTTTCCCCAAACCATTAAAGCCCTTTTCTACCCCTGAAGTATCAGAGAAGGAACCCGGCTCCTTCTTAACAGCACCTGCCCTATATTTTAACCCCCCTGACCCTTCTGTGTTGCTATTCCCTGGGAGCTGTGCTCCTGAGCCCTTCCCAGGGCTCCCCTGGCCCCTTCTATCTTCCACCAACCCACAGACTCTACTTCCTACCCTAGGCCAACAAACTTCATTCCAGATTATTATCACCCACGAGGTGCCCATTACAAACTGCAGAGCCCCTAGGACCAATACATCATGCCACACAGAATGAGAAACAACAACAAATCATCCCATAACCAAAAACTCGAGGCAAAGCACCCAGAAAAAAATACAAAGAAGGATACTAAAAACATCTTGCCCCCTCCAACACCCAATCAAAAATTACTGACAAAAAAGCCCCATAGTTACACCTGTATGTGCTGCTTTGCCTGGACTCTTCCAAAGCTCATACCTCCAACAGACGCCTCTGCTTCTTTAGAAGAACAAAAAGAAAAAAAAAACTAAAAAAGCCAAAAACCACCACTTACCCAACTACCTTAATCTGCCTAAAAGCTACAATGAATGGAAACAGCAGCAAAACTCTAATCTCAAGGATAAACCACAACCTAAATGACCTCCAGAGGCAAGGCCTGTGGCTTATATACCCCCTGGGCCTTCCCGCCCACCACCTGTGACTGGGGTGTGGTGAAGCCCTCACAGGTATAAATAGTGCCTGAGGAGGAGCTGTGTTTTATTAACTCTGCCTTACATTCTCAGCTAGAACAACACTACTACATGTCTGAAAGTATCCTTACAAGAAATAACAGTATGCGTGCTGTCACTGCAACATTGCTAGTTGTGACAGTGATGGGACTAGGTAACGAACATTTTAGAGCTGGACTTTTTGGTTCCTTTCATTTATCGTGCTGCTACAATTCCTGTTCCCAGGTATCCCTATACCCCTACTCTTTAATTTTTCTGTGCTCTTTTCTCTCTTTTTTCCCCCCCCCCTAGTCTTCAGTATCTGTTCTCTGCCTATACTATTTTTTTCCTTTTCCATCTTTATCCCAATCTGCGTTCCTCATTCTGTTCCCCCACAATTTCACTGGCTTGATCCTTGTAGCTTGTTCTTTCTCTGCACCTGCAAATGCCTTGCTTTTCTTTCTTTCTTTCTCTATTCCTTTGTATTGCTTACTGTTGCTGTTCCAGCTTTTCCATTCACTCTGACTCTTGACACTCCCCTTTACTTCTCTTGCTGTTTCTGAATTTTTGTGCTAGTCCCTGCTCTTTTTTATAATCCTCTGTCTGTAGGGCTCCTAGTTCCTCTCAAACAAGTCAGCTCTTTTTTATGTACACACATGGCCTTATGAGAAATGGCTCAGAAAGCTGGGGTTGTTTAACCTGGAGAAGTGGAGGCTGAGGGGAGACCTCATTGCTCTCTACAACTACAAGGTCTACAAAGAAGGTCGAACAAGGGAAATGAATGGCAAAGAAGGTGGGAGAAGGGCAAAGAAGGTGGGAGAAGGGCAAAGAAGGTGGGAGAAGGGCAAAGAAGGTGGGAGAAGGGCAAAGAAGGTGGGAGAAGGGCAAAGAAGGTGGGAGAAGGGCAAAGAAGGTGGGAGAAGGGCAAAGAAGGTGGGAGAAGGGCAAAGAAGGTGGGAGAAGGGCAAAGAAGGTGGGAGAAGGGCAAAGAAGGTGGGAGAAGGGCAAAGAAGGTGGGAGAAGGTTGGAGAAGTTCAAAGAAGTTCGAAGAATATCGGAGAAGGTCAGAGAAATTAAGAGTAGGTCAGAGAAGGTCGGATTAGGTCGGAGAAGGTCAGAAAATGTCAAAGAAGGTTGGAGAATTTCAAAGAAGGTCGGAAAAGGTCAAAGGTGGTTGGAGAATTTCAAAGAAGTTCGTAGAATTTCAGAGAAGGTCAAAGAAGGTCAGAGAATTTCGGAGAAGGTCAAAGAAGCTCAGAGAAGATCAAAGAAGGTTGGAGAAAGATAAAGAAGGTTGGAGAAGATTGGAGAAGGTCGAAGAAGGTAAAAGATGGTCGGAGAAGGTCAAAGAAATTTGAAGAAGGTTGGAGAATTTCGGAGAAGTTAGGAGAAGGTCAGATAAGGTCAAAAAAGCATGGAGAAGGTCGGAGAAAGTAAAAGAAGCTTGGAGAAGGTCGCAGAAGGTCAAAGAAGCTTGGAGAAGGCCTAAGAAGGTTGGAGAAAGATAAAGACAGTTGGAGAAGTTCAGAGAAGGTCGGAGAAGGTCAGAGTAGTTCGGAGAAGTTCAAAGGTGGTCGGAGAAGGTCAAAGAGGGTCGGAGAAAGATAAAGAAGCTCGGAAAAGGTCGGAGAAGCTCGGAGAAGGTCAAAGAAGGTTGGAGAAAGATAAAGACGGTTGGAGAAAATGGGAGAATGTCGGAAAATGTCAATGAAGGTCGGAAAGGTCAGACAAGGTCGGAGAAGGTGGGAGAACGTCGGAGAAGGTCAGATAAGTTAAAAGAAGGTCGGAGAAGGTCAGAGAAGGTCAGAGAGGATCGGAGAAGGTCAGAGAAGATCAGAGAGGATCGGAGAAGGTCAAAGAAGGTCGGAGAAGGTCGAAGAAGGTCAGAGAGGGTCAAAGAAGGTCAGAGAGGGTCAAGGAAGTTTGGAGAAGGTCGGAGAAGGTCGCAGAATGACAAAGGATTAGGAGAAGTTTGGGGAAGGTCAAAGAAGCCAGGAGAAAGTCAAAGAAAGTTGGAGAAGTATAAAGAGGGTCAGAGAAGATCAGAGAAGTTCAGAGAAGGTCAAAGGTGGTCGGGGAAGTCAGAGCGTGTCTACAGCGACCTCATTGTCGTTTAGAAAGTCTGTGTCGCCTGTGTCTACAGCAACCTCATTGTCGTTTAGAAAGTTTGTGTTGCCTGTGTCTATAGCGACCTCACTGTCGTCTGGGTCGTCTGTGTCTATAGTGACCTCACTGACATTTAGAAAGTCTGTGTCATCTGTGTCTATAGTGACCTCATTGATGTTTAGAAAGTCTGTGTCGTCTGTGTTCACAGCGACCTCATTGAGGTTTAGAAAGTCTTTGTCGTCTCTGTCTACAGCGACCTCATTGAGGTTTAGAAAGTCTGTGTCGTCATTACATTTAGTGACCTCATTGAGGCTTAGAAAGTCTGTGTCGCTGGTGTCTATAGCGATCTCACTGTCATTTAGAAAGTCTGAGTCATCTGTATCTATAGCGACCTCACTGACGTTTAGAAAGTCTGTGTCGTCTGTGTCTATAACGACCTCATTGAGGTTTAGAAAGTCTGTGTCGTCTGTGTCATCTGTGTCTATAGCGACCTCATTGAGGTTTAGAAAGTCTGGGTCGTCTGTGTCTATAGCGATCTCATTGAGGTTTAGAAAGTCTGCTTCGTCTGTGTCTACAGCGACCTTATTGAGGTTTAGAAAGTCTGTGTCGTCTGTGTCTACAGCGACCTCATTGAGGTTTAGAAAGTCTGTGTCATCTGTGTCTACAGCGACCTCATTGAGGTTTAGAAAGTCTGGGTCGTCTGTGTCTATAGCGACCTCATTGAGGTTTAGAAAGTCTGGGTCGTCTGTGTCTATAGCGACCTCATTGAGGTTTAGAAAGTCTGTGTCGTCTGTGTCTATAGCAACCTCATTGAGGTTTAGAAAGTCTGTGTCGTCTGTGTCTACAGCGACCTCATTGAGCAATTCAGAGAAGGTCAGAGAAGGTTGAAGAAGGTCAGAGAAGGTTGGAATAGGTCGGAAAAGGTCAAAGAAGGTCGGAAAAGGTCAAAGAAGGTCAGAGAGGGTCGGAGAAGGTCAGAGAGGGTCGGAGAAGGTCAGAGAAGGTCAGAGAGGGTCGGAGAAGCCAAAGGAAGTCCAGAGAAGGTAGTAGAATTCAGAGAAGTGCGAAATAGATCAGATAATTTTGGAGAAGTTCGGAGAAAGTCAAAGAAGGTGGGAGAAGGGCAAAGACTGGTGGAGAAAGGAGGAGACTATCAGAAAAGGGCAAAGACGGGCGGAGAAGGGCAAAGACGGGCGGAGAAGGGCAAAGACGGGCGGAGAAGTGTGGAGAATATACGAGAAGTGCAAAGATGGGCGGAGAAGGGCAATAATGGGCGGAGAAGGGTAACCATGGGCAGAGAAGGTCAAAAACAGGTGGAGGAGGGTGGAGAAAATTGGAGAAGTTCAAAGAAGGGCAAAGACGAGCAGAGAAGGGCAAAGACGGGCGGAGAAGGGCAAAGACGGGCGGAGAAGGGCGGAGAATATCAGAGAAGTGCAAAGATGTGCAAAGACGGGCAGAGAAAGGCAAAGACGGGCTGAGAAGTGTGGAGAACAACAGAGAAGGGCAAGGACAGGCGGAGAACAGCAAAAACGGGCGGAGAAGGGCAAAGACGGGTGAAGAAATGAGAATACTGGAGAAGGGCAAAGGGGGGCGGAAAAGGGCAAAGACGGGTGAAGAAATGAGGAGAATACTGGAGAAGGGCAAAGGCAGGCAGAGAAGGGCAAAAACGGGCAGAGAAGGTTGGAGAATATCGGAGAAGTGCAAAGATGGGCAAAGATTGGCGGAGAAGGGCAAAGATGGGCGGAGAGGGGAGGAGAATATCGGAGAAGTGCAAAGAAGGGCAAAGTGGGGCGGAGAAGGGCAAAGTGGGGCGGAGAGGGGCAAAGTGGGGCGGAGAGGGGCAAAGTGGGGCGGAGAGGGGCAAAGTGGGGCGGAGAAGGGCAAAGTGGGGCGGAGAAGGGCAAAGTGGGGCGGAGAAGGGCAAAGTGGGGCGGAGAAGGGCAAAGATGGGCGGAGAAGGGCAAAGGGGCGGAGAAGGGCAGAGATTATCGGAGAATTTCAAAGGAGGCAAAGAGGAGCGGAGAAGGGCAAAGAGGGGCGAAGAAGGGCAAAGATAAGCGGAGAAGGGCAGAGAATATCAGAGAAGTGCAAAGATGGGAAAAGACGTACAGAGAAGGGATAAGACGTGCAGAGAAGGGTGGAAAATAATGGAGAAATGCAAAGATGGGCAAAGAGTTTAGGAGAAGGGCAAAGACGGGCGGAGAAGTGTATACAATATTGGAGAAGTTCAAAGAAAAGCAGAGACGGGCGTAGAAGGGCAGAGATGGGCGGAGAAGGGTGGATAATATTGGAGAAGGGCGAAGACGGGCGGAGAAGGGCGAAGACGGGCGGAGAAGGGCGAAGACGGGCGGAGAAGGGCGAAGACGGGCGGAGAAGGGCGAAGACGGGCGGAGAATATCGGAGAAGTGCAAAGAAAGACAACGACGGGTGGAGAAGGCCTAAGACGGGCAGAGAAGGGCAAAGAAGTGTAGAGAAAGGCAAAGATGGGCAGAGAAGTTAAGAAAAGGGCAAAGAAGGGCAAAGACGGGTGGAGAAGGGAGGAGAACATCGGACAACTGCAAAGAAGGGCAAGGACGGGCGGAGAAGGGCAAGGACGGGCGGAGAAGGGCAAAGACGGGCGGAGAAGGGCAAAGACGGGCGGATAATATCGGAGAAGTGCAAAGCAGTGCAAAGATGGGAGGAAAAGGGGAAAGGCGGGCTGAGAAGGGCAAAGATGGGAGGAGAAGGACGGAGAATATCGAAGAAAGGCAAAGAGAGGAGGAGAAGGGCAAGGACGGGCGGAGAAGGACAAAGACGGGCGGAGAAGGGCGGAGATTATTGGAAAATTTCAAAAGAAGCAAAGAGGGGCGGAGAAGGGCAAAGAGGGGCGGAGAAGGGCAAAGAGGGGCGGAGAAGGGCAAAGAGGGGCGGAGAAGGGCAAAGAGGGGCGGAGAAGGGCAAAGAGGGGCGGAGAAGGGCAAAGAGGGGCGGAGAAGGGCAAAGAGGGGCGGAGAAGGGCAAAGAGGGGCGGAGAAGGGCAAAAGCGGGCGAAGAAGTCGGGAGAATATCGGAGAAGGGCAAAGATGGGCGGAGAAGAGTAATAACGGGCGGAGAAGGGCAGAGAATATTTGAGAATTGGAAAGAGCGGTAAAGACGGGTGAAAAAAACAAAGACTGGTGGACAAGGGTAAAGAAGGGCGGAGAAGTGCAAAGAAAGGTGGAGAAGGGTGGAGAATATCAGGGAAGTGGAAAGATGGGCAAAGACGGGCGGAGAAGGGCAAAGACGGGCGGAGAAGGGCAAAGACGGGCGGAGAAGGGCAAAGACGGGCGGAGAAGGGCGGAGAATATCAGAGAAGTGCAAAGATGTGCAAAGACGGGCAGAGAAAGGCAAAGACGGGCTGAGAAGTGTGGAGAACAACAGAGAAGGGCAAGGACAGGCGGAGAACAGCAAAAACGGGCGGAGAAGGGCAAAGACGGGTGAAGAAATGAGAATACTGGAGAAGGGCAAAGGGGGGCGGAAAAGGGCAAAGACGGGTGAAGAAATGAGGAGAATACTGGAGAAGGGCAAAGGCAGGCAGAGAAGGGCAAAAACGGGCAGAGAGGGTTGGAGAATATCGGAGAAGTGCAAAGATGGGCAAAGATTGGCGGAGAAGGGCAAAGATGGGCGGAGAGGGGAGGAGAATATCGGAGAAGTGCAAAGAAGGGCAAAGTGGGGCGGAGAAGGGCAAAGTGGGGCGGAGAGGGGCAAAGTGGGGCGGAGAGGGGCAAAGTGGGGCGGAGAGGGGCAAAGTGGGGCGGAGAAGGGCAAAGTGGGGCGGAGAAGGGCAAAGTGGGGCGGAGAAGGGCAAAGTGGGGCGGAGAAGGGCAAAGATGGGCGGAGAAGGGCAAAGGGGCGGAGAAGGGCAGAGATTATCGGAGAATTTCAAAGGAGGCAAAGAGGAGCGGAGAAGGGCAAAGAGGGGCGAAGAAGGGCAAAGATAAGCGGAGAAGGGCAGAGAATATCAGAGAAGTGCAAAGATGGGAAAAGACGTACAGAGAAGGGATAAGACGTGCAGAGAAGGGTGGAAAATAATGGAGAAATGCAAAGATGGGCAAAGAGTTTAGGAGAAGGGCAAAGACGGGCGGAGAAGTGTATACAATATTGGAGAAGTTCAAAGAAAAGCAGAGACGGGCGTAGAAGGGCAGAGATGGGCGGAGAAGGGTGGATAATATTGGAGAAGGGCGAAGACGGGCGGAGAAGGGCGAAGACGGGCGGAGAAGGGCGAAGACGGGCGGAGAAGGGCAAAGACGGGCGGATAATATCGGAGAAGTGCAAAGCAGTGCAAAGATGGGAGGAAAAGGGGAAAGGCGGGCTGAGAAGGGCAAAGATGGGAGGAGAAGGACGGAGAATATCGAAGAAAGGCAAAGAGAGGAGGAGAAGGGCAAGGACGGGCGGAGAAGGACAAAGACGGGCGGAGAAGGGCGGAGATTATTGGAAAATTTCAAAAGAAGCAAAGAGGGGCGGAGAAGGGCAAAGAGGGGCGGAGAAGGGCAAAGAGGGGCGGAGAAGGGCAAAGAGGGGCGGAGAAGGGCAAAGAGGGGCGGAGAAGGGCAAAGAGGGGCGGAGAAGGGCAAAGAGGGGCGGAGAAGGGCAAAGAGGGGCGGAGAAGGGCAAAGAGGGGCGGAGAAGGGCAAAAGCGGGCGAAGAAGTCGGGAGAATATCGGAGAAGGGCAAAGATGGGCGGAGAAGAGTAATAACGGGCGGAGAAGGGCAGAGAATATTTGAGAATTGGAAAGAGCGGTAAAGACGGGTGAAAAAAACAAAGACTGGTGGACAAGGGTAAAGAAGGGCGGAGAAGTGCAAAGAAAGGTGGAGAAGGGTGGAGAATATCAGGGAAGTGGAAAGATGGGCAAAGACGGGCGGAGAAGGGCAAAGACGGGCGGAGAAGGGCAAAGACGGGCGGAGAAGGGCAAAGACGGGCGGAGAAGGGCGGAGAATATCAGAGAAGTGCAAAGATGTGCAAAGACGGGCAGAGAAAGGCAAAGACGGGCTGAGAAGTGTGGAGAACAACAGAGAAGGGCAAGGACAGGCGGAGAACAGCAAAAACGGGCGGAGAAGGGCAAAGACGGGTGAAGAAATGAGAATACTGGAGAAGGGCAAAGGGGGGCGGAAAAGGGCAAAGACGGGTGAAGAAATGAGGAGAATACTGGAGAAGGGCAAAGGCAGGCAGAGAAGGGCAAAAACGGGCAGAGAAGGTTGGAGAATATCGGAGAAGTGCAAAGATGGGCAAAGATTGGCGGAGAAGGGCAAAGATGGGCGGAGAGGGGAGGAGAATATCGGAGAAGTGCAAAGAAGGGCAAAGTGGGGCGGAGAAGGGCAAAGTGGGGCGGAGAAGGGCAAAGTGGGGCGGAGAGGGGCAAAGTGGGGCGGAGAGGGGCAAAGTGGGGCGGAGAGGGGCAAAGTGGTGCGGAGAGGGGCAAAGTGGGGCGGAGAGGGGCAAAGTGGGGCGGAGAAGGGCAAAGTGGGGCGGAGAAGGGCAAAGTGGGGCGGAGAAGGGCAAAGTGGGGCGGAGAAGGGCAGAGAATATCGGAGAAGTGCAAAGATGTGCAAAGACAATGGGACAAGGGCAAAGACGGGCGGACAAGGGCAAAGACGGGCAGAGAAGTTAAGAAAAGGGCAAAAAAGTGGAAAGACGGGTGGAGAAGGGCAAAGACGGGCGGAGAAGGGCAAAGACGGGCGGATAGTATCAGAGAAGTGCAAAGCAGTGCAAAGATGGGAGGAAAAGGGGAAAGGCGGGCTGAGAAGGGCAAAGATGGGAGGAGAAGGACGGAGAATATCGAAGAAGGGCAAAGAGAGGAGGAGAAGGGCAAAGACGGGCGGAGAAGGGCAGAGATTATTGGAAAAATTCAAAAGAAGCAAAGAGGGGCGGAGAAGGGCAAAGAGGGGCGGAGAAGGGCAAAGAGGGGCGGAGAAGGGCAAAGAGGGGCGGAGAAGGGCAAAGAGGGGCGGAGAAGGGCAAAGAGGGGCGGAGAAGGGCAAAGAGGGGCGGAGAAGGGCAAAGAGGGGCGGACAAGGGCAAAGAGGGGCGGACAAGGGCAAAGACAGACGGAGAAGGGCAGAGAATATTGGAGAAGCGCAAAGATGTGCAAAGACAAGGGGAGAAGGGCAAAGATGGGCGGAGAAGGGCGGAGAAGATCAAAGAAGGGCAAAGACGGGCGGAGAAGGGCAAAGACGGGCAGAGAAGTTAAAATAAAGTCAGAGAAGGTCAAATAAGTACGGAGTAGGTCGGAGAAGGTCAGAGAAGTTCAAAGAATGTTGGAGAAGGTCGGAGAAGGACAGAGATGCTCAAAGAAATTCAGAGAATTTCAAAAGTTGTTGAAGAAGTTCGGAGAAGGTCGGAGAAGATCAAGGAAGGTCAGAGAATTTCAAAGGCATTCGGAGAAGGTCAGAGGAGTTCATAGAAGTTTGGAGAATGTCAAAGAATTTTGGAGAATGTCAAAGAAGTTCAGAGAAAGTCCAAGAAGGTCAGAGAATTTCGGAGAAGTTCAGAGAAGGTCAAAGAAGGTCTGACAAGGTCAAAGAAGGTCAGAGAAGATGAAAGAAATTCGAAGAAAGCGGTAGGAAGTCGAAGAAGTTCAGAGACTATCAAAGAAGGTCGGAGAAGGTTGGAGAAATTTGTAGAAGGTCAAAGAACATCGGAAAAGGTGAGAGAAGTTTGGAGAAGGTCAAAGAATATCAGAGAAGATCCGAGAAGGTCAAAGAATGTCAGAGAAGGTAAAAGAAGTTCAGAAAATGTCAAAGAAGTTCAGAGAAGGTCGGAGAAGTTCGTAGAAGGACAGAGAAGGTCGGAGAAGCCAAAGGAAGTCCAGAGAAGGCTGTAGAATTCAGAGAAGTTCAAAATAGATCAGATAATTTCAGAGAAGTTCAGAGAAAGTCAAAGAAGGTGGGAGCAGGGCAAAAACGGGAGGAGAAGGGCAAAGATTGGTGGAGAAAGGAGGAGAATATTGGAGAAGGGCAAAGGGGTGCGGAGAAGGGCAAAGACGGGTGGAGAAGGGTGGAGAATATCAGAGAAGTGCAAAGATGTGCAAAGAATCACAGAATCACAGAATCACAGAATAACCAGGTTGGAAGAGACCCACCGGATCACCGAGTCCAACCGTTAAGATGGGCAGAGAAAGGCCAAGACGGGCTGAGAAGTGTGGAAAACACCGGAGAAGGGCAAGGACAGGCGGAGTACAGCAAAAACGGGTGAAGAACAGCAAAGACGGGTGAAGAAATGAGGAGAATACTGGAGAAGGGCAAAGACGGGCGGAGAAGGGCAAAGACGGGCGGAGAAGGGCAAAGACGGGCGGAGAAGGGCAAAGACGGGCGGAGAAGGGCAAAGACGGGCGGAGAAGGGTGGAGAATATCGGAGAAGTGTAAAGAAGTGCAAAGATGGGCAGAGAAGGGCAAAGACGGGCGGAGAAAGGCAAAGACGGGCGGAGAATTGTGCAGAATATAGGAGAAGGGAAAAGACAGCTGGAGAAGGGCAGAGAATATTGGAGAAGGGCAAAGATAAGCAAAGAAAAGGGTAGAAGGGCAAAGACGGGCGGAGAAGTATGGAGAATATCGAAGAAGTGCAAAGATGGCAAAGACGGGCGGAGAAGGGCAAAGACGGGCGGAGAAGGGCAAAGACGGGCGGAGAAGGGCAAAGACGGGCGGAGAAGGGCAAAGACGGGCAGAGAAGGGCAAAGACGGGCGAAGAAGTTCAAAAGCGGGCAGAGAAGTGTGGAGAATATCGGAGAAGGGCAAAGATGGGCGGAGAAGGGCAAATATGGGCGGAGAAGGGCAAAGATGGGCGGAGAAGGGCAATAACGGGAGGAAAAGGGCAGAGAATATTTGAGAAGTGGAAAGACGGGCGGAGACGGGCGGAGACGGGCGGAGAATATTGGAGAAGGGCAAAGATGGGCAAAGATGGTTGAGAAGGGCAAAGATGGACAAAGAAAGGCAAAGTCGGGTGGAGAACTGTGGAGAATATAGGAGAAGGGCAAAGGGGTGTGGAGAAGGGCAAAGGGGTGCAGAGAAGAGCAAAGACGTGTGGAGAAAGGTGGAGAATATCAGAGAAGTGCAAAGATGTGCAAAGACGGGCAGAGAAAGGCAAAGACGGGCTGAGAAGTGTGGAGAACACCGGAGAAGGGCAAGGACAGGTGGAGAACAGCAAAAAAGGGTGGAGAACGACAAAGACAGGTGAAGAAATGAGGAGAATACTGGAGAAGGGCAAAGACGGGCGGGGAAGGGCAAAGACGGGCGGGGAAGGGCAAAGACGGGCGGGGAAGGGCAAAGACGGGCGGGGAAGGGCAAAGACGGGCGGGGAAGGGCAAAGACGGGCGGGGAAGGGCAAAGACGGGCGGGGAAGGGCAAAGACGGGCGGGGAAGTGCAGAGAATATTTAAGAAGTGGAAAGATGGGCAAAGAAGGGGGAGAAGGGCAAAAACAGGGGGAGAAGGGCAAAGGGGTGTGGAGAAGGGCAAAGACGGGTGAAGAAATGAGGAGAATACTGGAGAAGGGCAAAGGGGGGCGGAGAAGGGCAAATACGGGCAAAGACGGGCGGAGATTGACAAAGACGGGCAGAGATTGGCAAAGACGGGTCGAGAAGGGTGGAGAATATTGGAGAAGGGCAAAGGCGGGCGGAGAAGTGCAAAGGCGGGCGGAGAAGTGCAAAGACGGGCGGAAAAGCGTGGATAATATCAAAGAAGGGCAAGGACGGACGGAGAAGGGAAAACATAAGGGGATAAGGGCAAAAACGGGCAGAGAAGGTTGGAGAATATCGGAGAAGTGCAAAGATGGGCAAAGAGGGGCGGAGAAGGGCAAAGACGGGAGGAGAAGGGCAAAGACGGGAGGAGAAGGGCAAAGACGGGAGGAGAAGGGCAAAGACGGGAGGAGAAGGGCAAAGACGGGAGGAGAAGGGCAAAGACGGGAGGAGAAGGGCAAAGACGGGAGGAGAAGGGCAAAGACGGGAGGAGAAGGGCAAAGAGGGGCGGAGAAGGGCAAAGAGGGGCGGAGAAGTGCAGAGAATATCGGAGAAATACAAAGATGTGCAAAGACAAGGGGAGAAGGGCAAAGACGTGTGGAGAAGGGCAAAGATGGGCGGAGAAGGGCGGAAAAGATCAAAGAAGGGCAAAGATGGGCGGAGAAGGGCAAGATGGGCGGATAAGGGCAAAGATGGGCGGATAAGGGCAAAGATGGGCGGAGAAGGGCAAAGATGGGCAGAGAAGGGTAATAACGGGCGGAGAAGGGCAGAGAATATTTGAGAAGTGGAAAAAGGTGTAAAGACGGGTGGAAAAAAACAAAGATGGGTGGAGAAGGGTAAAGAAGGGGGGAGAATTGCAAAGACAGGCAGAGAAGGGTGGAGAATATCAGAGAAGTGGAAAGATGGGCAAAGACGGGCGGAGAAGGGCAAAGATGGGCGGAGAAGGGCAAAGACGGGCGGAGAAGGGCAAAGACGGGCGGAGAAGGGCAAAGACGGGCGGAGAAGGGCAAAGACGGGCAAAGAAGTGTGGAGATTATCGGAGAAGAGGAAAGATGGAAAAAGACGGGTGAGAAGGGCAAAGATGGATGGAGAAGGGCGAAGTCGGTCAAAGAATTGTGGAGAATATAGGAGAAGGGCAAAGACGCCTGGAGAAGGGCAGAGAATATTACAGAAGGGCAAAGATAAGCAAAGAAAAGGGTAGAAGGACAAAGATGGGCGGAGAACTGTGGAGAACATCCAAGAAGTGCAAAGAAGGGCAAGGACGGGCGGAGAAGGGCAAAGAGGGGCGGAGAAGGGCAAAGAGGGGCGGAGAAGGTCAAAGAGGGGCGGAGAAGGGCAAAGAGGGGCGGAGAAGGGCAAAGATGTGCAAAGACAAGGGGAGAAGGGCAAAGGTGGGTGGAGAATAGCGGAAAAGTTCAAAGAAGGGCAAAGACGGGCGGAGAAGGGCAAAGACGGGTGGAGAAGTGTAATAACGGGCAGAGAAGGGCAGAGAATATTTGAGAGGTGGAAAGAGGGGCAAAGAGGGGCGGAGAAGGGCAAAGAGGGGCGGAGAAGGGCAAAGAGGGGCGGAGAAGGGCAAAGAGTGGCGGAGAAGGGCAGAGAATATCGGAGAAGTGCAAAGATGTGCAAAGACAAGGGGGGAAGGGCAAAGACGTGTGGAGAAGGGCAAAGATGGGTGGAGAAGGGCGGAAAATATCAAAGAAGGTCAAAGACGGGCGGAGAAGTGCAAAGATGGGCAGAGAAAGGCAAAGATGGGCGGAGGAGAGTAATAACGGGCGGAGAAGGGCAGAGAATATTTGAGAAGTGGAAAGACGGGTGGAAAAAAATCAAAGACGGGTGGAGAAGGGTAAAGAAGGGGGGAGAATTGCAAAGACAGGCGGAGAAGGGTGGAGAATATCAGAGAAGTGGAAAGACGGGCGGAGACGGGCGGAGACGGGCGGAGACGGGCGGAGACGGGCGGAGACGGGCGGAGACGGGCGGAGACGGGCGAAGAAAGGCAGAGAGTGGCAAAGATGGGTGGAGAAGGGCAAAGACGGGAGGAGAAGGGCAAAGACGGGAGGAGAAGGGCAAAGACGGGAGGAGAAGGGCAAAGACGGGAGGAGAAGGGCAAAGACGGGAGGAGAAGGGCAAAGACGGGAGGAGAAGGGCAAAGACGGGAGGAGAAGGGCAAAGACGGGAGGAGAAGGGCAAAGAGGGGCGGAGAAGTGCAGAGAATATCGGAGAAGTACAAAGATGTGCAAAGACAAGGGGAGAAGGGCAAAGACGTGTGGAGAAGGGCAAAGATGGGCGGAGAAGGGCGGAAAAGATCAAAGAAGGGCAAAGATGGGCGGAGAAGGGCAAGATGGGCGGAGAAGGGCAAGATGGGCGGATAAGGGCAAAGATGGGCGGAGAAGGGCAAAGATGGGCAGAGAAGGGTAATAACGGGCGGAGAAGGGCAGAGAATATTTGAGAAGTGGAAAAAGGTGTAAAGACGGGTGGAAAAAAACAAAGATGGGTGGAGAAGGGTAAAGAAGGGGGGAGAATTGCAAAGACAGGCAGAGAAGGGTGGAGAATATCAGAGAAATGGAAAGATGGGCAAAGACGGGCGGAGAAGGGCAAAGACGGGCGGAGAAGGGCAAAGACGGGCGGAGAAGGGCAAAGACGGGCGGAGAAGGGCAAAGACGGGCGGAGAAGGGCAAAGACGGGCGGAGAAGGGCAAAGACGGGCGGAGAAGGGCAAAGACGGGCAAAGAAGTGTGGAGATTATCGGAGAAGAGGAAAGATGGAAAAAGACGGGTGAGAAGGGCAAAGATGGATTGAGAAGGGCGAAGTCGGTCAAAGAATTGTGGAGAATATAGGAGAAGGGCAAAGATGCCTGGAGAAGGGCAAAGACGCCTGGAGAAGGGCAAAGACGCCTGGAGAAGGGCAGAGAATATTACAGAAGGGCAAAGATAAGCAAAGAAAAGGGTAGAAGGGCAAAGAGGGGCGGAGAAGGGCAAAGAGGGGCGGAGAAGGGCAAAGATGTGCGGAGAAGGGCATAGAGGGGCGGAGAAGGGCAAAGATGTGCAAAGACAAGGGGAGAAGGGCAAAGGTGGGTGGAGAATAGCGGAAAAGTTCAAAGAAGGGCAAAGACGGGCGGAGAAGGGCAAAGACGGGTGGAGAAGTGTAATAACGGGCAGAGAAGGGCAGAGAATATTTGAGAGGTGGAAAGAGGGGCAAAGAGGGGCAGAGAAGGGCAAAGAGGGGCGGAGAAGGGCAAAGAGGGGCGGAGAAGGGCAAAGAGGGGCGGAGAAGGGCAGAGAATATCGGAGAAGTGCAAAGATGTGCAAAGACAAGGGGGGAAGGGCAAAGACGTGTGGAGAAGGGCAAAGATGGGTGGAGAAGGGCGGAAAATATCAAAGAAGGTCAAAGACGGGCGGAGAAGTGCAAAGATGGGCAGAGAAAGGCAAAGATGGGCGGAGGAGAGTAATAACGGGCGGAGAAGGGCAGAGAATATTTGAGAAGTGGAAAGACGGGTGGAAAAAAATCAAAGACGGGTGGAGAAGGGTAAAGAAGGGGGGAGAATTGCAAAGACAGGCGGAGAAGGGTGGAGAATATCAGAGAAGTGGAAAGATGGGAAAGACGGGCGGAGACGGGCGGAGACGGGCGGAGACGGGCGGAGACGGGCGGAGACGGGCGGAGACGGGCGGAGAAGGGCGGAGAAGGGCGAAGAAAGGCAGAGAGTGGCAAAGATGGGTGGAGAAGGGCAAAGACGGGTGGAGAAGGGTAGAGAATATTGGAGAAGGACGAAGTTGGGCAAAGAAAAGGGTAGAAGGGCAAAGACGGGCAGAGAAGTGTGGAGAATATCGGAGAAGAGCAAAGATGAGAAAAAAGACGGTCAGAAGCGCAAAGACTGGCGGAGAAACTCTAAGTCGGGCGGAGAAGAGCATTGACGTACGGAAAAGTGTAAAGATGGGCAGAGAAGGGCAAAGACGAGCGGAGAAGGGCTAAAACGGGCAGAGAAGTGTGGTGAATAACGGAGAAGGGCAAAGCCGGGCCGAGAAGGGCAAAGCCGGGCCGAGAAGGGCAAAGCCGGGCCGAGAAGGGCAAAGCCGGGCCGAGAAGGGCAAAGCCGGGCCGAGAAGGGCAAAGCCGGGCCGAGAAGGGCAAAGACGGGCCGAGAAGGGCAAAGAAAGGCGGACAATTGCCAAGACGGTCGGACAAAGGCATAGATGGTTGCACAAGTGATAAGACGGACGGACAACGGCTAAGAAGGGCTGACAAGTGCAAAGATAGGCGGAGAAGGGCCAAGACGGTCGGACAAGGGCAAAAACATGCGGACAAGAACAAAGACGGGGGGAGAAGGGCAAAGACGAGCAGAGAAGAGCAAAGATGGGTGCAGAAGGGCAAAGATGGGCTCACAACTGAAAGACGGGCGGAAAAGGGCAAAGAAGTGCAGAGAGTGGCAAAGAAGGGCGGATAGTGGCAAGGAAGTGAGGAGAGTGGCAAAGACGTCCGGAGAGTGGCAAAGACGGGCGGAGAAGGGGAAAGACGGGCGGAGAAGGGCAAAGGCGGGCGGAGAAGGGCAAAGGCGGGCGGAGAAGGGCAAAGGCGGGCGGAGAAGGGCAAAGGCGGGCGGAGAAGTGTGGAGAATATCGGAGAAGGGCAAAGATGGGCGGAGAAGGGCAAAGATGGGCGGAGAAGGGTAATAACGGGCGGAGAAGGGTAATAACGGGCGGAGAAGGGCAGAGAATATTTGAGAATTGGAAAGAGGGGTAAAGAGGGGTGAAAAAAACAAAGACTGGTGGAGAAGGGTAAAGAAGGGCGGAGAAGTGCAAAGAAAGGCGGAGAAGGGTGGAGAATATCAGGGAAGTGGAAAGATGGGCAAAGACGGGCGAAGAAGGGAGGAGAATATCAGAGAAGTGCAAGGAACAGCAAAGACGGGCGGAGAAGGGCAAAGACGGGCGGAGAAGGGCAAAGACGGGCGGAGAAGGGCAAAGACGGGCGGAGAAGGGCAAAGACGGGCGGAGAAGGGCAAAGACGGGCGGAGAAGGGCAAAGACGGGCGGAGAAGGGCAAAGACGGGCGGAGAAGGGCAAAGACGGGCGGAGAAGGGCAAAGACGGGCGGAGAAGGGCAAAGACGGGCGGAGAAGGGCAAAGACGGGCGGAGAAGGGCAAAGACGGGCGGAGAAGGGCAAAGACGGGCGGAGAAGGGCAAAGACGGGCGGAGAAGGGCAAAGACGGGAGGAGAAGGGCAAAGATGGGAGGAGAAGGGCAAAGACGGGAGGAGAAGGGCAAAGAGGGGCGGAGAAGTGCAGAGAATATCGGAGAAGTACAAAGATGTGCAAAGACAAGGGGAGAAGGGCAAAGACGTGTGGAGAAGGGCAAAGATGGGCGGAGAAGGGCGGAAAAGATCAAAGAAGGGCAAAGATGGGCGGAGAAGGGCAAGATGGGCGGAGAAGGGCAAGATGGGCGGAGAAGGGCAAAGATGGGCAGAGAAGGGTAATAACGGGCGGAGAAGGGCAGAGAATATTTGAGAAGTGGAAAAAGGTGTAAAGACGGGTGGAAAAAAACAAAGATGGGTGGAGAAGGGTAAAGAAGGGGGGAGAATTGCAAAGACAAGCAGAGAAGGGTGGAGAATATCAGAGAAGTGGAAAGATGGGCAAAGACGGGCGGAGAAGGGCAAAGACGGGCGGAGAAGGGCAAAGACGGGCGGAGAAGGGCAAAGACGGGCGGAGAAGGGCAAAGACGGGCGGAGAAGGGCAAAGACGGGCAAAGAAGTGTGGAGATTATCGGAGAAGAGGAAAGATGGAAAAAGACGGGTGAGAAGGGCAAAGATGGATGGAGAAGGGCGAAGTCGGTCAAAGAATTGTGGAGAATATAGGAGAAGGGCAAAGACGCCTGGAGAAGGGCAAAGACGCCTGGAGAAGGGCAAAGACGCCTGGAGAAGGGCAGAGAATATTACAGAAGGGCAAAGATAAGCAAAGAAAAGGGTAGAAGGACAAAGATGTGCGGAGAACTGTGGAGAACATCCAAGAAGTGCAAAGAAGGGCAAGGACGGGCGGAGAAGGGCAAAGAGGGGCGGAGAAGGGCAAAGAGGGGCGGAGAAGGGCAAAGAGGGGCGGAGAAGGGCAAAGAGGGGCGGAGAAGGGCAAAGAGGGGCGGAGAAGGGCAAAGAGGGGCGGAGAAGGGCAAAGAGGGGCGGAGAAGGGCAAAGATGTGCAAAGACAAGGGGAGAAGGGCAAAGGTGGGTGGAGAATAGCGGAAAAGTTCAAAGAAGGGCAAAGACGGGCGGAGAAGGGCAAAGACGGGTGGAGAAGTGTAATAACGGGCAGAGAAGGGCAGAGAATATTTGAGAGGTGGAAAGAGGGGCAAAGAGGGGCGGAGAAGGGCAAAGAGGGGCGGAGAAGGGCAAAGAGGGGCGGAGAAGGGCAAAGAGGGGCGGAGAAGGGCAAAGAGGGGCGGAGAAGGGCAGAGAATATCGGAGAAGTGCAAAGATGTGCAAAGACAAGGGGGGAAGGGCAAAGACGTGTGGAGAAGGGCAAAGATGGGTGGAGAAGGGCGGAAAATATCAAAGAAGGTCAAAGACGGGCGGAGAAGTGCAAAGATGGGCAGAGAAAGGCAAAGATGGGCGGAGGAGAGTAATAACGGGCGGAGAAGGGCAGAGAATATTTGAGAAGTGGAAAGACGGGTGGAAAAAATCAAAGACGGGTGGAGAAGGGTAAAGAAGGGGGGAGAATTGCAAAGACAGGTGGAGAAGGGTGGAGAATATCAGAGAAGTGGAAAGATGGGAAAGACGGGCGGAGAAGGGCGAAGACGGGCGGAGAAGGGCGAAGACGGGCGGAGAAGGGCGAAGACGGGCGGAGAAGGGCGAAGACGGGCGGAGAAGGGCGAAGACGGGCGGAGACGGGCGGAGACGGGCGGAGACGGGCGGAGACGGGCGGAGACGGGCGGAGACAGGCGAAGACAGGCGGAGAAGGGCGAAGAAGGGCGAAGAAGGGGGAAGAAAGGCAGAGAGTGGCAAAGATGGGTGGAGAAGGGCAAAGACGGGTGGAGAAGGGCAGAGAATATTGGAGAAGGACGAAGTTGGGCAAAGAAAAGGGTAGAAGGGCAAAGACGGGCAGAGAAGTGTGGAGAATATCGGAGAAGAGCAAAGATGAGAAAAAAGACGGTCAGAAGCGCAAAGACTGGCGGAGAAACTCTAAGTCGGGCGGAGAAGAGCATTGACGTACGGAAAAGTGTAAAGACGGGCAGAGAAGGGCAAAGACGAGCGGAGAAGGGCTAAAACGGGCAGAGAAGTGTGGTGAATAACGGAGAAGGGCAAAGCCGGGCCGAGAAGGGCAAAGCCGGGCCGAGAAGGGCAAAGCCGGGCCGAGAAGGGCAAAGCCGGGCCGAGAAGGGCAAAGCCGGGCCGAGAAGGGCAAGCCGGGCCGAGAAGGGCAAAGCCGGGCCGAGAAGGGCAAAGAAAGGCGGACAATTGCCAAGACGGTCGGACAAAGGCATAGATGGTTGCACAAGTGATAAGACGGACGGACAACGGCTAAGAAGGGCTGACAAGTGCAAAGATAGGCGGAGAAGGGCCAAGACGGTCGGACAAGGGCAAAAACATGCGGACAAGAAAAAAGACGGGTGCAGAAGGGCAAAGATGGGCTCACAACTGAAAGACGGGCGGAAAAGGGCAAAGAAGGGCGGATAGTGGCAAGGAAGTGAGGAGAGTGGCAAAGACGTCCGGAGAGTGGCAAAGACGTCCGGAGAGTGGCAAAGACGGGCGGAGAAGGGGAAAGAATGGCGGAGAAGGGGAAAGACAGGCGGAGAAGGGCAAAGGCGGGCGGAGAAGGGCAAAGGCGGGCGGAGAAGGGCAAAGGCGGGCGGAGAAGGGCAAAGGCGGGCGGAGAAGGGCAAAGGCGGGCGGAGAAGTGTGGAGAATATCGGAGAAGGGCAAAGATGGGCGGAGAAGGGCAAAGATGGGCGGAGAAGGGTAATAACGGGTGGAGAAGGGTAATAACGGGCGGAGAAGGGCAGAGAATATTTGAGAATTGGAAAGAGGGGTAAAGAGGGGTGAAAAAAACAAAGACTGGTGGAGAAGGGTAAAGAAGGGCGGAGAAGTGCAAAGAAAGGCGGAGAAGGGTGGAGAATATCAGGGAAGTGGAAAGATGGGCAAAGACGGGCGGAGAAGGGAGGAGAATATCAGAGAAGTGCAAGGAACAGCAAAGACGGGCGGAGAAGGGCAAAGACGGGCGGAGAAGGGCAAAGACGGGCGGAGAAGGGCAAAGACGGGCGGAGAAGGGCAAAGACGGGCGGAGAAGGGCAAAGACGGGCGGAGAAGGGCAAAGACGGGCGGAGAAGGGCAAAGACGGGCGGAGAAGGGCAAAGACGGGCGGAGAAGGGCAAAGACGGGCGGAGAAGGGCAAAGACGGGCGGAGAAGGGCAAAGACGGGCGGAGAAGGGCAAAGACGGGCGGAGAAGGGCAAAGACGGGCGGAGAAGGGCAAAAACAGGGGGAGAAGGCCAAAAACAGGGGGAGAAGGGCAAAAAAAGGGGGAGAAGGGCAAAAACAGGGGGAGAAGGGCGGAGAATATCAGAGAAGTGCTAAGATGTGCAAAGACAGGCAGAGAAAGGCAAAGACGGGCTGAGAAGTGTGGAGAACAACGGAGAAGGGCAAGGACGGGCGGAGAACAGCAAAAACGGGCGGAGAAGGGTAAGGACGGGTGAAGAAATGAGGAGAATACTGGAGAAGGGCAAAGGCGGGCGGAGAAGGGCAAAGGCGGGCGGAGAAGGGCAAAGGCGGGCGGAGAAGGGCAAAGGCGGGCGGAGAAGTGTGGAGAATATCGGAGAAGGGCAAAGATGGGCGGAGAAGGGTAATAACGGGCGGAGAAGGGTAATAACGGGCGGAGAAGGGCAGAGAATATTTGAGAATTGGAAAGAGGGGTCAGGAGGGGTGAAAAAAACAAAGACTGATGGAGAAGGGTAAAGAAGTGCGGAGAAGTGCAAAGAAAGGCGGAGAAGGGTGGAGAATATCAGGGAAGTGGAAAGATGGGCAAAGACGGGCGGAGAAGGGAGGAGAATATCAGAGAAGTGCAAGGAACAGCAAAGACGGGCGGAGAAGGGCAAAGACGGGCGGAGAAGGGCAAAGACGGGCGGAGAAGGGCAAAGACGGGCGGAGAAGGGCAAAGACGGGCGGAGAAGGGCAAAGACGGGGGAGAAGGGCAAAAACGGGGGAGAAGGCCAAAAACAGGGGGAGAAGGCCAAAAACAGGGGGAGAAGGGCAAAAACAGGGGGAGAAGGGCAAAAACAGGGGGAGAAGGGCAAAAACAGGGGGAGAAGGGCAAAAACAGGGGGAGAAGGGCGGAGAATATCAGAGAAGTGCTAAGATGTGCAAAGACAGGCAGAGAAAGGCAAAGACGGGCTGAGAAGTGTGGAGAACAACGGAGAAGGGCAAGGACGGGCGGAGAACAGCAAAAATGGGCGGAGAAGGTTAACGACGGGTGAAGAAATGAGGAGAATACTGGAGAAGGGCAAAGGGGGGCGGAGAAGGGCAAAGACGGGTGAAGAAATGAGAAGAATACTGGAGAAGGGCAAAGGGGGGCGGAGAAGGGCAAAGACGGGCGGAGAAGGGTAATAACGGGCGGAGAAGTGCAAAGACGGGCGGAGAAGGGCAGAGAATATTTGAGAAGTGGAAAAAATGGGCAAAGAAAAGGGTAGAAGGGCAAAGATGGGCGAAAAAGTGTGGAGAGTATTGGAGAAGAGGAAAGATGGAAAAAGACGGGCGGAGAAGGGCAAAGACGGGCGGAGAAGGGCAAAGACGGGCGGAGAAGTGCAGAGAATATTGGAGATGGGCAAAGATGGGCAAAGAAAAGGTTAGAAGGGCAAAGACGGGTGAAGAAGTGCAGAGAGTATCGGAGAAGAGGAAAGATGGAAAAAGACGGGTGAGAAGGGCAAAGATGGACGGAGAAGGGCAAAGTCGGGCAAAAAAATGTGGAGAATATAGGAGAAGGGCAAAGACGCCTGGAGAAGGGCAAAGACGCCTGGAGAAGGGCAGAGAATATTACAGAAGAGCAAAGATAAGCAAAGAAAAGGGTAGAAGAACAAAGACGGGCGGAGAAGTGTGGAGAACATCGAAGAAGTGAAAAGATGGGCAAGGATGGGCAGAGAAGGGCAAAGACGGGCGGAGAAGTGTGGAGAATATCGGAGAAGGGCAAAGATGGGCGGAGAAGGGTAATAACGGGCGGAGAAGGGTAATAACGGGCGGAGAAGGGTAATAACGGGCGGAGAAGGGCAGAGAATATTTGAGAATTGGAAAGAGGGGTAAAGAGGGGTGAAAAAAACAAAGACTGGTGGAGAAGGGTAAAGAAGGGCGGAGAAGTGCAAAGAAAGGCGGAGAAGGGTGGAGAATATCAGGGAAGTGGAAAGATGGGCAAAGACGGGCGGAGAAGGGAGGAGAATATCAGAGAAGTGCAAGGAACAGCAAAGACGGGCGGAGAAGGGCAAAGACGGGCGGAGAAGGGCAAAGACGGGCGGAGAAGGGCAAAGACGGGCGGAGAAGGGCAAAGGGGGGCGGAGAAGGGCAAAGGGGGGCGGAGAAGGGCAAAGACGGGCGGAGAAGGGCAAAGACGGGCGGAGAAGGGCAAAGACGGGCGGAGAAGGGCAAAGACGGGCGGAGAAGGGCAAAGACGGGCGGAGAAGGGCAAAGACGGGCGGAGAAGGGTGTAGAATGTCGGAGAAGTACAAAGACGGGCAAAGACGGGCGGAGAAGGGCAAAGACGGGCGGAGAAGGGCAAAGACGGGCGGAGAAGGGCAAAGACGGGCGGAGAAGGGCAAAGACGGGCGAGAAGGGCAAAAACAGGGGGAGAAGGGCAAAAACAGGGGGAGAAGGGCAAAAACAGGGGGAGAAGGGCAAAAACAGGGGGAGAAGGGCAAAAACAGGGGGAGAAGGGCAAAAACAGGGGGAGAAGGGCAAAAACAGGGGGAGAAGGGCAAAAACAGGGGGAGAAGGGCGGAGAATATCAGAGAAGTGCTAAGATGTGCAAAGACAGGCAGAGAAAGGCAAAGACGGGCTGAGAAGTGTGGAGAACAACGGAGAAGGGCAAGGACGGGCGGAGAACAGCAAAAACGGGCGGAGAAGGTTAAGGACGGGTGAAGAAATGAGGAGAATACTGGAGAAGGGCAAAGGGGGGCGGAGAAGGGCAAAGACGGTCGGAGATTGACAAAGACGGGCAGAGATTGGCAAAGACGGGCGGAGAAGGGTGGAGAATATTTGAGAAGTGCAAAGATGAGCAAAGACGGGCGGAGAAGGGCAAAGACGGGCGGAGAAGGGCAAAGACGGGCGGAGAAGGGCAAAGACGGGCGGAGAAGGGCAAAGACGGGCGGAGAAGGGCAAAGACGGGCGGAGAAGGGTGGATAATATCGGAGAAGGGCAAGGATGGGCGGAGAAGGGCAAAGACGGGTGCAGAAGGGCAAAGATGGGCTCACAAATGAAAGACGGGCAGAAAAGGGCAAAGAAGTGCAGAGAGTGGCAAAGAAGGGCGGATAGTGGCAAAGAAGTGAGGAGAGTGGCAAAGACATCCGGAGAGTGGCAAAGAAGGGCGGAGACGGGGAAAGGCGGGCGGACAAGGGCAAAGACGGGCGGACAAGGGCAAGGACGGGCGGACAAGGGCAAGGACGGGCGGACAAGGGCAAGGACGGGCGGACAAGGGCAAGGAATTTCGGAGAGGGACAAAGACGGGCAGAGAAGGGCACAGACGGGCGGAGAAGTGCAAACAAGTGCGGAGAATGCAAAGACGGGCAGAGAAGTGCAAAGACGAGCAATGACGGTGGAGAAGCACAAAGTCGGTCAGAGAAGAGCGAAGACAAGCGGAGAAGGGCAAAGACAGGCGTAGAAGGGGAAACAAGTGCGGAGACTGCAAGGACGGGCACAGAAGTGCAAAGACGTGCCAAGAAGAGCAAAGACGGGCGGAGAAGGGCAAAGACGGGCTCACAAGTGCAAAGACGGGGGGAGAAGGACAAAGACGGGAGGAGAATGGCAAAGACGGGAGGAGAAGTGCTGAGAACAACGGAGAAGGGCAAAGACGGGCGAAGAAGGACGGAGAAAACCGAAGATTGGCACAAACAGACGGAGAAGGGCAAACATGGGCGGAGAAGGCAAATACGGGCGGACGAGGGAAAACATGGGCAAAGGAAGGCAAAGACGTGAGCTAGGAGGGCAAAGACGGGCGGAAGAGGGCAAAGATGGGCGGAAGAGGGCAAAGACGGGCGGAGAAAGGCAAAGACGGGCCGAAGAGGGCAAAGACGGGCGGAGAAAGGCAAAGACGGGCGGAGAAAGGCAAAGACGGGCGGAGAAAGGCAAAGACGGGCGGAGAAAGGCAAAGACGGGCGGAGAAAGGCAAAGACGGGCGGAGAATTGTGGAGAGTACCAGTGAATGGCAAAGAGCGGCGGAGAAGAGCAAAGACAGGCGGAGAAGGGCAAAGACGGACAAAGAAGGGCCAAGAGGGGTGGAGAGGGGCAAAGACGGGCAAAAAAGCGCAAAGACAGTCGGAGAAGGGCAAAGATGGGCGGAGAGGAGTAAAGACAGGCGGACAATAGCAAAGGAAGGCGGACAAAGGCAAAGACGGGCGCACAAGTGCAAACATGGGCGGAGAAGGGCAAAGACGGACGGACAAGGGCAAAAAGATGTGGACAAGAACAAAGACGGCAGTAGAAGGGCAAAGACAGACAGAGAAGGGCAAAGACGGGTGGACAAGAACAAAGACGGGGGAAGAAGTGCAAAGACGGGGGAAGAAGTGCAAAGACGGACAGAGAAGGGCAAAGACGGACAGAGAAGGGCAAAGACGGACAGAGAAGGGCAAAGACGGACAGAGAAGGGCAAAGACGGACAGAGAAGGGCAAGGACAGTCAGAGAAATCCCGAGAATACCGGAGAAGGGCAAAGAGGGGCGGAGAAGGGCAAAGAGGGGCGGAGAAGGGCAAAGAGGGGCGGAGAAGGGCAAAGAGGGGCTGAGAAGGGCAAAGAGGGGCCGAGAAGGGCAAAGAGGGGCCGAGAAGGGCAAAGAGGGGCCGAGAAGGGCAAAGAGGGGCCGAGAAGGGCAAAGAGGGGCCGAGAAGGGCAAAGAGGGGCCGAGAAGGGCAAAGAGGGGCCGAGAAGGGCAAAGACGGGCCGAGAAGGGCAAAGACGGGCCGAGAAGGGCAAAGAGGGGCCGAGAAGGGCAAAGACGGGCCGAGAAGGGCAAAGACGGGCCGAGAAGGGCAAAGAAAGCGGACAATTGACAAGACGGTTAGACAAAGACAAAGATGGTTGCACAAGTGATAAGACGGGCGGACAACGGCTAAGAAGGGCTGACAAGTGCAAAGATAGGCGGAGAAGGGCAAAGACGGTCGGACAAGGGCAAAAACATGCGGAAAAGAACAAAGATGGGGGGAGAAGGGCAAAGACGGGCGCAGAAGGGCAAAGACGGGCGCAGACGGGCAGAGACGGGCAGAGACGGGCAGAGACGGGCAGAGACGGGCAGAGACGGGCAGAGACTGGCGGAAAAGGGCAAAGAAGTGCAGAGAGTGGCAAAGAAGTGCGGATAGTGGCAAGGAAGTGAGGAGAGTTGCAAAGATGTCTGGAGAGTGGCAAAGGCGGGCGGAGAAGGGGAAAGAAGGGCGGAGAAGGGGAAAGAAGGGCAGAGAAGGGGAAAGAAGGGCAGAGAAGGGGAAAGACGGGCAGAGAAGGGGAAAGACGGGCAGAGAAGGGGAAAGACGGGCAGAGAACGGGAAAGACGGGCAGAGAACGGGAAAGACGGGCAGAGAACGGCAAAGAAGGTTGCACAAGGGCAAAGACAGGCGGAGAAGAGCAAAGACGGTCGCAGAATTGCGGACAGTACCGAAGAAGGGCAAAGACGGACGGAGAAGGGCAAAGACGGGCGGAGAAGGGCAAAGACAGGCGGAGAAGAGAGGGGAATATCGGAGAAGTGCAAAGATGAACAAAGATGGGCAGAGAAGGGCAAAGACGGGCGGAGAAGGGCAAGGACGGGCGGAGAAGGGCAAAGACGGGCGGAGAAGGGCAAAGAGGGGCGGAGAAGGGCAGAGAATATCGGAGAAGTGCAAAGATGTGCAAAGATGTGCAAAGACAAGGGGAGAAGGGCAAAGGTTGGCGGAGAATAGCGGAAAAGTTCAAAGGGCAAAGACGGGCGGAGAAGGGCAAAGACGGGCGGAGAAGGGCAGAGATGGGCAGAGACGGGCAGAGACGGGCAGAGACGGGCAGAGACGGGCAGAGACGGGCAGAGACTGGCGGAAAAGGGCAAAGAAGTGCAGAGAGTGGCAAAGAAGTGCGGATAGTGGCAAGGAAGTGAGGAGAGTTGCAAAGATGTCTGGAGAGTGGCAAAGGCGGGCGGAGAAGGGGAAAGAAGGGCGGAGAAGGGGAAAGAAGGGCGGAGAAGGGGAAAGAAGGGCAGAGAAGGGGAAAGAAGGGCAGAGAAGGGGAAAGACGGGCAGAGAAGGGGAAAGACGGGCAGAGAAGGGGAAAGACGGGCAGAGAACGGGAAAGACGGGCAGAGAACGGGAAAGACGGGCAGAGAACGGCAAAGAAGGTTGCACAAGGGCAAAGACAGGCGGAGAAGAGCAAAGACGGTCGCAGAATTGCGGACAGTACCGAAGAAGGGCAAAGACGGACGGAGAAGGGCAAAGACGGGCGGAGAAGGGCAAAGACGGGCGGAGAAGGGCAAAGACGGGCGGAGAAGGGCAAAGACGGGCGGAGAAGGGCAAAGACGGGCGGAGAAGGGCAAAGACGGGCGGAGAAGGGCAAAGACGGGCGGAGAAGGGCAAAGACGGGCGGAGAAGGGCAAAAAATTCTGGAGAAGGACAAAGACGGGCAGAGAACGGCACAGATGGGCGGAGAAGGGCACAGTTGGGCAGAGAAGAGCAAACAATTGCGGAGAATGCAAAGACGGGCAGAGAAGTGCAAAGACGAGCAAAGACGGGCGGAGGAGCACAAAGTCGGTCGGAGAAGAGCAAAGACGGGCGGAGAAGGGCAAAGACGGGCGGAGAAGGGCAAAGACGGGCGGAGAAGGGCAAAGACGGGCGGAGAAGGGCAGAGAATATCGGAGAAGTGCAAAGATGTGCAAAGATGTGCAAAGACAAGGGGAGAAGGGCAAAGGTTGGCGGAGAATAGCGGAAAAGTTCAAAGGGCAAAGACGGGCAGAGAAGGGCAAAGACGGGCGGAGAAGTGTAATAACGGGCGGAGAAGGGCAGAGAATATTTGAGAAGTGGAAAGAGGGGCAAAGACGGGCGGAGAAGGGCAAAGACGGGCGGAGAAGGGCAAAGACGGGCGGAGAAGGGCAAATACGGGCGGAGAAGTGCAAAGACGGGCGGAGAAGTGCAAAGACGGGCGGAGAAGGGCAAAGACGGGCGGAGAAGAGAGGGGAATATCGGAGAAGTACAAAGATGAACAAAGACAGGCGGAGAAGGGCAAAGACGGGCGGAGAAGGGCAAAGACGGGCGGAGAAGGGCAAAGACGGGCGGAGAAGGGCAAAGACGGGCGGAGAAGGGCAAAGACGGGCGGAGAAGGGCAAAGACGGGCGGAGAAGGGCAAAGACGGGCGGAGAAGAGAGGGGAATATCGGAGAAGTGCAAAGATGAACAAAGACGGGCGGAGAAGGGCAAAGACGGGCGGAGAAGGGCAAGGACGGGCGGAGAAGGGCAAAGACGGGCGGAGAAGGGCAAAGAGGGGCGGAGAAGGGCAGAGAATATCGGAGAAGTGCAAAGATGTGCAAAGATGTGCAAAGACAAGGGGAGAAGGGCAAAGGTTGGCGGAGAATAGCGGAAAAGTTCAAAGGGCAAAGACGGGCAGAGAAGGGCAAAGACGGGCGGAGAAGTGTAATAACGGGCGGAGAAGGGCAGAGAATATTTGAGAAGTGGAAAGAGGGGCAAAGACGGGCGGAGAAGGGCAAAGACGGGCGGAGAAGGGCAAAGACGGGCGGAGAAGGGCAAAGACGGGCGGAGAAGGGCAAAGACGGGCGGAGAAGGGCAAAGACGGGCGGAGAAGAGAGGGGAATATCGGAGAAGTACAAAGATGAACAAAGACGGGCGGAGAAGGGCAAAGACGGGCGGAGAAGGGCAAAGACGGGCGGAGAAGGGCAAAGACGGGCGGAGAAGGGCAAAGACGGGCGGAGAAGGGCAAAGACGGGCGGAGAAGGGCAAAGACGGGCGGAGAAGAGAGGGGAATATCGGAGAAGTGCAAAGATGAACAAAGATGGGCAGAGAAGGGCAAAGACGGGCGGAGAAGGGCAAGGACGGGCGGAGAAGGGCAAAGACGGGCGGAGAAGGGCAAAGACGGGCGGAGAAGGGCAAAGACGGGCGGAGAAGGGCAAAGACGGGCGGAGAAGGGCAAAGACGGGCGGAGAAGGGCAAAGACGGGCGGAGAAGGGCAAAGACGGGCGGAGAAGGGCAAAGACGGGCGGAGAGGTGCAAAGACGCGGGGAGAAGGGCAAAGACGCGGGGAGAAGGGCAAAGACGCGGGGAGAAGGGCAAAGACGCGGGGAGAAGGGCAAAGACGCGGGGAGAAGGGCAAAGACGCGGGGAGAAGGGCGAAGACGCGGGGAGAAGGGCGAAGACGCGGGGAGAAGGGCAAAGACGCGGGGAGAAGGGCAAAAACAGTGGGAGAAGGGCAAAAACAGTGGGAGAAGGGCAAAAACAGTGGGAGAAGGGCAAAAACAGTGGGAGAAGGGCAAAGACGGGCAGAGAATGGAAAACATGAGGGGAGAAGGGCAAAGACGGGTGGAGAAGTGTGGAGTAAATCGGAGAAGCGCAAAGATGGGAAAAGACGGGTAGAGAAGGGCAAAGTAGGATGGAGAAAGGCAAAGTAAGGCAGAGAAGGGCAAAAGCAGGCGGAGAAATGTGGAGAATATCGGAGAAGCGCAAAGACGGGCGGAGAAGGGCAAAGACTGGTGGAGAAGTGTGTAGAATGTCGGAGAAGTACAAAGATGGGCAAAGACGGGCGGACAAGGGCAAAGACGGGCGGAGAAGGGCAAAGACGGGCGGAGAAGGGCAAAGACGGGCGGACAAGGGCAAAGACGGGCGGACAAGGGCAAAGTCGGGCGGACAAGGGCAAAGTCGGGCGGACAAGGGCAAAGTCGGGCGGACAAGGGCAAAGACGGGCGGACAAGGGCAAAGACGCGGGGAGAAGGGCAAAAACAGTGGGAGAAGTGCAAAGACGGGCAGAGAAGGGAAAACATGAGGGGAGAAGGGCAAAGACGGGTGGAGAAGGGTGGAGGAAATCGGAGAAGTGCATAGATGGGAAAAGACGGGTGGAGAAGGGCAAAATAGGATGGAGAAGGGTAAAGTAAGGCAGAGAAGGGCAAAAGCGGGCGGAGAAATGTGGAGAATATCGGAGAAGCGCAAAGACGGGCGGAGAAGGGCAAAGACTGGTGGAGAAGGGTGTAGAATGTCGGAGAAGTACAAAGACGGGCAAAGACGGGCGGAGAAGGGCAAAGACGGGCGGAGAAGGGCAAAGACGGGCGGAGAAGGGCAAAGACGCGGGGAGAAGGGCAAAGAATGGGGAGAAGGGCAAAGAATGGGGAGAAGGGCAAAAACAGTGGGAGAAGGGCAAAGACGGGCAGAGAAGGGAAAACATGAGGGGAGAAGGGCAAAGACGGGTGGAGAAGGGTGGAGGAAATCGGAGAAGCGCAAAGATGGGAAAAGACGGGTGGAGAAGGGCAAAGTAGGATGGAGAAGTGCAAAGTAAGGCAGAGAAGGGCAAAAGCGGGCGGAGAAATGTGGAGAATATCGGAGAAGCGCAAAGACGGGCGGAGAAGGGCAAAGACTGGTGGAGAAGGGTGTAGAATGTCGGAGAAGTACAAAGATGGGCAAAGACGGGCGGGGAAGGGCAAAGACGGGCGGGGAAGGGCAAAGACGGGCGGGGAAGGGCAAAGACGGGCGGGGAAGGGCAAAGACGGGCGGGGAAGGGCAAAGACGGGCGGAGAAGGGCAAAGACGGTTGCACAAGTGATAAGACGGACGGACAACGGCTAAGAAGGTCTGACAAGTGCAAAGATAAGCGGAGAAGGGCAAAGACGGTCGGACAAGTGCAAAAACATGCGGACAAGAACAAAGATGGGGGGAGAAGGGCAAAGACGAGCGGAGAAGTGCAAAGACGGGCAGAGAAGTGCAAAGATGGGCTCACAAATGAAAGACGGGCAGAAAAGGGCAAAGAAGTGCGGAGAGTGGCAAAGAAGTGCGGAGAGTGGCAAAGAAGTGCGGAGAGTGGCAAAGAAGTGCGGAGAGTGGCAAAGAAGTGCGGAGAGTGGCAAAGAAGTGCGGAGAAGGGGAAAGACGGGCGGACAAGGGCAAGGACGGGCGGACAAGGGCAAGGACGGGCGGACAAGGGCAAGGACGGGCGGACAAGGGCAAGGACGGGCAATGACGGCGGAGAAGCACAAAGTCGGTCAGAGAAGGGCGAAGACATGCGGAGAAGGGCAAAGACAGGCGTAGAAGGGCAAACAAGTGCGGAGAATGCAAGGACGGGCAGAGAAGTGCAAAGACGTGCCAAGAAGAGCAAAGACAGGAACAGAAGGGCAAAGACGGGCTCACAAGTGCAAAGACGGGGGGAGAAGGACAAAGACGGGAGGAGAAGTGCTGAGAACAACGGAGAAGGCAAATACGGGCAGACGAGGGAAAAGATGGGCAAAGGAAGGCGAAGACGTGAGCTAGGAGGGCAAAGACGTGAGCTAGGAGGGCAAAGACGGGCGGACAATTGACAAGACGGTTAGACAAAGACAAAGATGGTTGCACAAGTTATAAGACGAGCGGACAACGGCTAAGAAGGGCTGACAAGTACAAAGATAGGCAGAGAAGGGCAAAGACGGTCGGACAAGGGCAAAAACATGAGGACAAGAACAAAGATGGGGGGAGAAGGGCAAAGACGAGCGGAGAAGTGCAAACAAGTGCGGAGAATGCAAAGACGGGCAGAGAAGTGCAAAGACGTGCCAAGAAGAGCAAAGACTGCCGGAAAAGGGCAAAGAAGTGCAGAGAGTGGCAAAGAAGTGCGGATAGTGGCAAGGAAGTGAGGAGAGTTGCAAAGATATCTGGAGAAGGGGAAAGACAGGCAGAGAAGGGGAAAGACGGGCAGAGAAGGGGAAAGACGGGCAGAGAAGGGGAAAGACGGGCAGAGAAGGGGAAAGACGGGCAGAGAAGGGGAAAGACGGGCAGAGAAGGGGAAAGAAGGTTGCACAAGGGCAAAGACAGGCGGAGAATAGCAAAGACGGTCGCAGAATTGCGGACAGTACCGAAGAAGAGCAAAGACGGACGGAGAAGGGCAAAGACAGGCGGAGAAGGGCAAAGACAGGCGGAGAAGGGCAAAGACAGGCGGAGAAGGGCAAAGGCGGGCAGACCTGGGCAAAGGCGGGCAGACCTGGGCAAAGGCGGGCAGACCTGGGCAAAGGCGGGCAGACCTGGGCAAAGGCGGGCAGACCTGGGCAAAGAATTCTGGAGAAGGACAAAGACGGGCAGAGAACGGCACAGACGGGCGGAGAAGGGCACAGTTGGGCAGAGAAGAGCAAACAAGTGCGGAGAATGCAAAGACGGGCATAGAAGTGCAAAGACGAGCAAAGACGGGCGGAGAAGGGCAAAGACGGGCGGAGAAGGGCAAAGACGGGCGGAGAAGGGCAAAGACGGGCGGAGAAGGGCAAAGACGGGCGGAGAAGGGCAAAGACGGGCGGAGAAGGGCAAAGACGGGCGGAGAAGGGCAAAGACGGGCGGAGAAGGGCAAAGACGGGCGGAGAAGGGCAAAGACGGGCGGAGAAGGGCAAAGACGGGCGGAGAAGGGCAAAGACGGGCGGAGAAGGGCAAAGACGGGCGGAGAAGTGCAAAGACGGGCGGAGAAGGGCAAAGAAGGGCGGAGAATGCAAGGACGTGCCAAGAAGAGCAAAGACGGGCGCAGAAGGGCAAAGATGGGTTCACAAGGGTAAAGACGGGGGGAGAAGGGCAAAGACGGGGGGAGAAGGGCAAAGACGGGCGGACAAGGGCAAAGACGGGCGGACAAGGGCAAAGACGGGCGGACAAGGGCAAAGACGGGCGGACAATTGACAAGACGGTTAGACAAAGACAAAGATGGTTGCACAAGTTATAAGACGGGCGGACAACGGCTAAGAAGGGCTGACAAGTACAAAGATAGGCAGAGAAGGGCAAAGACGGTCGGACAAGGGCAAAAACATGAGGACAAGAACAAAGATGGGGGGAGAAGGGCAAAGACGAGCGGAGAAGTGCAAAGACGTGCCAAGAAGAGCAAAGACTGCCGGAAAAGGGCAAAGAAGTGCAGAGAGTGGCAAAGAAGTGCGGATAGTGGCAAGGAAGTGCGGATAGTGGCAAGGAAGTGCGGATAGTGGCAAGGAAGTGAGGAGAGTTGCAAAGATGTCTGGAGAAGGGGAAAGACAGGCAGAGAAGGGGAAAGACGGGCAGAGAAGGGGAAAGACGGGCAGAGAAGGGGAAAGACGGGCAGAGAAGGGGAAAGACGGGCAGAGAAGGGGAAAGACGGGCAGAGAAGGGGAAAGACGGGCAGAGAAGGGGAAAGACGGGCAGAGAAGGGGAAAGACGGGCAGAGAAGGGGAAAGACGGGCAGAGAAGGGGAAAGAAGGTTGCACAAGGGCAAAGACAGGCGGAGAAGAGCAAAGACGGTCGCAGAATTGCGGACAGTACCGAAGAAGAGCAAAGACGGACGGAGAAGGGCAAAGACAGGCGGAGAAGGGCAAAGACAGGCGGAGAAGGGCAAAGACAGGCGGAGAAGGGCAAAGACAGGCGGAGAAGGGCAAAGACAGGCGGAGAAGGGCAAAGACAGGCGGAGAAGGGCAAAGACAGGCGGAGAAGGGCAAAGGCGGGCAGACCTGGGCAAAGGCGGGCAGACCTGGGCAAAGGCGGGCAGACCTGGGCAAAGGCGGGCAGACCTGGGCAAAGGCGGGCAGACCTGGGCAAAGGCGGGCAGACCTGGGCAAAGGCGGGCAGACCTGGGCAAAGGCGAGCGGACAAGGGCAAAGAATTCTGGAGAAGGACAAAGACGGGCAGAGAACGGCACAGACGGGCGGAGAAGGGCACAGTTGGGCAGAGAAGAGCAAACAAGTGCGGAGAATGCAAAGACGGGCATAGAAGTGCAAAGACGAGCAAAGACGGGCGGAGAAGGGCAAAGACGGGCGGAGAAGGGCAAAGACGGGCGGAGAAGGGCAAAGACGGGCGGAGAAGGGCAAAGACGGGCGGAGAAGGGCAAAGACGGGCGGAGAAGGGCAAAGATGGGTTCACAAGGGTAAAGACGGGGGGAGAAGGGCAAAGACGGGGGGAGAAGGGCAAAGACGGGGGGAGAAGGGCAAAGACGGGGGGAGAAGGGCAAAGACGGGGGGAGAAGGGCAAAGACGGGAGAAGTGCTGAGAATAACAGAGAAGGGCAAAGACGGGCGAAGAAGGTCGGAGAATACCGAAGAATGACACAGACAGACGGAGAAGAGCATACATGGGCGGAGAAGGCAAATACGGGCAGACGAGGGCAAAGATGGGCAAAGGAAGGAAAAGATGGGCGCTAGGAGGGCAAAGATAGCTGGACAAGAGCAAAGAGGGACGGAGAAGGGCAAAGACTGGCGGAGAAGTGCAAAGACAGTCGGAGAATTGTGGAGAGTACCGGTGAATGGCAAAGAGGGGCGGAGAAGGGCAAAGACAGGCGGAGAAGAGTAAAGACGGCGATAGAAGGGCAAAGACGGGCGGACAAGAGCAAAGACGGGCGGACAAGAGCAAAGACGGGCGGACAAGAGCAAAGACGGGCGGACAAGAGCAAAGACGGGCGGACAAGGGCAAAGACGTGCGGAGAAGGGCAAAGACGTGCGGAGAAGGGCAAAGACGTGCGGAGAAGGGCAAAGACGTGCGGAGAAGGGCAAAGACGTGCGGAGAAGGGCAAAGACGTGCGGAGAAGGGCAAAGACGTGCGGAGAAGGGCAAAGACGTGCGGAGAAGGGCAAAGACGTGCGGAGAAGGGCAAAGATGGGTGGACAAGAACAAAGACGTGCGGAGAAGGGCAAAGATGGGTGGACAAGAACAAAGACGTGGGGAGAAGGGCAAAGACGGACAGAGAAGGGCAAAGAGGTTTAGACAAGGACAAAGACAGTCTGAGAAATCCGGAGAATACTGGAGAAGTGCAAAGACAGGCGGAGAAGGGCAAAGACAGATGGAGTAGAGCAAAGACGGGCGGAGAAGTGTGGAGAGTACTGGAGAAGGGCAAAGACTGGCGGACAAGTGCAAAGACAGGTTGAGAAGGAAAAAGACGGGCAGAGAAGTGCGGAGAATACCGGAGAAGGGCAAAGAGGGGCGGACAAGGGCAAAGAGGGGCGGACAAGGGCAAAGAGGGGCGGACAAGGGCAAAGAGGGGCGGACAAGGGCAAAGAGGGGCGGACAAGGGCAAAGAGGGGCGGACAAGGGCAAAGAGGGGCGGACAAGGGCAAAGAGGGGCGGACAAGGGCGGAGAGTACTTGAGAAGGGCAAAGACGGGCGGGGAAGGGCAAAGACGGGCGGGGAAGGGCAAAGACGGGCGGGGAAGGGCAAAGACGGGCGGGGAAGGGCAAAGACGGGCGGGGAAGGGCAAAGACGGGCGGGGAAGGGCAAAGACGGGCGGGGAATCGCGAAAATGGACGGAGAATTATGGAGAGTACTGGAGAAGGGCAAAGACGGGCGGACAATTACAAAGGCGGGCGGACAACAGCAAAGATGTGCGGACAAGGGCAAAGATGGGCGGAGAAGTGCTAAAAGGGTCAGACAAGGTCAAAGACGGGCCGAGAAGGGCAAGGACGGGCCGAGAAGGGCAAGGACGGGCCGAGAAGGGCAAGGACGGGCCGAGAAGGGCAAGGACGGGTGCACAATTTATAAGACCGGCGGACAACAGCTAAGAAGGGCTGACAAGTGAAAAGATAGGCGGAGAATGGCAAAGATGGGTGGAGAAAGGCAGTCGGTCAGAGAAAGGCAAAGGCGTGCTGTGAGTGGCAAAGACGGGCGGAGAAGGGCAAAGACGGGCGGAGAAGGGCAAAGACAGGCGGAGAAGGGCAAAGACAGGCGGAGAAGGGCAAAGACGGGCGGAGAAGGGCAAAGACGGGCGGAGAATTGTTGAGAGCATTGGAGAAGGGCAAAGATGGGCGGAGAATGGCAAAGTCGGGTAAAGAAAGGCAGACGACACAGACGACACAGATAAATGACAATGAGGTCAAAATAGAAACAAAAGAAACGTTGACGACACATACAACAAGACATTATAAATGAAAATGATGTGACAATATACACAGACGACACAAACGACACAGACAACACAGACAACAAAGATGACACAGACATTATTTATGACAATGTCACATTAGACACTGCTGACGCAGAAGACACAGACGACAAAGGCATTATAAATTACAATGATGTCACAATAGACACAGAAAACACAGATGACACAGACGACACAGATGACACAGACATTATAAATGTCAATGACGTCACAATTGACACAGACGACAAAGACATCATATATGACAACGATGCTCATTGCATCTTGAAAGACAAAAAATAAAACCAAAACAAAATTACTAGCTGGCGTTTGTAGGTAATGTAGGTACAAGTCATATCTAACTGTTGACTCGGCAGCCAACCCACCTGGCTATGGGAATCTACCCCCAGTTTAATTGTCACCCCTTGCTGCCAGACCCCATGCCTCTGCACCTGTAGAACTCAACATTCAATAACTTACCCCCAGACTCGATAGTAACTAAACAATTCCACACACTGTTTTGATTCAGGAATGCCAACCCTTCTTCACACAACAGCCAGGCAGAAAAAAAAAAAGATAAAATCAAATCTTAACAACCATACACACCAGATTTATTGCCCCAAGAATTTAAACTGCTCTACCGACACTCCAACGTTATATCTGAGAAGGCTTTGGTCATTCCCTCTGTGGCTGCATAACCGACCAAAAATGATTCTCCTCACCCCATGTATCTATGGCTACTTGCTCTGGAATGCACCGTATCACCTCGCCCTTCAAAGCCTAACTAGACGGGTATATCTAAAGATCGAATTTCACTGCTGTTCTTCTGCTAACTACTGATTCTTTAGCTCAGGCAGAGCAGCTCCAGCCAGATTCAAATGTGCACAGACTGACTCTGCACAGAAAAGCAATGACAGGATGCAGAAACAAAAAGGAAACTTGGTAAGAATGACTCTCAAAAGAGGGCTGGCATTGGGCAACAAGATGTAGGGAGCTGCAAGAAAGATTATGTCAGCCCTTGAAAAATGGAAGACTATGGCCCCTTTAAGAGCCACACCCACAACTAGAAGTATGCAAGGGTGAGCCCTTCTTAAAGACCTCAAAACAGAGTATGTATGGAGGAAGTGCCAGAACAGGGATTTAAGAAAATGGAACAATAAGGGCTGAGGATGCTAATGTGTCCTGCGATGCCTACACAATAGGCAACTGACCAGAAATTTCCAAAATACAAGACCTATCTGTACATGAAGATCACAATGCAAGAAAAGCAGCGCCTGATCAGCACCTTACTAAGAACAGACATCCAAGAGTCTAGAGATGACACGTGGACCAAATGCAAAGATGACATCAAGACCTGCAGAAGATTTAAGACACAAACCACAGCCCCCTTAACTTTCTGAGGACCGAGGGCCTGAAGATATCCTTGGCAGAAAAAACCCAAACTGCATCAACTAACTGGAAAAATCCTGCACTCTCACATTGTCCTGGACAATAATCTGCAAAAAAAAAAAAAAAAAAAAACATACAGAAAACAGTGCCAAGTCAGCATCACACTGCTCACTGCCAACATCTTGTACTACACCCACTTCAAAACTGCCAAGGCATTCTGCTCACCTATTTGATGCCAATTCAAACATTGGATGCTGCAGTCATCATCACCAGGGGCACTTCAGGTAGACAGACGGAAAATTTACTATTGCGCTTCTGAGAAATCAGTCCCGTGCTCCATCTCTCTACTCCCCTGTTCACCTCAACTGCTCTTTGCATTCTAAAAGTGGACCACACAGCATCTACAAAACCAAAGGCCAATGCTCAATGGAGTTGCTGCGTACTACAGGGCTCTAACACACCTATTTGAACAACAACCTCCTCACCTCTCAGACCACACATCAGCAAGAAGCTTCACCACCCTGAGGCTGCATTTGGCACCTGCCACAGAAAAAGCATGCTTTTGTACTACACTAAAGCACAGGCTTCCCCAAGCAACACCTATCTCCACTGTATTACCTTGACTGCTCAGATGCCCGGCTTGCCTCATCTTCTGTGGTTGTGTTGAGGCTTCAGCTCCACCTGGAATATACAAACAGCAAGGATGATTGTAACTTCATTGAACAAAACCAACACACGGTAACTGATCATACAGCCACGGTTACATTTCCCTACCAACACCACAGCCAACTCACCTCACTATGGCACACTAACTGCACGCAACTCCATCCGTGCCCCTCGGCACACAGGTCAGCCCGCTACGTCTGAAAAACACAACAGCAAAGAAGTCACCCTGACGCTCAGCAACGCCCTAAGAATTCCAAGACTCTACTGCACATTACAGCCAAGCAAAGCTAGTCCACAACCAAACCCAAACATTAATTGCCGCTCCCTTGACATTCAAACCCCTTCGCTACTGCTCCACTGGCTGCTCCCATGCAGTTTTGGTCACCCCCTCTGTGGCTCCAGAGACAAGCAGAAACTACCCTCCTCACCCGCCACACCGAGGGCTGCTAGTTCTGCAAATAAGAGATGCCCCTAGACCGCAATGTCTAGGCACGTCAAAACGTTAAGCACACAATCGGTCCACTATACCCCTGCTGACGCTTATCGCCTCCTCTACACACCTGGCAGAGCAGCTCCAACCAGACACAAATACACGCAGAACATCAACACATAAGACCAACGTCGTGAACCGGGAACACAAGAAAAGTCGCGGCAACAAGGAGGACACCTGGACCACGCATGCCAATGGGCAAGGCAATGGACAGGGCTCCGAGGAACAACCTACGGTAGCCCTGGAAAAGCGAAGAACCGTGCATGGTTCCAAAGAGATGGTGCCACAACTGGCAAGATGAACGGGCAAGAAACCCTTTTAAAGTCCTAAACATGCAGAGGATGGACGGAACAAGTCCCAGAACAGGGATCCAGGAAAACAGAAGACTAACTATCCCGCATGGCGAGGCAGGCTGCAAGGCTGCAGCAGAAGACAGCTGACAGGATGCTTCTAAAACACAAGAGCGATCCACACTTTAGAAATGCAAAGAAAGAAAAGCAGTGCCCCATCGACACTGCCTTGATGAGTACGAGCATTTGGGACCCTAGACATGGCACCCAAGGCACGCCCGCCATGCCCTGAGCACAAAAGACAACATCAAGACCTGCAGAAAATTTCGGAGATGGCACGGTGACTACACAAACTAGACAACAACAGATACAGGCTGGAACTGCCCTGCCCATACAGGGTTTGAGCTGAGAAGTGGGCCCCTCTGCCTTCGCCTGCCCAAAGAGGACTCTCCCTTCACAGCCTAGGCTACCTTCCAAACCCCTCCCTACTAGCCCCATCCCACCTCCCGCTTCCCAACTCCGGTCTCTCAATTTAGCTTTCAGAGGGCCACGAATGAAGCTGTCCTTGGCCAAAGCAGCTCAAATCACATCAGCTAACAGAAATAATCCTGCAGTCACTGCGTTCCTCTTCAGCATCTGCAATAAAAATGAACAGAAAAACACAGTGCCAAAACACGAGAACGATCCCGGCTTCAGGAGCACGATGCAAGAAAAGCAGTGCCCAGTCGACAGTGCATTGATGAGTACGAGCATTCAGGACCCTAGATATGGTGCTCGAGGCATGTCCGGCATGCCGTAAAGGATCCCTCATTACAATGGGATGTGGCCAAAACCAGGAGGATGTACGTGAAAGGATCACCTTTTAAATGACTAAAGGCACAAGATGCATGGAAGAAGTCTCAGGTCAACAGGGATCCTTGAAAACATATGACTAACGATTGTGGCCACCAACACAGGCTGCAAGGCCACGGGAGAGATGGCTGACTAGAAACTTGGAAAATTTGAAGCCAATCCACACTTAGGTTATGATGCAAGAAGAACAGTGCCTAATTGGTATTGTACCCATGAGTACAGGCATTCAAGACCCTCGAGATGCTGCTCAAGTCATATGCTGCATTCCTTTAAAGCAAAGTGGACATCAAGGCTTAAGAAACGTAAAAGAGAAACAGAATACAAAGCACACGGCACAGACAAGCTGGAACGGCCCTGCCAGGAATGTGCTAGCTTTGGGCTGAGAAGTAACACCCTCCAGCTCTCCCTGCCCAAAGGGGACACTTCCCGCACAGCCCTCTCCCCTAGGCTACTTTTAAAACTCCTCCCTGCCATCCCCAGCCTTCTACCCTCTGTCATACCCAACCCCTGCCCCCGTCCCTCAACTTAGCTTTCAGACCACCAGAAGGCTTCCTCAGCAGAAAAAAAACTCTAAGAGCATCAGCTTCCTGGAATGATCCTACAGTTGCCAGGATCCACTTTGCAATCTACAAGAAAACTAAAATAGTGCCAACAGCCAGCATTGCACAGGTCAATGTCAGCACCTTACATGACAACTTGTTCTGCCTAACTGCCATGTTCTTCCACTCACTTGCTCCACAGCAGTTCTTCTGTCAGATGCTGCAGCTGTTATCACCCAGGGTAATTAAATTCAGAGAATTACTCTCACACCTGTGAGAAGTCTGCCCCATGCTCCTTCTCCCTACTACCCAGCTCATCTCAAATGCTCTTCCCATTCCCAAGGTGCCTGCCAAACCAAAAGTAAATACTATGTTGCCAAAGAACACTTTGCTCTTCTAGACATACTCAACTTCCTCCTCACCATCAGCCCCACAATGATGAGAATAAACCTGACTACCTCACCAGCACCCCAAAATTCTGTGCCCTCTGCTTACCTCTCCTCTCCTCCTCACCACTTAAGATGTAGGACCAGTAGTGGTGATACCCAGGACAAAAGAAAGATGAGCCACGGAAATCCACATTTTAGGAAGGAACCAAACTTTAGTCATAGGAGTGAACAAGAAGAACTTGAAAAAAATATTCTTATCAAAACCCAGTAAAGATTATTAACACAGAAGACATAAAAACACAGGACACTCACCACACAGCAATGGAGACTGGAATTACAGAGGCAGTCAGCCAATGAAAAACTCGCAACAGTGGGATTGACTACTCTAAGACCTAAATTGGAAACTCAATGACCGTAAAAAAACACAATGGATAACAGGGACAAGGTAACAACCGCTGTAAGCAATAACAGGGCAAACCTCACTGGCAAGTTCAGGAAAAATCCAAAACTCTACTAAATAAGGGAGGCTTGCGTGCCCACAGACCAGATGAAGAAGAGTTGCTCAGCTGCTAACTGTTACGAGCCAAAACAATATCCAATCTCTTCCCTGAGAAATTAAAGGGAAACAAGCGGCAGAATCCTGCACTGTAGATAGGCAGAGAGTCCATACCTTTAAGTAGCAAGGTCTCTGATATTCATAGGATCACCAGGTTGGAAAAGACCCATTGGATCATTGAGTCCAACCATTCCTATCAATCACTAAACAATGCCCCTCACCATCTCATCCACCCATCCTTTAAACACCTCCAGGGAAGGTGACTCTACCACCTCCTTGGGCAGCCTTTGCCCATCCCCAATAACCCTTTCAGTGAAATATTTTTTCCTGATGTACTGCCTGAAGCTTCCCTGGCAGAGCTTGAGGCTATTCCCTCTTGTCCTGTCCCCTGTCCCTTGGGAGAAGAGGCCAGCTCCCTCCCCTCCACAACCTCCTTTCAGGTAGCTGCAGAGAGCAATGAGGTCTCCCCTCACCCTCCTCTTCTCCAGGCTAAACACCCCCAGCTCTCTCAGCCACTCCTCATAAGGCTTGTTCACCAGCCCCCTCACCAGCTACATTACTCTTCTCTGGACATTCAGATGGATGGAGACAGGATGCACGCAAAGAAGTTAGTTGAGGAACACAATAAGTAGAAGGTATAAGGGAGCAGAGATCTCCAAGCCCTAGAGATGACATTTCTTAGGATAACTAATACTTTTAAACTTGTGTCTCAACCTCATCATTACCTCATTGGCTACAGAGAGACTAGAACAACAGACACCTGAACGGCACTTACATCTGACCACCAAACTGACCCAAGAAAGACTGATGAACCCATCTCCCTTTCCCCAAACCATTAAAGCCCTTTTCTACCCCTGAAGTATCAGAGAAGGAACCCTGCTCCTTCTCTACATCATGCCACACAGAATGAGGAACAACAACAAATCATCCCATAACCAAAAGCTCGAGGCAAAGCACCCAGAAAAAAAAAAAAGAAGGAAATCAAAAACATCTTGCCCCCTCCAACACCCAATCAAAAATTACTGACAAAAAAGCCCCATAGTTACACCTGTATGTGCTGCTTCGCCTGGACTCTTCTAAAGCTCATACCTCCAACAGATGCCTCTGCTTCTTTAGAAGAACAAAAAGAAAAAAAAAAACTAAAAAAGCCAAAAACCACCACTTACCCAACTAGCTTAATCTGCCTAAAAAGCTACAATGAATGGAAACAGCAGCAAAACTCTAATCTCAAGGATAAACCACAACCTAAATGACCTCCAGAGGCAAGGCCTGTGGCTTATATACCCCCTGGGCCTTCCCACCCAGCCCCTGTGACTGGGGCGTGGTGAAGCCCTCACAGGTATAAATAGTGCCTGAGGAGGAGCTGTGTTTTATTAACTCTGCCTTACATTCTCAGCTAGAACAACACTACTACATGTCTGAAAGTATCCTTACAAGAAATAACAGTATGCGTGCTGTCACTGCAAGTTGTGACAGTGATGGAACTAGGTAACAAACATTTTAGAGCTGGAATTTTTGGTTCCTTTCATTTATCGTGCTGCTACAATTCCTGTTCCCAGGTATCGCTATACCCCTACTCTTTAATTTTTCTGTGCTCTTTTCTCTCTCTTCCCCCCCCCCAGTCTTCAGTATCTGTTCTCCCCCCATACTTTTTTTTTCCTTTTCCATCTTTATCCCAATCTGTGTTCCTCATTCTGTTCCCCCACAATTTCACTGGCTTGATCCTTGTAGTTTGTTCTTTCTCTGCACCTGCAAATGCCTTGCTTTTCTTTCTCTTTCTATCTCTCTTTCTTTCTCTATCCCTTTGTATTGCTCACTGTTGCTGTTCTATTTTTTCCATTCACTCTGTATCTTGACACTCCCCTTTTCATCTCTTGCTATTTCTGAATTTTTGTGCTAGTCCTTGCTCTTTTGAATAATCCTCTGTCTGTCTGTAAGGCTCCTAGTTCCTCTCAAACAAGTCAGCTCTTTTTTATGTACACACATGGCCTTGTGAGAAATGGCTCAGAGAGCTGGGCTTGTTTAGCCTGGAGAAGTGGAGGCTGAGGGGAGACCTCATTGCTCTCTACAACTACAAGGTCTACAAAGAAGGTCGGACAAGGGAAATGAAGGGCGAAGAAGGTGGGAGAAGGGCAAAGAAGGTCGGAGAAGGGCAAAGAATTTCGGAGAAGGTCGGAGAAGTTAAGAGTAGGTCAGAGAAGGTCAGAGAAGTTCAAAGAAGGTCAGAGAAGGTCAAAGAGGGTCAGAGAAGGTCAAAGAGGGTCAGAGAAGGTCAAAGAGGGTCAGAGAATGTCAAAGAAGGGCAAAGAAATTCAGCGAAGGGAAAGGAAGATCGGAAAAGGTCAAAGAAGGTAGGAGAAGGTTGGAGAAGTTTGGAGTGGGTCAAAGAAGGTCAGAGAAGCTCAAAGAAAGTCAGAGAAGTTCAAAAGTGGTCGGAGAAGTTCATAGAAGGGCAGAGAAGATCAGAGAAAATAAAAGAAGGTCGGAGAAGTTTGGAGAATTTCAAAGAAGGTCTGCAAGACCGGAGAAGGTTGGAGAAGTTCAAAGAAGGTCGGAGAAGGTCAAAGAAATTCAGGGAAGGTCAAAGAAGGTCGGAGAAGTTGAAAGGATTTCGGAAAAGGTCGGAGAAGGTCAGACAAGATCAGAGATAGGCAAAGAAGGTGGGAGAAGGGCAAAGAACTTGGGAGAAGGTCGGAGAAGTTCAGAGAAGGTCAGAGACAGTCAAAGAAGGTCGGAGAAGGTCAGAGAAGGTTGGAGAAGTATAAAGACGGTCAGAGAAGGTCAGAGAATGTTGGAGAAGTATAAAGACGGTCAGAGAAGATCAGAGAAGGTCAAAGATGGTCAGACAAAGTCGGAGAAGGTCAAAGAAGTTTGGAGAAGGTCGGAGAAGATCGGAGAAGGTAGGAAAATATCGGAGAAGGTCAAAAATGTCAAAGAAGTTCAGAGAAGGTCAAAGAAGGTTGGAAAAGGTGAAAGCAGGTCGGAGAAGGCAAGAGAAATTCAAGGAAGGTCAGAGAAGGTCAAAGAAGGTCAGAGAAGGTTGAAGAAGGACAGAGAAGATCAAAGAAGGTCGGAAAAGTTTGGAGAAGATCGGAGAAGGTCAAAGAAGGTCAGAAAAGGTCAAAGAGTGTCAGAGAAGGTAAAAGAAAGTCAGAGAAGGTTGGAGAAGATCAAATAAGTCCAGAGTAGGTCAGAGAAGGTCAAAGAGGGTCAGAGAATATCAAAGAAGGACAAAGAAATTCGGAGAAGGGAAAGGAAGATCGGAGAAGGTCAAAAGGTCGGAGAAGTTTGGAGAGGGTCAAAGAAGGTCAGAGAAGCTCAAAGAAAGTCAGAGAAGTTCAAAAGTGGTCGGAGAAGGTCGGAGAAGCTCATAGAAGGGCAGAGAAGTTCAAAGAAGTTTGGAGAAGGTCAAAGAAGTTCAGGGAAAGTCAAAGAAGGTCAAAGAAGCTCGGAGAAGGTCAAAGAAGGTTGGAGAAAGATAAAGACAGTTGGAGAAGATCGGAGAAGTTCAGAGAAGTTCAAAGGTGGTTGGAGAAGGTCGGAGAATGTCAAAGAAGGTCGGAGAAGTTCGGAGAAGGTCAGATAAAGGAAAAGAAGATCGGAGAAGGTCAAAGAAGTTCAGAGAAGGTCAAAGAAGGTTGGGGAATGTCAAAGCAGGTCGGAGAAGATCAGAGAAGGTCGGAGAAGGTCAAAGAAGGTCAGAGAAAGTCAAAGAAAGTCGGAGAAAGTAGAAGGTCAGAGAAGGTCAAAGAAGGTCAGAGAAGGTCAAAGAAGGTCAGAGAAGGTCAAAGAAAGGCGGAGAAGGGCGGAGAAGTTTGGAGAAGGTCACAGAAGGACAAAGCATTAGGAGAAATTTGGAGAAGGTCAAAGAAAGTTGGAGAAGTATAAAGATGGTCAGAGAAGATTGGAGAAGTTCGGAAAATGTCAAAGATGGTTGGAGAAAGTCAGAGAAGGTCAAAGAAGGTTGGAGAAGGTAGGAAAATTTGGGAGAAGGTCAAAAAATGTCAAAGAATTTTGGAGAAGGTCAGAAAAGGTGAAAGCAAGTTGGGGAAGGCCAGAGAAATTCCAGGAAGGTCAGAGAAGGTCGAAGAAGGTCAGAGAAGGTTAAAGAAGGTCAGAGAAGGTCAGAGATGATCAAAGAAGTCTGGAGTAGGTCGTAGAAGGTCAGAGAAGGTCAGAGAAGGTAAAAGAAGGTCAGAGAATATCAGAGAAGATCAAATAAGTTTGGAGTAGGTTGGAGTGGGTCAAAGAAGGTCAGAGAAGGTCAAAGAGGGTCGGAGAACATCAAAGAAGGACAAAGAACTTCGGAGAAGGGAAAGGAAGTTCAGAGAAGGTCAAAGAAGGTAGGAGAAGGTGGGAGAAGTTTGGAGAGGGTCAAAGAAGGTCAGAGAAGCTCAAAGAAAGTCAGAGAAGTTCAAAAGTGGTCGGAGAAGGTCGGAGAAGTTCATAGAAGGGCGGAGAAGTTCAAAGAAGTTCAGAGAAAGTCAAAGAAGTTCGGAGAAGGTCAGAGAATGTTGGAGAAGTTCCAAGAAGTTTAGAGAAGTTCGGAGAAGGTCAGACAATGTCAGAGAAGGTCAATGAAGGTCGGAGAAGGTCAAAGAAGGTCAGAGAAGATTGGAGAAGTATAAAGACATTCAGACAATTTCTGAGAAGGTCGGAGAAGGTCGGAGAATGTCAAAGAAGGTCGGAGAATGTCAAAGAAGGTAGGAGAAGGTCAAAGGTGGTTGGAGAGGTTGGAGAAGTTCGGAGAAAGTAAAAGAATGTCTGACAAGATCAAAGAAGATCAGAGAAGGTCAAAGAACATCGGAGAATGTCGGAGAAGTTCAAAGAAGCTTGGAGAATGTAAAAAGAGGTTGGAGAAGGGTGGAGAACTTCGCAGAAGTACGGAAAAGGTCGAAGAAGTTCAGAGGTGTTCAAAGAATGTCGGAGAATGGGAAAGAAGTTCGAAGAAGGCGGTAGGAAGTCAAAGACGTTCAGAGAATATCAAACAAAGTCAGAGAAGGTCAAAGAAGTTCGGAGAAGGTCAAAGAAGTTCGGAGAAGGTCAAAGAAGTTTGGAGAAATTTGGAGAAGGAAGGAGAAATTTGGAGAAGGTCAAAGAACATCAGAAAAGGTCAGAGAATTTTGGAGAAGGTCAAAGAAGGTCAGAGAAGATCTGAGAAGGTCAAAGAATGTCAGAGAAGGTAAAGGAAGGTTGGAAAAGATCAAAGAAGTTCAGAGAATGTCAAAGAAGTCGGAGAAGATCAGATAAGGTCGGAGAAGATCGTAGAAGGACAGAGAAGGTCGGAGAAGGTAAAAGAATCTCAGAGAAGGTTGTAGAATTCAGAGAAGTTCAAAATAGATCAGAAAATATCGGAGAAGCTCGGAGAAAGTCAAAGAAGGTCAGAGAAGGGCAAAAACGGGAGGAGAAGGGCAAAGACCAGTGGAAAAAGGAGGAGAATATCGGAGAAAGGCAAGGGGGGGCGGAGAAGGACAAAGAAAGGCGGAGAAGGACAAAGAAAGGCGGAGAAGGGCAAAGACGGTTGGAGAAGGGCAAAGATGAGCAAAGAAGGGCGGAGAATATCGGAGAAGGGCAAAGATGGACGGAGAAGTGTGGAGAATATCGGACAAGTAAAAAGATGGGTAAAGACGGGCGGAGATGGGTAAAGACGGGCGGAGATGGGTGGAGAATATCGGAGAAGGTCAAAGAAGTTCAAAGTCGGGCGGAGAAGTTCAAAGTCGGGCGGAGAAGTTCAAAGTCGGGCGGAGAAGTTCAAAGTCGGGCGGAGAAGGGCGGAGAATATCGGAGAAGGGCAAAGACAGGCGGAGAAGAGCAAAGACGGGGGAGAAGGGCAATGACTGGTGGAGAAGAGAAAAGAAATGTGGAGAACGGCAAAGACAGGTGGAGAAGGGCGGAGAATATCAGAGAAGTGCAAAGAAGGGCAAAGATGGGCAGAGAATATCGGAGAAGTGCAAAGAAGGGCAAGGACGGGCAGTGAAGGGCAAGGACGGGCGGAGAAGCGCAAAGACGGGTGGAGAAGGGCATAGAATATCGGAAAAGTGCAAAGATGGGTAAAGACAAGGGGAGAAGGGAAAAGATGGGCGGAGAAGGGCAGAGAATATCGGAGAAGGGCGGAGAAGGGCAAAGAAGGGCGGAGAAGAGCAAAGAAGGGCGGAGAAGGGCAAAGAAGGTTAGAGAAGGGCAAAGAAGGGCGGAGAAGGGCAAAAACGGGTGGAGAACTGTGGAGAATATCGGAGAAGGGCAAAGACAGGCGGAGAAGGGCAAAGATGGGCGGAGAAGGGCAAAGACGGGCGGAGAAGGGCAAAGACGGGCGGAGAAGGGCAAAGACGGGCGGAGAAGGGCGGAGAAGGGCAAAGACGGGCGGAGAAGGGCAAAGACGGGCGGAGAAGGGCAGAGAATATTGGAGAAGTTCAAAGATGGACAAAGACAAGGGTAGAAGGGCAAAGACGGGCAAAGAAGGGCGGAGAATATCGGAGGAGTGTAAAGAAGAGCAAAGATAGGCGGCGAAGGGCAAAGATAGGCGGCGAAGGTAAAAAACGGGAGGAGAAGGACGGAGAATATCGGAGAAGGGCAAAGATGGGCGGGGAAGGGCAAAGATGGGCGGAGAAGGGCAAGATGGGCGGGGAAGGGCAAAGATGGGCGGGGAAGGGCGGAGAATATCATAGAAGGGCAAAGATGGGCGGAGAAAAGCAAAGACTTCCAGAGAAGGCAAAGACAGGCAGAGAAGGGCAAAGACGGGGGAGAAGTGCAATGACTGGTGGAGAAGAGAAAAGAACTTTGGAGAACGGCGAAGACAGGTGGAGAAGGACGGAGAATATCAAAGAAGGGCGAAGACGGGCGGGGAAGGGCGAAGACGGGCGGGGAAGGGCGAAGACGGGCGGGGAAGGGCGAAGACGGGCGGGGAAGGGCAAAAAAGTTTGGAGAAGTGCGGAGAATATCGGAGAAGGGCAAAGACAGGCGGAGAAGTGCAAAGACAGGCGGAGAAGTGCCGAAAATATCGGAGAAGTGCAAAGATGGGCAAAGACAAGGGGAGAAGGGCAAAGACGGGTGGAGAAGGGCAAGGACGGGCGGAGAAGGGCAAGGACGGGCGGAGAAGGGCAAGGACGGGCGGAGAAGGGCAAAGACGGGCGGAGAAGGGCAAAGACGGGCGGAGAAGGGCAAAGACGGGCGGAGAAGGGCAAAGACGGGCGGAGAAGGGCAAAGACGGGCGGAGAAGAGCAGAGAATATCGGAGAAGGGCAAAGACAAGGGAGAAGGGCAATGAGTGGTGGAGAAGAGCAAAGAACTGCGGAGAACGGCAAAGACAGGTGGAGAAGGGCAGAGAATATCGGAGAAGTGCAAAGAAGGGCAAATACGGGCGGCAAAGGGTAAAGACAGGGGAGAAGGGAAAGACGGGCAGAGAAGGGCAAAGACGGGCGGAGAAGTGCAAAGACGGGCGGAGAAGGGCAAAGACGGGCAGAGAAGTGCAAAGACGGGCAGAGAAGTGCAAAGACGGGCAGAGAAGTGCAAAGACGGGCAGAGAAGTGCGGAGAGTACTGGAGAAGGGCAAAGACAGTTGGACAGGGGCAAAGACAGGTTTAGAAGGGCAAAGACGGGCAGAGAAGTGCGGAGAATACCAGAGAAGGGCAAAGACGGGCGGAGAAGGGCAAAGACGGGCGGAGAAGGGCAAAGACGGGCGGAGAAGGGCAAAGACGGGCGGAGAAGGGCGGAGAATATTGGAGAAGGGCAAAGACGGGCGGAGAAGGGCAAAGACGGGCGGAGAAGGGCAAAGACGGGCGGAGAATGGCAAAGACGGGCGGAGAATGGCAAAGACGGGCGGAGAAGGGCGGAGAATATCGGAGAAGTGCAAAGAAGGGCAAAAACGGGCGGAGAAGGGCAAAGACCGGGGAGAAGTACAATGACTGCTGGAGAAGAGCAAAGAACTGCGAAGAACGGCAAAGACAGGTGGAGACGGGTGGAGAAGGGCAAAGACGGGTGGAGAAGGGCAAACACGGGCGGAGAAGAGCAAAGACAGGTGGAGAAGGGCAGAGAATATCAGAGAAGTGCAAAGATGGGCAAAGACAAGGGGAGAAGGGCAAAGACGGGTGGAGAAGGGCAAGGACGGGTGAAGAAGGGCAAGGATGGGTGGAGAAGGGCAAAGATGGGAGGAGAAGGATGGAGAATATCAAAGAAGGGCAAAGACGGGCGGAGAAAGGCAAAGACGGGCGGAGAAGGGCAAAATGGTTGGAGAATGGCAATGACGAGCGGAGAAGGGCGGAGAATATTGGAGAAGGGCAAAGACGGGCGGAGAAGTGTAGAGTATATCGGACAAGTGCAAAGATGGGCAAAGACGAGCGGACAAGGGCAAAGACAGGCGGAGATGGGCGGAGAATATCGCACAAGTGCAAAAAAGGGCAAAGACGGGCGGAGATGGGCAAAGACGGGCGGAGATGGGCAAAGACGGGTGGAGATGGGCAAACACAGGCGGAGAAGGGTGGAGAATAGCGGAGAAGAGCAAAGAAGTGCTAAGAAAAGGGGAGAACCTCAAAGTCGGGCGAAGAACCTCGAAGTCGGGCGAAGAACCTCAAAGTCGGGTGGAGAAGATCAGAAATGGGCGGAGAAGAGCAGAGAATATCGGAGAAGGGCAAAGACAGGGGAGAAGGGCAATGAGTGGTGGAGAAGAGCAAAGAACTGCGGAGAACGGCAAAGACAGGTGGAGAAGGGCAGAGAATATCGGAGAAGTGCAAAGACGGGCGGAGAAGTGCAAAGACGGGCGGAGAAGTGCAAAGACGGGCGGAGAAGTGCAAAGACGGGCGGAGAAGTGCAAAGACGGGCGGAGAAGTGCAAAGACGGGCGGAGAAGTGCGGAGAGTACTAGAGAAGGGCAGAGACGGGCGGAGAAGGGCAGAGAGGGGCGGAGAAGGGCAGAGACGGGCGGAGAAGGGCAAAGACGGGCGGAGAAGGGCAAAGACGGGCGGAGAAGGGCAAAGACGGGCGGAGAAGGGCAAAGACGGGCGGAGAAGGGCAAAGACGGGCGGAGAAGGGCGGAGAATATCGGAGAAGTGCAAAGAAGGGCAAAAACGGGCGGAGAAGGGCAAAGACCGGGGAGAAGGGCAAGGACGGGTGGAGAAGGGCAAGGACGGGTGGAGAAGGGCAAGGACGGGTGGAGAAGGGCAAGGACGGGTGGAGAAGGGCAAGGACGGGTGGAGAAGGGCAAGGACGGGTGGAGAAGGGCAAGGACGGGTGGAGAAGGGCAAGGACGGGTGGAGAAGGGCAAGGACGGGTGGAGAAGGGCAAGGACGGGTGGAGAAGGGCAAGGACGGGTGGAGAAAGATGGAGAATATCAAAGAAGGGCAAAGACGGGCGGAGAAATGCAAAGACGGGCGGAGAAGGGCAAAATGGTTGGAGAATGGCAATGACAAGCGGAGAAGGGCGGAGAATATCGGAGAAGGGCAAAGACGGGCGGAGAAGTGTAGAGTATATCGGACAAGTGCAAAGATGGGCAAAGACGAGCGGACAAGGGCAAAGACGGGCGGAGATGGGCAAAGACGGGCGGAGATGGGCAAAGACGGGCGGAGATGGGTGGAGAGTACTGGAGAAGGGCAAAGAAGTGCTAAGAAAAGGGGAGAACCTCAAAGTCGGGCGAAGAACCTCAAAGTCGGGCGAAGAACATCAAAGTCGGGCGGAGAAGATCAGAAATGGGCGGAGAAGAGCAGAGAATATCGGAGAAGGGCAAAGACAGGGGAGAAGGGCAATGAGTGGTGGAGAAGAGCAAAGAACTGCGGAGAACAGCAAAGACAGATGGAGAAGGGCAAAGAATATCGGAGAAGTGCAAAGAAGGGCAAAGACGGGCGGAGAAGGGCAAAGACGGGCGGAGAAGGGCAAAGACGGGCGGAGAAGGGCAAAGACGGGCGGAGAAGGGCAAAGACGGGCGGAGAAGGGCAAAGACGGGCGGAGAAGGGCAAAGACGGGCGGAGAAGGGCAAAGACGGGCGGAGAAGGGCAAAGACGGGCGGAGAAGGGCAGAGAAGGGCAAAGACGGGCAGAGAAGTGCAAAGACGGGCAGAGAAGTGCAAAGATGGGCAGAGAAGTGCGGAGAGTACTGGAGAAGGGCAAAGACGGTTGGACAGGGGCAAAGACAGGTTTAGAAGGGCAAAGACGGGCAGAGAAGTGTGGAGAATACCAGAGAAGGGCAAAGACAGGCGGAGAAGGGCAAAGACAGGCGGAGAAGGGCAAAGACAGGCGGAGAAGGGCAAAGACGGGCGGAGAAGGGCAAAGACGGGCGGAGAAGGGCAAAGACGGGCGGAGAAGGGCAAAGACGGGCGGAGAAGGGCAAAGACGGGCGGAGAAGGGCAAAGACGGGCGGAGAAGGGCAAAGACGGGCGGAGAAGGGCAAAGACGGGCGGAGAAGGGCAAAGACGGGCGGAGAAGGGCAAAGACGGGAGGAGAAGGGCAAAGACGGGCGGAGAAGGGCAAAGACGGGCGGAGAAGGGCAAAGACGGGCGGAGAAGGGCAAAGACGGGCGGAGAAGGGCAAAGACGGGCGGAGAAGGGCAAAGACGGGCGGAGAAGGGCAAAGACGGGCGGAGAAGGGCAAAGACGGGCGGAGAAGGGCAAAGACAGGCGGAGAAGGGCAAAGACAGGCGGAGAAGGGCAAAGACAGGCGGAGAAGGGCAAAGACAGGCGGAGAAGGGCAAAGACAGGCGGAGAAGGGCAAACAACTGCGGAGAATGCAAGGAGGGGCAGAGAAGTGCAAAGACATGCCAAGAAGAGCAAAGACAGGTGCAGAAGGGCAAAGACGGGCTCACAAGTGCAAAGACCAGGGGAGAATGGCAAAGACGTGCGAAGAAATCCAAAGACGGGAGGAGAAGTGCTGAGAATAACGGAGAAGGGCAAAGACGGGCGGAGAAGGACGGAGAATACCGAAGAATGGCACAGACAGACGGAGAAAGGGAAACCTGGACGGAGAAGGCAAATATGGGCAGACGAGGGCAAAGACGGGCAAAGGAAGTCAAAGACGGGCGCTAGGACAGCAAAGAAGGGAGGATGAGAGCAAAGACGGGCGGAGAAGGGCAAAGACGGGCGGAGAAGGGCAAAGACGGGCGGAGAAGGGCAAAGACGGGCGGAGAAGGGCAAAGACGGGCGGAGAAGGGCTAAGACGGGCGGAGAAGGACGGAGAATACCGAAGAATGGCACAGACAGACGGAGAAAGGGAAACCTGGCCGGAGAAGGCAAATATGGGCAGACGAGGGCAAAGACGGGCAAAGGAAGTCAAAGACGGGCGCTAGGACCGCAAAGAAGGGAGGATGAGAGCAAAGACGGGCGGAGAATGGCAAAGACGGGCGGAGAAGGGCAAAGACGGGCGGAGAAGGGCAAAGACGGGCGGAGAAGGGCAAAGACGGGCGGAGAAGGGCAAAGACGGGCGGAGAAGGGCAAAGACGGGCGGAGAAGGGCAAAGACGGGCGGAGAAGGGCAAAGACGGGCGGAGAAGGGCAAAGACGGGCGGAGAAGGGCAAAGACGGGCGGAGAAGGGCAAAGACGGGCGGAGAAGGGCAAAGACGGGCGGAGAAGGGCTAAGACGGGCGGAGAAGGGCTAAGACGGGCGGAGAAGGGCTAAGACGGGCGGAGAAGGGCTAAGACGGGCGGAGAAGGGCAAAGACGGGCGGAGAAGGGCTAAGACGGGCGGAGAAGGGCTAAGACGGGCGGAGAAGGGCAAAGACGGGCGGAGAAGGGCAAAGACGGGAGGAGAAGGGCAAAAAGGGTTGGAGAAGGGCAAAAATGGGCAGACAAGAACATAGACGGGGGAGAAGGGCAAAGTCGGGCAGACAAGTGCAAAGAGGTTTTGACAAGGGCAAAGACAGTCTGAGAAGTGCAGAAAGGCGAGAGAAGGGCAAAGACAGGCGGAGAAGGGCAAAGACGGGCGGAGAAGGGCAAAGACGGGCGGAGAAGGGCAAAGACGGGCGGAGAATTGTGGAGAGCATTGGAGAAGGGCAAAGACGGGCGGAGAAGGGCAAAGACGGGCGGAGAAGGGCAAAGACGGGCGGAGAAGGGCAAAGACGGGCGGAGAAGGGCAAAGACGGGCGGAGAAGGGCAAAGACGGGCGGAGAAGGGCAAAGACGGGCGGAGAAGGGCAAAGACGGGCGGAGAATTGTGGAGAGCATTGGAGAAGGGCAAAGACGGGCGGAAAATGGCAATGTCGGGCAAAGAAAGGTAGACGACGCAGACGTTATAAATGACAATGAAGTCAAAATAGAAACAGAAGACACAGAGGACGTTGACGACACATACAACAAGACATTATAAATGAAAATGATGTGACAATATACACAGACAACACAAACGACACAGACAACACAGACAACAAAGACGACACAGGCATTATTTATGACAATGATGTCACAATAGACACTGCAGACGCAGACGACACAGACGACAAAGACATTATAAATGAAAATGATGTCACAATAGACACAGACGAGAGACAAAGCAGAAGACAAAGACGACACAGAAATTATAATGACAATGATGTCACAATAGACACAGAAAACACAGATGACACAGACATTATAAATGACAATGATGTCACAACAGACAGAGAAGACACAGACATTATAACTGACAATATCACAATAGACACAGATGAGAGACTACATAGACGACACAGAAGACAGAGACATTATAAATGACAGTGATGTCACAATAGACACAGATGACACAGACAACAAACACATTATAAATGACAATGTCACCGCAGATGACACAGACGACAAAGACATAAAAACTACAACGATGTAACAATAGACACAGAAGACACAGACCTTATAAATGAATGTTATCTCACAATAGACACAGATGACACAGACAACACAGAGGAAAGACGACTTATGCAACAAAGGCATTATAAATGATAATGATGTCAAAATAGACACAGACAACACAGACCACACAGACATTATAAACTACAAAGATGTCACAATAGACACAGACGACACAGAGGATACAGAAGACACAAACATTATAAATGACAGTGATGTCACTATAGACACAGACGACAGAGATGACACAGACATTATAAATGGCAATGATTTAACAATAGAAACAGAAGACACAGATGCCACAGGTTTTATAAATAAAAATGATGTCAAAATAGACACAGACGACAAAGACAACACAGAGGATACAGACTTTATAAAAGAAAATGATATCAAAATACACAGAGACGACACACACTATATAAATGACAATGTTGTCATAATAAACACAGACGACACAGACATTATAAATTAAAATGAAGTCACAATAGACACAGAAGACACAGACATTATAAATGACAATGATGTCACAATAGACACAGACGACAGACTACATAGATGACACATAGGACACAGACGACAAAGACATGATAAAGACAATGATGTCACAATAGACACAGACGACAGATATTATAAATGACAATGATGTCAAAATAGACACTGGTGACACAATACACAGACAAAGACATTATAAATGACAATGATGTCACAATAGACACAGATGACACAGAATACACAGACGACAGAGACATAATTTATGACAAAGATTTCACAATAGGAACTAAAGACACAGACGACACAGACATTATAAATGAAAATGATGTCACAATAGACACAGACGAGAGACGAAACAGATGACACAGACCACACAGAAATCATTATGACAATGATGTCACAATAGACACAGACAACACAGATGACACAGACGACAAAGACATTATAAATTACAATGACGTCACAATAGACACAGAAGACACAGACATTATAAATGACAATGATGTCACAATAGACACAGACGACAGATATTAT